>NC_140580.1:36994227-37531189 GCF_964204655.1 Triturus cristatus
TCAAATGTCCAGTTTTTGGATCCTTGGGGGGGGAAATCAGTACTCACGACCCTCTGCGCCGGGGTGATGTCCTCCACATCTGAGTCGTCGGCCTCGGAAGCGCTGACGAGGCCCTCTTCGGTGTACTGCTCTGGAGCGTCGATGCCTTCTCCGAAGATGTCATCCGGAATCGTCGTCGAGGAGTCCGCCATATTTCTTCTGGCTCTTTGGTCCCGAATAGTCTTTTTGGACCGGAAGGACTTACACGCCGGACAGTCTCGAGCCTCGTGTTCAGGGGAGAGGCAGAGATTGCACGCCTCGTGGAGATCGGTGTGGGGGAATTTGGACCCACATCGAGGGCACTTTGTAAATGGAGTTCTTTCCATTTGCCAGGACCGAAGTTTGGAGAGGCCCGAAGGCCACCGTCGACGACTGGAACTGAAGGTCCGTGCCGATGAGAAGGCGCGTCGAGTGGGGGAGATTGCGATCAAAACAATACCGCGGTTTAAGGTGAGGATTGCGCGTCGACCGTCGAACTGGAAGCTGTTCTGAGCCGGAGCGCGAAGATCGCATCCGAGCCAGATGGCGGAAAAAAACAATCTGAGGATGGAGCCGAAGCCCATGCGCAATACGACCCAAAGGAGGAGTCACCGACCTTGTGACTTCCAAAGACTTTCCAAGAGGAAAAACAAACTGCAAACATCCGGGCCCAACACCAGATGGCGATCTATGCACAAGTGTGTAATCTGCAGCTCATATGCCTCGAACATATAATTTTCAAATGAATCACACTGGGAGCATTGAGGGCTTAGCATTGGCATCACAGTGAGTTGTGAAGACTCCTCATAGGGTGGACAGAAAATGATTTGTGTAGATGTTTTTCCGAACTATACATGGCACTATAAGGTCTCATTATACGGATCTACAAAATGTTCCAAGCTGCACAAGTCTTTTAGCAAACAAGGTGGCGTTTACCTTCCATTGGTGTCAACCGCACATGTGGTATTCGGAACAGTTCAGCTTGAAGTGATTTTGGGTTTACTCTATAAAACTGCAACAACAATATGGGGCGATTCTGGTAACACCTATGTGCACATAAAAAAAGCCAAGGACAACAGGCAAGGCTTATGTTAACGGTGTTTTAAATTAATTTGTTGTCATGGTAACCAGGTTTTGTATTTTATAACCACTACTGGAGGACTTTAATTTGCATGATAGATTGTGAGGCCTTGTGGTCTTGAAAGTTAAGAGCATTGAGGAAAAGAACCTCTTAAAAGTAAAAACAATGAGTCAATAGTCAACCCCAATTTCCAAATTAAAATGACAGTACCTTAAGCAATGGTGTCTGACTGATGACACATGGGAGGGCATAAAGCTGTTTCACGAAACTCCGCAGCTCATTCAGAGTTAAAAGGCTTTGAGTTTACCAACACCTGATCGATACCTAAAAAGAACAAGGAAAAACTTAGCAAGAACATCGGCAGGCCAATCACAAACTGGGAGCTGGTAAAAGTCTGCACTGGTCAAACGATTATTAAACGAAACTAGTTATGGTCAATTGTGCACTGCTGTGCTTGGAAGAATTTTCAAACAATTGTGCCGTGCTCCAGGGTATCACTCCCTGCCGGAGAGTGTGTAAAACTCAAACAATAGGTAACGACCCCACCCCTGTGGGGTGTATCCCCGGGCACTGGACTGGAGTAACGAATTTTTTCGTGGTTATCAATGAATAATTTGCTCAATTATGTACTTGAAAGTTTTTTAATTTTTCACTTGATTTTTCATTAATCCGTTGGAAAACTTCATTTCCCAAAATGCAACATGTTACTTTCACAAAGTTGTCTCAATCCGTGTTCCAATGCATTTCGGCAAACTGCCTTCATCAGGGAACATCTAAAACAAAAGATTTAAACTGTCTGTAATGATACCGGATGGATATATACAATACACAGTACTAGTCACATACATTGTAACAAATGTGAAACAAATGGCATGTTAATGTATCAAGCGTGGTTTTAGGCTCGAAAAGAGGCTGTAAGGGGACCGTGTGGGTGAACATCGTGCCACATGGCGTTAATTCACATAAGAAAACTAAAAAAGCTTAAAGAAGATGTGTGGAGGTTGTAACTGAAATCACTATATAGAAGTGACTAAATAGGTATAATACGGGCGTTGAAGAGTAAATATACAAGCTGGAGGGGACTACGGAGGCAAATATCAAGATCTTACCGGAGCTGAAACCGTCGGTTCACTCAGGTGCCTTCCATGAGTGTGCTGCTAGTGCGTGACTCGCTGTGTGGTGTGGTATTTAAACGTAATTGACGTGCTACTAAAGGTGAAAAGCGGACTGTTGGAGTGTGCGTGTGGGAGAGAAAAAAAGTTCCTAAAAAAGAATTAAAAAAGAATTAAATTAAACTCTCAGGGCATGCTGTTTGTGTGGTATGTGATGAACAAACGTTGTTCGACAGTCTATATTGTGAATACAGTTAATCAATTCTGAGACATTGTCAATCAATGAGAAAACTGCAGCCTTCCGATACGGTACCCAAGGCTGAATATCGCAGTGAGTGTGATCGGTGTAGGTTAAATGTTTATAAATAACAAGAAAATTCCACCCTGTCATTCATTCCGTGCGGCTGTAGAGAGTTCAAATTATAAATCCAATGATTTTCTCTTTGCAGCAATGCTGTGCGGTTATCAATTCCTTCTCATTTTTGCACTACTTCTAAAATGCAAGCTTTTAACTGACTGTTGTGGTGTTGAGCTTCAATAAAGTGATGAGCTACCATTGATTTGGTTTGTTTGGTTCTTATGTTACTTTTGTGTTCGTTCAATCGAACTTTTAATTTACGTTCTGTTTGTCCGACATAAACTTTTCCGCATGGGCATTTTAACATGTAGATGATATTAGAAGTGTCACATGTAGCTGTCACCTGTAGTCCCCTTCATGATGTTGTGACAGTTGCTGCACAACATCATGAAGGGGACGTACATCATGCACCCCATGAAAGGACATAAAATCAAACTACAGGTGACAGCTACATGTGACACTTCTAATATCATCTACATGTTAAAATGCCCATGCGGAAAAGTTTATGTCGGACAAACAGAACGTAAATTAAAAGTTCGATTGAACGAACACAAAAGTAACATAAGAACCAAACAAACCAAATCAATGGTAGCTCATCACTTTATTGAAGCTCAACCCCACAACAGTCAGTTAAAAGCTTGCATTTTCAAAAGAGAAAATCATTGGATTTATAATTTGAACTCTCTACAGCCGCACGGAATGAACGACAGGGTGGAATTTTCTTGTTATTTATAAACATTTAACCTACACCGATCACACTCACTGCGATATTCAGCCTTGGGTACCGTATCGGAAGGCTGCAGTTTTCTCATTGATTGACAATGTCTCAGAATTGATTAACTGTATTCACAATATAGACTGTCGAACAACGTTTGTTCATCACATACCACACAAACAGCATGCCCTGAGAGTTTAATTTAATTCTTTTTTAATTCTTTTTTAGGAACTTTTTTTCTCTCCCACACGCACACTCCAACAGTCCGCTTTTCACCTTTAGTAGCACGTCAATTACGTTTAAATACCACACCACACAGCGAGTCACGCACTAGCAGCACACTCATGGAAGGCACCTGAGTGAACCGACGGTTTCAGCTCCGGTAAGATCTTGATATTTGCCTCCGTAGTCCCCTCCAGCTTGTATATTTACTCTTCAACGCCCGTATTATACCTATTTAGTCACTTCTATATAGTGATTTCAGTTACAACCTCCACACATCTTCTTTAAGCTTTTTTAGTTTTCTTATGTGAATTAACCGCCATGTGGCACGATGTTCACCCACACGGTCCCCTTACAGCCTCTTTTCGAGCCTAAAACCACGCTTGATACATTAACACGCCATTTGTTTCACATTTGTTACAATGTATGTGACTAGTACTGTGTATTGTATATATCCATCCGGTATCATTACAGACAGTTTAAATCTTTTGTTTTAGATGTTCCCTGATGAAGGCAGTTTGCCGAAATGCATTGGAACACGGATTGAGACAACTTTGTGAAAGTAACATGTTGCATTTTGGGAAATGAAGTTTTCCAACGGATTAATGAAAAATCAAGTGAAAAATTAAAAAACTTTCAAGTACATAATTGAGCAAATTATTCATTGATAACCACGAAAAAATTCGTTACTCCAGTCCAGTGCCCGGGGATACACCCCACAGGGGTGGGGTCATTACCTATTGTCAAACGATTATTAAACCATCAAGGGAAGAAGCAAAAACAATCACATTTTTTTTAAACTATGAAATTAGCTGCTGCGTAACAGTCAGACAATTCAACAATTTCACCATTAGGCTGGGAAACAAACTGAAAAAGAATGTTACCTGGTCTGCCTTTTGCCTTTTAGAAGCAGTTGCGCCACTGATGCACATTTGTCTGCATCCTGGGTAACTAAACGCAGGCGGCGTAAAAGGTCGTTGTCAGGAAAATGCTTTATTTCCGATTCTTCTATTAAGTCCTTGAACGCAGAAAGATCTAGTTGGAGAAAAAAAACAATTATGTCATTTCTAAATGTGTGTTTAGTACACTGAGTTAAGGCAGCTAATAATCACTTTACTTCTTACTCTCAGAGGAAGATTTGCAGTTCCATGTCAGTCAGTGTTTACAAGGAAGGACCCTTTGGCCAAATAAATAAATAAATAAATGAAAAGGATACTTCCCATGTCGGAGTACTTTTGAAGTTTAAAGAATTCTCTAGATTCACATGCTGTGCATTATTTCATCTAGTGGTCAGGTCTGAAATTTTATTTTAGTCTTATTTCTCTCTCTCTCTTTTTTTGCATAGGCATCGTCCACCCTTTGGTGTCATTTCCATCCTTCTATGACATCAGACGTATGCCCCGGAAACCCTTCAAAGGTTGCCATCCTCAGATTTTTTTCTAGCGACTACTTTGAGTTTTTGGTTTCCCTTTTGTTGTGTTCTTTTTTTTATGCCTCTTCTTTGCAAATTCACCTCCTTCTGGGGAGGCATGTAAATGGTATGTGAATCCATAAAATTCTTAAAAATAAAAAACTACCCCTACTGTTAAGATGCCTTTTTGTTTTGCAGCAAGAATATTTTTTGGATTCACATGTGAAAAATGCCTCTTTTTTAAGGGTCTCCTCTGAGTTAACTGATGCTGCTAGTTTTTCGACTGAACTCAATGCCAGTGCCCGGACCCTAAACTGTATTTCGAATAGACTGTATCAAATTGGAAATGGCTAACTTACCTGTAAGTCCCTAGTAAATGTTACCTAGGTACCCAGGACATGTAGGTTACAAGGGTGGGTACCTAAGGGCTTGCAACAATGGTTGGGCCACCTTGGCCACCTCCCAACTAAAACAGATCCCCAAGTAAAACAGGTCCCACACTGCAGACTGGTAGAGCAATTGTGTACCTGTTAGCCCAACTTTGCCACTGAAAGAAAAGGCAAAGCCACAACTTCCCCTGTACATCTGTGTAAGTCACCCCTCTGGCCGGCCTGCCAAGTCCTAAAGAGAGGGTGCAACATATGACACAGGCAGGACATTTACTCTGCATGTCCTGACAGTACAACACACAAACCCACTGTTTTTACTGTGGAAAGATATGGTCGCCCAATTTGCGAGTACACTATTACATGCTGACCCCCTAGCTGTGCTAACTGCAATACAGTGCCTCATCAGACATGGTTAGCCCCCACTTTTTGCCTGGAATTTGATGTGGTTTTGATTGTAGTGCACGGGGTCCCTGCCAACCAGGTCCCCTTAAGCCAGTGTTTCTTTCCTACAAACGATTTCCTAACTGGCCCTTCAAGCTGGTACCAAATACTCCTGTGTTCAGAGAAGCAATCGTGGTGCTGGGGAACTAGAGTTGTCGAGTTTCCAGCCCATGTACTCTCTATGGCTTCCCTGGCACTTACAATATCTAAGAATGACCTTAAATAGTGTAGGGATCATATCTGCTCATGCCTGTGCTACAGTGCACCCTGCCTTTGGGCTGGAAGGCCTGCTAGAGGGGTGACTTACCTATACCTTAGGCAGTGCAAGTTGGTATAGCAGTGCCATGTCAACTGTGTTCTTTTTGTTTGCACCAGTCCATGCATGTTGCAGTGGCAGTCTGCATGGCCTAGGTGAGGGGTCCCTCTTCAGTCCAAATGCCCTAGGTAACCAGGTACCATTTTCTATACTTACAGGGGCCTGAAGGGCCAATGGGCACCTTACTTGGGGTGACTAAATCCTCTATTATGCCACCCTCCTATGGGAGGGGGACATAGACCTAGCCCTGAATGGAGGGGTCCTCAATCTTCAAGATGGCGGGGACTGATAGTTGTGCTTCACCTCGCTTCCCCAATCTTAAGGGTTGGGTTGGCAGAGGTGGGCACACCTATTCTTTAGAATTTTTCCTGCCGGTTTTCCCGCCAAAAGTGGGGGTGTAAACCAGGGGCTGCCATCAACTGCTAGCTGCAAAAAGAACTGTTGATGGACAGAATGCAGAACAATGTCATACATTCACCCCAGTACAGAGATCTGGGCCTAAATCCATCGTTGTTTTGCTCACCATGCCATTCCAGTTTGGACCCAGTCATATACAAATCAGGCTTGACCCTAGGATTTCAGAAGCCAGATCGCAAGGTTGAGCTGAGCTGAGCTGAGCTGGGTCCGGGTGCCTGATCTCTCCATGATTCTGGGTTAGGAGGCATGGTGAGAGGTGTAGCTTTTGGTGTGGTATACCGAGAGTTCCAGCAGCGTGGTGTACCACGGTTGTCTGGCCCATGTTGGAGCTACTAGGATCAGCGTGAGGGAATGCTGTTGTAGCTTTCGCACCACTAATGGAATTAGTGGGAGAGGTGGAAAAGCGTACGCACATTTGCCTGACCAGTTCATCCATATCGCATTTCCTTTGGACAATGGGTGTGGGTATCTGGTGGCGAAGCTTGGGCATTTTTTGTTTTTGTGGGTGGCGAATAGGTCTATTTGTGGATGCCCCCACGTTTGAAAGAACGGGTGAAGAACCTGCGGGTGAAGTTCCCACTCGTGGAACTGTTGCGTCTGTCTGCTGAGCAGATCTGCCATGGTGTTTTGGACTCCTGGGACATGTTGGGCTAGGAGAAAGATTTTGTGTGGAATTGCCCATCTCCATATGCTCTGTGCTAGTTGAGAGAGCTGTGGAGAGTGTGTGCCGCCTTGTTTTTTAATGTAATACATGGCCGTCATGTTGTCTGTGCGAATGAGGACTGCTTTGCCTGAAATCTGTGTCTGAAAAGATTTTAGGGCTAGAAACATTGCTAGTAACTCCAGATGGTTGATATGGAGTAACTTTTGTTGCAGCGTCCATGTGCCCTGCACTGTGAGGTGTAATAGATGAGCTCCCCAGCCGGAGAGCGATGCGTCTGTTGTTAGTATTATTTGTGGAACCGGGTCCAGGAACGGTCGACCTTTGGAAAGGTTTGTGGTGTTCCACCACTGCAGAGAGCGATGGGTGCGACCGTCTACCAACACCAGATCTGTCAGTTGCCCCTGGGCCTGGTTCCATTGGCGCGCTAAGCACTCTTGGAGTGGACGCATCTGGAGTCTTGCGTGGGGCACTATGAAAATGCAAGAGGCCATCATCCCTAACAGTTGCATAAACACTCTTGCTGGAAGGTAGTGTTGAAGTATGAATCTTTGTCGCAAAGCCTGGATGCTTGCAATCCTGGCCGGATTGGGGTAGGCAATTGCTTTTGAGGTGTCTAAGGTGGCACCGAGGTATTGTTTTATGTGGGATGGTGTTAACTGGGACTTTTGGTGGTTCACCGTGAAGCCTAGTTGGTAAAGGAGTTGGATTGTAGTGGCGGTGTGGTGTATACATTGGTTGTAGGACGTGGCTTTTATCAGCCAGTCGTCCAAGTATGGGAAGACGTGAATGTGCTGTCTTCTGAGGTGTGCCGCCACTACCGCTAGGCACTTGGTGAATACCCGTGGTGCTGTTGTGACTCCGAATGGGAGCACCTTGAACTGGTAGTGTTGCCCGCCCACTACAAATCTGAGGTACTTTCTGTGAGCATGGTGGACTGGAATGTGGAAGTATGCGTCTTTCAAGTCCAGTGTGGTGAGGAAGTCGTTCTGGGAGAGGAGCGGAAGCACCTGCTGAAGCGTTACCATGTGAAAATGGTCTGAATGTATGTATGTGTTTAGGGGCTGGAGATCTAGAATAGGTCTTGTCCCTTTTTGGTATCAGAAAATATAGGGAGTAGACCCCTAAATTTTGCTGATTGACGGGAACTTGTTCTATTGCATGTTTTTGTAGGAGGGAGATTACCTCCTGTTTTAGTAATGTGGAATGTTCTTGTGACATTGGGCGTTGCCTGGGTGGAATGTTTGGGGGGGGTAGATGTTAATTCCAGGCAGTATCCTGACCGAATAATTTGGGTCACCCACTTGTCTGAGGTGATGGTCTCCCAGACATGAAGGAAATTTTGAAGTCTGTCCCCGACCGGAGTGGGATGGTCTGGAGGGAGCGGGGGGAAGTCATTGGGTAGGCGGTGTGGCAGAGCGGGCGGTATTTGTTTTGCCTCTGCCTTCATTATTATTGCCCCTATAGCCGCCTCTTTGATAACCCCTTGTGAAGGTGGACTGAGTGGTGGATTTGTAGGAAGTGGACGCGTTATCTGAGGTGTAGCCTCTAGATGTACTCCGAAAGGAAGAGAGGCGAAAAGAGCGCCTAGGAGGGTGTGACTGCAGGGCTCCCATTCATTTTTTCGAGGGCCTCATCTACCTTTGGGCCGAATAGGTGTTCTTGGTCAAAGGGATGATTCAGGATGGAGGTTTGTACCTCTGGTTTAAAACCTGATATTCTTAGCCAAGCATGGCGACGGAGGACGCTAGTATTAATGGCCCTGGAGGCTGTGTCTGCTGCGTCTAAGGCACAGCGTATAGAGGTGTTAGTTATTATCTTGCCCTCTTGAATTAATTCATTGGCCCTAGTTTTATATCTTTCAGGGAGGTGGTGCATTATGGTTTCTAATTCATCATAATATGCCCTATCGTATCTGGCCAATAGCGCTTGGGTGTTGGCGATACGCCATACATTGGCTGCCTGTGACGCAGTGCGCTTTCCTGATGCGTCCAGTAGCTTTGACTCTTTGTCAGGTGGTGGTGCTTCGCCTGACGCCTGGGAATTTGATCTTTTTCGTGCAGTGGAAACCACTAGGGAATCTAGTGGCGCAGCCCTTTGATATAGGCAGGATCTGTGCGGGCAGCTTTGTATTTTTTCTCTATGCGTGGGTTAATGACCCTGGCCCTGACTGGGTCCTTAAAAACCTCTGGCGCATGTTTTACCACCCCCTTGAGCATAGGTAGTATGGAGGTAGACCTATGTGTGGTATCAAGTGTGTCAAGGAGGAAATCCTCCTCCACTGGGTCAGTGTGCAACTCTACCCCGTGATAGTGTGCCGCCCTTTGAAGTAGGTGGTGGAAACCTAAGGAGTCTTCCGGTGGAGATGGCCTGGAAGGGTAAAGGTCATCTTGTGGGACGTCGGGAATATCTGGGTTATTGTAGTCGTCCCATGGGTCTGGGGATCCTGTAGGGGTGGGGTCTTGGGGCACATCCCCTGTATCGTGATATGGGTCCCCCTGATCATCATCGTCTGGAGACGGGGTCGGAGAGCGATGAGGTGGGGGTGGAGAAGGCAGAGGTGGAGAGGGTGGAGGAGGTGGGGAAGGTATTCTGAAAGGGGAGGTAGCAGAGTCCTTCCTCTTTGGAGGTGGAGGCGGAGCCGGTTTGTCCAAATGTCTCTTTTTGGAAGAGAGTGCCAAATGTCCAGTTTTTGGATCCCTGGTGAGAGTTTTTTGTAAGAGATCCGGTGTAAATAGTTCCTGTGACAGTGTTTGGTCCGTCGGCGCTGAAGTTTTCGGGGCCGATGACTTTTTAGGCTTGTCCGTGCCAGTTTGCTTAGCAATGGGCTTGGGAACCTCCGATTTCTTGGTCGGCGCCGAGGTGGGCTTCGGCTTGGAAGTGTCGGTGCCGAGGGCCTTATGGGGTTTGGTCGGTACCGAAGTTGGCGTCGGTACGGAAGTGCTGGGTTTCGACCTCGAGGGCTTCAGTGCGGAGCTCGGTGTCGAGGTAGAGGCCGGTTTCTTTTTCGGTGCCGAAGTATGTTTCTCGGCACCGCTGACAGGCTGGCTCAAGCCCGAGCCGCCGGAAGGCTTATTTGGCTTCTTCACCGGGCCCGAAGGTGGGGTGTGTGAAGCAGTGTCTCTGGTCTTGCCTAGGCCCGGAGGCGAAGGCGTGACCGAAGCATTTTTGGGTGTTGGCGCGGGTGTGGGGGGGGGGGGTATATTACTCACGACCCTCTGCGCCGGAGTGATGTCCTCCACATCTGAGTCGTCGGCCTCGGAAGCACTGACGAGGTCCTCTTCGGTGCGCTGCTGTCCCGGATCTTCGATGTCGTCTCCGAAGATATCGACTGGAACGGAGGTTGAGGAGTATGCCATGTTTCGTCTGGCTCTTCGGTCCCGAATAGTCTTTTTCGGTCTGAAAGACTTACAGGCCGGACAGTCTCGAGCCTCGTGTTCAGGGGAGAGGCAGAGGTTGCATACCTCATGAAGATCGGTGTGGGGGAATTTGGACCCACATCGAGGGCACTTCTTGAATGGAGTTCTTTAGCCGGGACCGGAGCTTGCGTAGGCCCGAAGGCCGCCGTCGACGACTGGAACCGAAGATTTGTCGATGAGAAGGTGCGTTGATTGAGGAGATCGCGATCGAAACAATACCGCGATGTGAGGTGAGGATTCCGCTTCGATCGTTGAACTGGAAATGTTCGGAACCGGCGCGCGAAGATTACATCCGAGCCCGATGGCGGGAAAAAACAGTCTGAGGATGGAGCCGAAGCCCATGCGCAATACGATCCAAAGGAGGAGTCACGACCTCGTAACTTCCAAAGAGTTTCCAAGGGGAAAAACAAACTGCAAACATCCGGGCCCAACACCAGATGCCGATCTATGCAAAAGTGTGTAATCTGCAGCTCATATGCCTCGAACATACTTTTTCAATATGCACTTGGCTTTTGTAGAAAATTACAAGTGGTTGCAATAGGCAACACAATTTTAAACACAATAATGCATTGAGTTCAATGGAAGTTTCAAGTTATTTGCAATAGATTACTTTTAGGATTACTTTTGTGATTCCAGGACTGGATCCTAGATTCAGTCCTGGGACAGTACTTAGAAACAAGTGATAAAAGTCGACTTACTGTTATGATTTTTAGACAATATTTTGCTATTTTAAAAGTTGACACTTAATTTCATAGAAAAACAGTCAATGATTCCCTATGGAAGAAAATTCAAGTTGCAGGTATAGTATGTTCTTGTTACTTTTGTAATCCAGTACTGGGTGCCTAGACTCAGTACTGGGACCTTTATCTAAAACAGGTAAGTAATTACGTTTTCACAATTTATACGATTTTTAAAGAATATTTAAAGTTTGCAGAAATCGACAGAAGAAATTTCACAGAAAAACAGTCAATGGTTTCCTATGGAAGAAAATTGGGTTACTGGTAAGTACGGTTGTGAATATTTTTCAGAGTCAGTGCTGGGTACCAAGATCCAGCACTGGGAGCTCACCTAATAGCAGGTGAGTATTTTCGTTTTCGTTACTCGGCTGGTTTTTGGAGAATATTTTAAGTTTTGGAAAGTCCACACTTAGAAGAAATTTCAGGAAAAACCAGTCAATGTTACCCTAAGGAGAAAATTGAGTTATCGGCTTTAAGGTAAGTACTCGACTGGCAGAGTTAAGGTTCTGGGCATAGACTCAGGGGTCCCCCAGGGTCAGGTAGGTACAGTTGTTACACCCTCAGCGGCACAGTGGCAGCCGGGTGCAGAGAGAGTTAGGCCCAATGTTATCCTATGGGAGGCAGGGGGGCCTTGGTTGGTGGCTACTGACTAGCAGGCCACAGAGCTGTGGGAGCTGGGCTCCTGTTCACTTGCTCAGGGCAAATGGGGAAGTAGATAGGTGTAGAGGTTACACTGCCAGGGCCACTCGGGCGGCTGGTTGCAGGGTGCTTTTGAGCCTTCGGGCGCTCAAGTGATTTCAATGGGAAAGCTCCGGTTTAGAAAAAGACTGCAAGCTCAGGACCGAAGATTCTTCAGGTGCCACCACCACTTTGAGAGGTAAGTTGGATAGTTGGAGGATAGGTAGGTACCCCAGAGTTGGGCACAGGGGGCCGCGGGGCGCCGGGGTGCCTTTTGCTGTCGGGAAATCTTATCCTCTGCTGATCGCGGTTGGGGGAGCACCTGGTTCTGAGGCTGCAGGCGTCGTCAGGAGCGTCGAGGGAAGTCCTTGGGTGCCGGACTCGGGGTCACAGTCGCCGTGGGGTCGTCCTCGTGATCTTTGTTCACTCCGGCACAGGTCAGGCTTGGCGGGTGCAGAGTGTGAAGGGTTCGCGGTTCCGGGCTGATGCCAGGGATTAGAAGCAGATTTTGAGTAGAGCCTCTACTCATGGGAGTCCCAGGGGCTTAGAGCCAAAAGGTAGCCAGGTCCTCCGGGGTTTGTGAGGTTGCTGGCCACAAGAGATGCGGGGATGGAGCAGGAGCAGGTTCGAGGGTCGACAGGCCGGTAGGGCTGGGGCCATTGCAGTTGGTGTCTTCCTCTTCTTAGCAGCTGCAGGGCAGGTCTTCTTTCTTCTTGCTCTTCTTTGTATTTTGGAATCTGGAATCTGGGGAAGGAAGGTTCAGGGTGCCCCTAAATACTGGATTTAGGGGCGTTACAGGTAGGTGAAGAGCAGGGACCAATGGGTCCCTGTCCTGGGGTGGGTACACCCCCTATCCTGCCTCTCTCCTGTGGGAGGGGGGGGCAGTAGCCTAGTCCTGATTGGGCAGGGCTCCCCATCTTCAAGATGGCGAGAGCCCGGAGATGTGCTTCACCTCGCCTCCCCCACCTGAGGGGTGGAGTTGGCAGGCTGGCACATCCCCTGTCAATATTTGGGGTTTCCGGCCAAGCTTCCTGCCAGAGTGGGGGGTTGCAGTGGCCTGGGGAAGCTCACAGAGGCAGCATACCTTTGAAGCTTCCCCCTGCCCATCCTGGGGGAGGAGATCTAGCACCTCGCCCAGGATGTGCATTGTTGCAGGCCCTGGAGAGCAGGGTTCTCCTACCCAGGGGTCCAGCAACATGTCTGCTGTGTGGCAGCCTAGGTAGCCTCTCAGACCAGACGTGGATTGTAGGTTAGTTTTTAGGGGGCTTCTCTAAGATGCCCTCTGGGGTGCTTGGTACATTAAATCCCACACTAGCATCAGTGCGGGTTTAATGTGCTGAGAAGTTTGATACCAAACTTCTCAGCCTTCAGTGTTGCCATTATGGTGCTGTGGAGTTTGTGTTTGACGAGCTCTCAGCACCATGTACTCTTAAATGGCAGCACTGCACTTACAGTGCCCAGGAACGGACCTGGGTACTGTAGGGGCACAGGGCTCCTGCTCCTGTGCCCACACCACTGGCATAGGGCACCCAGCTAGAGGGGTGGCTGATGTATGCCAGGGCAGTGTAGGTGGTGGGCATGGCACACAGGGATGTGTGCCATGTCGACTCTTTGTTTTGTCCTGTACCCAGACACTCAGCCTGCAAGGGCAGTATGTGTGCGTTAGGTTACAGGGCCTCTAAGGGTGGCACAATGAGTGCTGCAGCCCTTAGAGGCCTTCCCTGGTCACAAGGCCCTGGGTACCATTTCCCAGGGGCTGACATGTGGCCAGGGCTTGCCAATTTGGGTTTTAGGTTTTTAAGGAAGGAACATAGGCCCTGGGCACCTGATTGGCAGGAGTCCAGGGCACACTCAGTCAAAGTACATTCAGCAATTCAGCAAAAAGTAGGGGCATACCATGCAAGAAAGATGGCACTTTCTCACAACCCCTAACTTCCCAACTTAACTCTCGAAGTGGTGGTCGCACCCAGAAGACCTTCGTCCAAAAGCCTGCTGTCTCTTTACAAACCGGAGGTTCTTAATTGAAAACAACAGGGCGTACGACATAGAAACAGCACCTGGCCGCCCTAGTGTCGCTGAGGGTGCACCTTTGGTGCTAATTTGTTTACCCATTTGCCCTGAGCTAAATCCAGGAGCTTTGCTCCCACAACCCAGTGGCCTGCTTGCCAGCAGCCACCAACCGGATAACATTGGGCCTCAGCACTCTGCACCCGGTCGCCCTAGTGCCACTAAGGGTGAAACAAGAGTGCTTTGTTGACCCTGGGGGACCCCGAGTCTACCCCCAGAACCTCAACTCCCACTACCAAACACTACCCTCAAAACCGATGACACTATGCGGTTGAACACTCGCCTGGCGCACCAGGACTTCCCGGGGAGCACGCATGCCCCCCTGAGGGTGACACATAACTCATGTGTCGTATGACAGTCTGCCTGGCGCAGATCTCCCTACCCCTGTCCATCTGACAGTGCACGAAGATCCCCCAGGACAGAAGTGATGTCACCATGGTCATTCACTGGTGACGCAGCCCTTCTGGCTGGCCCCTGACCCACTGGTTCTTCCACTGGGGACTCTTTTCCCCTCTCACCCCTCACTCTGGACTTCTGCACCCTCACAACTGGAGTGGCACTGCCAGACACCAGAACTGATGGAGGCCTGCTTACAGACCCTCCCAGTTCACCAGACACTAGGGGATCCCGCACAACGGGCAGCCCCTCAGGACAGACTAGGCTCCCCACCTGGTGTTCCCTTAAAGAACCATCCAGGCTCTGAGACGGAGGTTGGGCACTACTGGGACATAACCCATTCTCACTCCTTCCCCTTAAAGACACGACGTGAGGCCCTACACCCCTCTCACTATTACAGGACCTAGCTGGGCTACTCTGAGCCACTTCCAACACACTGGGTTTGAAGATACCTGAACCACTCTTCTTGGGATCACTCCCCAATGCCTCTTCAGGCCCTCTGGAATCCACCAAAAGGTCTACCTCCAATGTGAGCTCCCTGGGGTGAGAGAAATCACTTTGCTTAGTGTTTGAGCATTATTAATTCTGAATATGCAATACATATGTATTATTTCTTACACCTATAACAATGCATTGAAGTTAATATCTCTAGAATATGTTAACTAAAAAGTATGCTGTCCTATGTATTTGGATTCCAATCAGATCTCAAGTGTTCTGATACATGGAGTTTCAGATGTACAAGAACCCTCGTCTGCTCAATGGTTGAGTAAAATTTATTCTGAATGTAAAAAACACTAGATTACTAAAGGACAATGTTATGTGCCATTATTCTCTACTGTAACCTTACCCCTCATTTTTGGTACACGGATTTTAATATAATTCTTTATGTGATTAGTCCTGACACTCCTCCCTGTGTTATTGCATAGGGTTAGCCCCTGAGATGATTCTTATTGATCAGAAGGAAGCATTAATTACTCTTTATGCGTTCATTCTCACCGCTTCTTAACCCGTATTATTTACTCTGAAATGGCCGCCGCCATTACAGATGTCCAGACTACACTTGCCAGTGAGCACACAGCGCGTGCGCCGCTCGGCATTGGCTTTTCGTGCACGCGCATCGGCGTCAGATATAATTGACTGCCGTCCGACCTCGTCTGGCTACAACCATTGCCAGCAACCCTTCGTCTTGCATATTAGGTAAATCATCACACCCTGTTACTTTGATGGATTATGCATTTTCAGCATATTGCCCCTCTAAACCGTGACCCTCATAACTACTTTCATTTCCCTGACAGACATCGGTTCTATCCGGCACTGCGTTCCTTGCCTCACATTATTGATGCGGGACAACAGCTACTATGCCAATAACTAATTAGTAAGGTGAGTTCTCCATCGATCCAATGATACTTTCTTTAATGCTCTAAAAAACCCTTTACTTCTAATTACAGGAATTTTCTCCTCACAATTGACCTTTCCTGATGGTTCCGTTTAATAAAGGACAGCGGGCCTCAAGTGGGTTATGAAGTGCTGCCCTCATTTGGGTCACTATTCACACTAAATTTTGGTGAGTACATAGTTGATTTAAATTCACTCATTTATAACCAGCAATTAGATACTGGGCTAATTCAGTTTCCTATCTGTAGGACCTACAGCTAACCCTGTTACTGTGAGCTACAGTGAAGCAATGCCTCTGCTTTCATTTCAAGGGTAAGCCATTCCGTAGCGCACTATTACACCTATTCATATAAGCACCTCTTTAAGCATTTATGCCGGTGGTTAAATTTCCTTCCACCTTGTCATTGATAGGAACTAAGTGTCATTACCAGCTTTGAGAAGCACCCTGGAATATATTAAGAAGGATTTCTGCCTTTCAGGCACATTGATTGTGCTGCTCGGTAAACCTGTTTTACGTTCAAGCATTGGCCCACAGTTCCCACGTCCCCTTCATCAACACTAAAACCTTGTCCTATCTTTAGCCCCCAGAATCTCTGTCCTGAAGAGACCCCGTACCGCGAGGGGGTCGAAACTTCGTCGACTATTCAAAAGGGAGAGCCCCCAACAAATCATAGTTGTCCCTGAAGAATTGATTGCATTGGCTCCTCTTTTATCTACTAATAACCACCACCACAAGTGCTCCAATATCACCATTGATATTTCACTAGTCTTGTTATGGTCACATCACTGGAGTTCACATATCACTTTCAAATGTGAAAAATGTATATGATGTAAATACACAGACAGTAAAAAAATGTATGCCTTTTTGTATGTTAAATATTGTTTTGCAAAATAAATAACACTCACTTCGGCTGACGTGAGGACTATTAAAAAAGAAATTTCTGTGAGCTTTAACGTTTTAACGTATTACCTTGTGAAATAATTGGTATACCTTATTGAGCTAAGGTTTCCTTCTTTACCTGTCTGTTCTATTTGAGTCAAGCAGGATACATTAATTGCTGCAATAACTAATTGTTTTCTATGAAAAATGAGTTCCTTGTGAACATGGTCTCTGCTTATGGGCAATACCCAGTTCGCAAGGACATATGGGTCGCTCTTGTCTTTTGTGAGAAATGATTTTAATAATGTGGAAACCCCCTGACAAAGCCAGTAGGCTGGTCTTATTTAAAATATCACCCCTTTTATACTGTGATGTTACATGTGGTATATGTGGGGAGTATTGTGATGATGAGGTTCAGGGGCCCACTAGGTGTGTAATGAGTTAGTAGGATGCCACCAAAGTTAATTCCATTTGTCTAATGTGCAGTTTTTTAATTTAATGTATAGCATTTATTAGCACTTTTCCTTTTTAAAAAAGGCACTGACTGGACAATAATGTATTGAGTGCTGTTGCATGCCAGCGAAGTGGGACTGCTAAAGCACACTAACTCCATTGAGTAGATCTTGGACTGCTCTGCTTCACTACCCTGAAAAAGTCAAGTGCTACAATGGAGTACTTCTTTTCCAGTAATAAGATAACTGCAATACGATTACTTGTGAAGGACTCTGTCGCAACTAATAACCCAAGTTCTTTCAGCACCTTAAAGGGAGGCTCAAATTATGTAAGGAATATTCCAATTTGAAATCGCTGAATCTGAGACAAAATGGGGCAGAGCCCTGAGGATTTCTCACACTAAGGTGTGGTAGAAAATCTAGTAGTCTGACTGTGAAGGAGTAGAGCTCACAGCCTATACACCTGATTGTTAAGTCTTTGCATCGTAAAAGAAAGCAGATAGGCTATTTGTGATCTACTGCTGATTTCAATGTTAATAAAGTGCTTTATTAGGTACTGCTAATAATGTCCAACAAGGATACCCTGCCTGACTAGTAATTTTCAAGCATGTGAATCTTGAAAGACAATGCTGGAAAAGAAAATAGCTATTTAATATTAGTGTTAATTCTCCACCTATAGTATCTTTCATAGATTTCACATAATTCATTCCCTCCAGTCATCGATCTGGGACTCCCAGTTTAACAATGAGTAAAGTATGTGAATCTATGAAAGATACAATGCTGAAAAACTATTATTTATATTACAGAGCTTTACCAACAGTATTATTTAATTTCCCTGTGCAGAGGAAGGCCATGTGGGCTGCCTTAGGCTTGCATTTGCCCTGTTGAATTGCTTCTCTCCTCCACCCCAAGCCACGCCCACCCCAAATTCCTAGACTTGCCCAGGAAGGAGTGATTTATAGGACACTAGTATTATTGACTTAGGTATTACTAACTACTGCTAGTTTGCTACCAAGCGTATATTTGTGCACCTGAAACAGAGTATGTTTTCTTGCTCAGTTCTGCAGTTTCTCATTGTTTATTGTACTAATATAAAGATGCATACGATAAAAAGTGTAGTTTAGTAACTCACTTTTTTTATTGGCGCATTTCACTTCCAAAGCTTCTTTCACCACTGAAGCCCATTGATTGTAAGACTCTGCTCGCAGCTTTAATGAATTCATCATTGGGTAGAGGTCATCAACAGTATACTGATACCTGAAACAAATAAGATGCATACCGCTTAAAAACATCATACTGTTTGTGAACCTTTATTACAAAAACCACTTTCGTTTGCATACAAAATCTATCTTGCTCCAATCTGAAAATATATCATATGCGCAAAAAAACTGCAATTAGACTTTTTTTTACATTTAATTATGTTGAGTACTGCACAGCCCACATGGATTACATTTGTATTAACCTGAAGATATAAATCCCATAGTCAAATATATTCCTCACTACAGTTTTCAGAAATTACAATAAATACAAATAGAAGGCCACAAGCTCCAATAAGCAAACAAATATACTCAGTTACAACGTTCACACGAGTCAATGAAAGAAACTAAGTACAGTTTCTTATAAAATGCCGATCTAGATCCAACCCTTGTCTTGCATATGGGTTCCACTGTTTGATATTTGTACTCTTCCTTGATGTGTTATAGCAGATAATGTTTAGTTTCTGAAGCATGACAAAACTAGATTCATATGCTGTGCAACACCTCACCATGGGTGTGAAATTAGTAAGGGTGACGGGAATTTGCGTAGTCGTGCTACGCAAAGCTCCGCCAAACAATAAAAAATCTCCGCGAACACGCGGAATTGCTTGTTCGCAATGCTTTTTTCCGGTTCGCGAACGCGGTTTGCATGCTCGGGGGGTAATATCTCGCCAACATACATTTTGAGAACGCGAACAAGCAAAAAATTCCGCGAAGCCGCGGAACGCAGAATTTTGGGCAATTCCGCTTTCTCCGCGGAACGCAAAATTACCCAAATTACGCAAATTTCGCGAGCTGAACGGAATTTACTACCCATGCCTAGAAATTAGGCAGTCAATACGACTCATGCTACATTTTAACCGACCAGTGTAGGTGACGTTTTTAGCCAGTATTTTTGTCTTACTCGTACAATGTGTGAGGTTTCAGGGTTAAGAATACATATTTAAAAAACAAGCTATCACTTCTCTTCACTTGGGAGGGTGTTGTGCAAATATAGAAGGTACTCCAGCTGTAAAAGTATTTTGGATTTACATGAAGTACATTCAAAGCAGTGTTGCTCACCTTGAGGCAGTTATTGTGAGGAGCCAACAGTAGCTCTTGTTTTCAATATGATCACCCCCAACTGAGGCCTCGTGCCCAAACATTAATGCAGTGATGTTTAGGGAATGTGTGCAGCGATGACCAACTTGCCACATTGCATATGTCTTGAGGCAAAACATATCCAATGAAGGCCAAAAAAGTGGCCTTATTTCCTCGTCAAATACAAACAAAAATACAGCATAATTTTAAGCACTGATCAGCAGACCTGTTCATTTGGTGACTCTATTGCCCACGGATCTAGAATGAATATGCTACTTACCAGTATGCATCTGTTCTTGGCATGTAGGGCTGCTGACATTCATATCTGTGCATAGATCTCCGCCTAGTGTTGGGTCCGGATGATTGCACATTGTTGTCCTGGAAGAGTCTTCGAAGTATCACGAGATAGGTGGCTCCTCCCCTGGACTACAGTGCGCATGGGCATCCTCTCCATCCTCAGATTGTTTTTCGCCATTGTGGCAGTGATGGAGTAGATACAGTAAGTGATGACCATGCTATACAGTAATTCTGAGTGCTGCAGCCGCTACAGGCGCCGGGGAGGAGGGTGGGCGATATGAATGTCAGCAGCCCTACATGCCAAGAACAGATGCATACTGGTAAGTAGCATATTCAGTTCGAGGCATGTGGGCTGCTGAATTCATATCTGTGCATAGATTATATAGCAGTCCCTCCATTAGTGGCGGCTGCCCGTGCCAGCTGCAGCAGTCTGAAAAAGGGTCTTGAGAACAGCCTGTCCTACAGCTGCCTGCTGTTTGGAATGTACATCTACACAGTAGTGTTTTGTAAATGTATGTATAGTGGACCATGTGGCTGCTCTACATATTTCCTCTAAAGGAATATTCCCTAGGAAAGCCATGGACGCCCCTAACTTTCGTGTTGAGTGGGCTCTGGGAGGAATCGTTAATGTGCGTTTAGCTTTTTCATAGCAAATTTGAATACATTTAACGATCCATCTGGCTATCCCTGCTTTGGAAATGGCGTTGCCCTTGTGTTGTGGAGAAAAGGCAACGAACAGTTGTTTAGTTTTCCTAAAATCCTTTGTTCTGTCTATATAGTACATGAGGGCCCTCTTTACATCTAGTGTATGGAGCATTCTCTCTGCGACATTTTCTGGATTTGGAAAGAAAACAGGCAGTTCAATAGTCTGATGCATGTGGAACTGCGATATCACTTTAGGCATGAATGTGGGGTTGGTACGTAGTACAACTCTGTTTGCGTGAACCTGTATGAATGGCTCTTGAATGGTTAGTGTCTGGAGTTCACTAACTCTTCTCAACGAAGTGATTGCCACTAAGAAAGCTACTTTCCAGGTGAGGAATTGAATCTCACATGAAAGTAGAGGTTCAAAAGGTGAACCCATCAATCTGGTGAGGACCACATTCAGGTTCCACACCGGTGCCTGTGGGTGAGTTGGAGGAATCACTCTTTTGAGTCCCTCTAAGAAGGCTTTGATGGCAGGCACTTTGAATAAAGAGAGGTGCTGCCTGTTCTGAAGCTAGGCCGCTATTGCGGTTAGATGTATACGGATGGAGTTGTATGCCAGATTGCATCGGTATAAGTGTAACAGGTAACAGATGATGTTCTGAATGGATGCATCCAGCGGATTAATGTCATTGTTTTTACAGTAAATGACAAATCTTTTCCATTTAGCCGCATAGCAAGCTCTGGTCGTGGGTCTCCTGGCCTCCTTGATGATATTCATACATTCTGGAGGCAGGTTCAGGTATCAAAACTCTAAGACTTCAGGAGCCAGATCGCCAGGTTCAGCTGTTGCGGATCTGGGTGCTGAATTTCGCCATGGTTCTGTGTTAAAAGTTTGGGTGTTAGCCGCAGTCTTTGAGGCGGTACCACGGAAAGTTCTAGTAACGTGGTGTGCCATGGCTGGCGTGCCCACATTGGAGCAACCAGGATGAGTGTCATTGAGTGTTGCCTTAGTTTGCGTGCCACTAGCGGTATTAATGGCGCTGGGGGAAAAGCGTACGCAAATCTGCCTGACCAGTTCATCCATATCGGATTGCCCTGCGATTGTGGATGCGGAAACCTGGCGGCAAAGCTTTGGCATTTTGCGTTTTCCCTTGTGGCGAATAGGTCTATCTCTGGATGACCCCACTGCTGGAAGTACGGTTGGAGTACTGATGGACGTAGCTCCCACTCGTGCATTTGGTGGCTGTGTCTGCTGAGCAGATCCGCCATTTGGTTGTCCTTGCCCGGGAGGTGTTCTGCCATGAGGAACATGTTCCTCTGAATGGCCCACCTCCACATGCTCTGAGCCAGATGAGACAACTGTGGAGAGTGTGTTCCTCCCTGCTTCTGTATGTAGTACATGGCAGTCATGTTGTCCGTCCGGATCAACACGACTTTGTTGCACAAGTGTACTTTGAATGCCTTCATCGCCAGGAAGATAGCCATCAGTTCCAGAAGGTTGATGTGCATCTTCTGTTGCTGTGTCGTCCATAGTCCCTGCACTGTGTAATTGAGTACATGAGCTCCCCATCCCTGGAGAGACGCGTCCGCCGTCAGTATTATTTGTGGAACAGGCTCTTGGAACGGTCGGCCCTTGCAAAGGTTTTGTGGATTCCACCAATGCAGAGAGTTGTATGCCCGACTGCTCACCAACACTAGGTCTTTCAACTGTCCTTGAGTCTGATTCCATTGACGTGCCAAGCACTCCTGAAGCGGGCGCATATGTAGTCTCGCGTGCGGGACTATGAAGATGCAGGAGGCCATCATGCCTATCAACTGCATGAACACTCGCGCTGGAAGGGAGTGTTGTGGTCTGAACTTTTTTATCAGCAGTTGCATGCTGTTGATTCTCGCTAAATTTGGCTGAGCTTTGGCAGCCAGAGTGTCTATGGTCGCGCCCAGGTACTGCTGTACGTGGGCGGGTTGGAAATGTGACTTTGGATAATTCAGTGAGAATCCCAGACTGTGAAGAAGGTGAATGGTGTGGGATATGTGGCTGGCACACTGCTGGGCTGACTTTGCCTGAACAAGCCAGTCGTCCAGGTAAGGGAAGACGTGAATGTGATGTCTCCTTAAGAGTGCAGCCACTGTCGCTAGGCACTTGGTAAAGACTCTGGGCGCCGTTGTTACTCCGAAAGGGAGTACTTTGAACTGATAATGCTGATCCTGAAGAGTGAACCTGAGATATTTTTTGTGTGATGGGTGTATGGGTATGTGGAAATACGCATCCTTCAAATCTAGTGTTACTAGGAAGTCTCCCTGACTGAGTAACGGCAGAACCTGCTGGAGGGTGAGCATATGAAAATGCTCTGACAGAATGTATTGGTTGAGAGGTCTGAGGTCCAGTATAGGTCGGAGAGACCCGTCCTTTTTTGGGATTAAGAAGTACAGAGAGTACACCCCTGACCCTCGCTGTTCCATAGGCACGAGCTCTATGGCTTCTTTTTGCAGAATACTTAGTACTTCTTGCTGCAATATTGTCAAGTGCTCTACGGACATAGGACGGTGTCTTGGTGGTATGTTGGGTGGATTGGATGTTAATTCCAGACAATAACCGTACTGGACAATTTCTCTGACCCACCTGTCTGTGGTGATGGATCTCCAGACTGGCAGGAACTGTTGGAGTCTCCCCCCGACCGGTGTTATGTGGGCGTCACTGTTTTAATTGGCGGAGGACCTGGTGTTGTTGTGTCCTCGTCCTCTGCCTTTGGTGCTGGATCCACGATATCCACCCCTATTGTTTTTATTATAGGTACTCTGGGTACCTCCTTTACTGTACTGCTGCTGGGACCCCTGACCTCTAGCTGCTCCTCTATTCCCGGGGCGACGAAAGGAGCCACTCCGAAACTGCTGCGACTGTAGAGCCCCCATAGATTTCGCAGTTTCAGTGTCCTTTTTAATCTTTTCCAGTGTAGCGTCGACCTCGGGGCCAAGTAAAAAGTCTAGGTTGACTGGTTGATTCAAGATAATATTTTGAATCTCAGGTTTGAAACCTGATATTCTCAGCCATGCGTGCCTCCTCGACATCACACTAGTGTTGATTGCCCTTGCTGCAGTGTCAGCTGCATCTAGTGCGCATTTGATGGACGCATTTGTAATGAGTTGCCCCTCTCTGATGAGGAGCTCCGCTCCATCTTTGTATTCATCTGGTAGGTGTTCTAGCAGTGTTTCTAGGGTATCGTAGTGTGACCTGTCGTATCGGGCCAGGAGTGCCTGAGTGTTGGCAATGCGCCAGATGTTTGCTGCTTGTGCTGCTATCCTTTTGCCTGATGTTTCTAGCACGTTGGACTCCTTGTCTGGAGGAGGAGCACCTGTAGTCTGCGAGTTAGCTCTCTTGCGAGCATTAGAAACTACCATGGAGTCCAACGGCAATTGACCCTTAATGTACATTGGGTTTCCGGGGGCTGGTTTGTATTTCTTCTCTATTCTCGGGTTCAATACCCGTGCCCTGGTCGTTTCCTTAAAGATGTCCTTAGCATGTTTAATAACCCCTTTTAACATTGGTAGAGTCTTGACGTTGTGGAGAACGTGTCCACCAAGAAATCCTCCTCCACAGAGTCAGAATGAAGTTCCACTCCGTGATTGGCAGCTGCCCTTTCAATGAGATCGTTAAAAGCAGCAGTATCTTCAGTGGGAGATGGTTTGATACTATAAAGATGAGTGTCAGGAGCATCTTGTGGGTCACCTGGGTCATTAGGGTCTCCCCATGCTTGATCTTGGTCTTGCTGTTGGTCATCAGGGTCATTATCCACAGGATAAGTGGTATAATCCTCAATATAGCCCTCTCCTGCATCCGCCTCCAAGTGTGTAGGAGAAAAGGATGATGGTTCCTGATGATAGGTTTGGAATGTTTCTACAAGCACTGGCGTCGAACCCGACGCCAGTTTCCTTTTTAGTGGAATCTTGTATGAGTCCAAAGCCTTTTCTGGAACAATTCTCCGCTTGCGGAACAACAGCCTACCAGTCTCGGCGTCGATAAACTGGTCCTGCGAGTCTTCGACATCGGTTCTTTCCGTGGACACTGTTCGTGGTTGTTCGACACTCTTCCCAAGTTCGAACATCTTTGGTGCCCCTGGTGGCGGCAATCCAAACTTGATCGGTGCCGGCGCCAAGTGAGCCTTGGCGACCTTGTGCGGATCGGGACCCGTTTTTGGTTCGAGGGTTGCCCGTTCCCTGATGCGCTTTAGGGACTCCGACACCTGTTGCAGCATGAATGCAGACGGTGCTTTGGAACCGATAGGCTCTTTGGAGACAGGCCTCGACGCGGTCTCCGGTTTCTTCCCAGCCTTTGGGTTTTCTATTCGAAGTTTGGGATCGACGCCCTGTTGATCCAATATTTTGGCAGTCGCAGCACTCTTCGGTGTTGACGTAGTCGGATCGACCACCTTGACCTTGGTGGTTGGTGCTCCAACCTTCGGTGCTATAGGCAGTTGCGTCTTCTCGGGACCGAGGGCCTTCTTCTGTGTCTCGGTGCCGAAGTCCTTTTTTGGTTTCTCGGTACCGAAGTCCTTCTTTCTTTGGTCGGCTCCGATGTCCTTCTTCTGTGTCGACGGATTGGAGGGCTTCGATCCGACCTGAACCAGTTGCACTTTCGGTTTCGATTTGACCAGTGCTGGGTTTGGTTTCGATTTCACTGAATCGACTCCAGTCTTTTTTGATATTTCTGGCTCTTTTGAAATGTTCGAAGCCGGGCCTTCAGGCGGGGCTGTAGAACGATCCGACTGATCTTCGGTAAGGCCCGCAGGCGATCCCTCGACCTGAGCCTTATCAAGACTGTCTCCCTCGGCCTCCGCATCGACGGATTGGCCTAGCTCCTCGCCCAAGCTATCTTCCTCGGCCCCAAGGGCCTCATCGTCGTCTCCTACCTCGTCGACGACGTCTTCGTCCTCGAAGATCACCTCATCATCGTCGTCATATTGGGATTCATGCTCCGAAGTATGGCTCGAGTCTATCTCTTCGACGCTCTCGATTTCTTCATCCTCGGTGCTGAATATGTTAACCGGGTTAGGCACAGATTGTTTGGCCTCCAATCTAGCCGCCCGTCGATTCTGAAGTGTCTTCTTTGACCGGAACCGGACGCAGGCCATACACCTGGACTCATCATGATCCGGTGATAAACATTTGTTACACACCGGATGGACATCGATGTGTGGATATTTCGCATGACATAGAGGACATCTCTTGAAGGGGGTCCTCGATTCCATCCTCGAACGTCGATCGATGTTCGGACCGAAACTCGGTCCGAGAAGGGTGAATAAGTCCGAGAACAAGTATAATAATTTGTCGATACCGAACGCAAACAATACCGACGATACCTAAAGGCTTTTGGCCTTAAATAAAGTTTTCCTAACTTGAGCTAAGATAAGCACATCCGAACCCAATGGCGGAAAAAAACAATCTGAGGATGGAGAGGATGCCCATGCGCACTGTAGTCCAGGGGAGGAGCCACCTATCTCGTGATACTTCGAAGACTCTTCCAGGGCAACAATGTGCAATCATCCGGACCCAACACTAGGCGGCGATCTATGCACAGATATGAGTTCAGCAGCCCACATGCCTCGAACTATCTAATACTCTATCTTCAACTCGTGGGTCTGCAAACGGTAGAGGGAATTTAATTACTCCGCCATCATGAAAAATGGATACAAATTGAAAACAAAGCCGAAAATGAGTAAGTAAAAACACTCTGTTATTGTGCATGGGTGACATGCCTTAAGTGCTCACAGAAGGACAGCCAGGTGTAGGCTCAACCAGAGGGTGTATTGATTAAATGTGTTAGCTCTATATTAATGTTCTAAATATGTGCAATGTTGATAAAGAAATGTTTGGAACATTTTTCCACAAAATGTTCTGGGGAAGAAGGAGAGAGAAGGGGAGACCACTAAAAAAGGGCTCGCTGGTTCATAGCATTGTGTGACTTGTAATCTTTCTGAAACTGCTAAATGAATACCTGTTTTCTCCGGCAAGGAAACCAACATACAATTATACAATTTAATGAGGGGGGAGTCTGGAGTTGAATGCAGGATTCCTTGGCTAAGCCGCTACTAAGGCAATTCCTCGTAACATATCTTAAGATAAAACATGTAGGAAACTGGAATTTTGTTGCAGTTGTCCTCCCACTTTTTGCCCCCTTTTTGACTGTCAGATGCTGGTTTTCAACTCTGACATCACACTGAGGCTTGCTAACCAGACATCAGTGCTTAATCCCCTAAAAACAAGTTAAAGTCTAACTGTAACCCAAATGGCAAGGACTTTAACACCATAATATTGATTGTTGCGCACGCCTTAATTTTTAATCAATGTTTTGTAGTAATCAAGTGCTTGTCAGTACTGCTATAAGTGTAGCGTGCAGGTCAGGAATGAGGTTGCCTGCCTCATATGAACTAATGACTATGCACTTGACCCTGCCCGCACTGCTTAAATTGGACATTCCAACAAAATTATACAATTTTAGCCAATGTTGTAAACTTATATGTGCTCTTTGCAAATACATTCACAAGTCAAATACCATTATAATGTTTTTATTCTCAGCGGATACCTCTCCGCTAATGCATAATCATGATTTATTGTACATAGATTTACTGAAATAACTGCGTATACAACGTTAACACTTCATGCTTTCAATGAACAATATATGGACAAAATCCATCTTCTCTCAAAAGATGTTCCCAATGCATTTCGGGATAAACAATCACTTCTTCAGGGGTGAGAGAGAAGCTGCCGATAATTCGGTTTGCTCAAAACGAATACCTAAACGCGTCCTGCGTATAATGATCTGAGGCTCAATACTACTGAAAAAACTGTAGCTCACAACGAAACACACGGTCTTGCTCGTAGATATCCCAAATGTCTTGTATAATAAAGTTTAAGGCATAATGCTCAGCGTCCCGAGTTGGGAGTTTCACTTCTGCAGGTTGGAGGCGGGGACAGCCCGGTAGGGCTGAGGCCAAGCCTGCTGGCGTCGTCCTCTTAGCTTCAGCACAGCTGTTCGGTTCTTCTTTTCTTCTTGGTCATTTCTTGTCTGAGGAAACAAGGTTCAGGGGCGCCCCTAAATACTAGATTTAGGGGTGTTCTAGGCAAGTAAAGGTTGGAACCAATGGGTCCCTGCCTTGGGGTGAGTACACCCCCTATTATGCCACCCTCCAGTGGGAGGGGGCATATGCCTCACTCTGGTTGGCTGGGTCTCTCCATCTGCAAGTTGGCGGGGACTGAGAGTTGGGCTTCACCTCACCTCCCCCACCTGAGGGGTGGGGTTGGCAAAGGTGGGCACACCTCTCTTCCTCACTTGGCTTTCCCACCGGTTCACCAGTCCAAAGTGGGGGGTCAGAACCGGTGGGGACCAGCTGCTGGAAGCAGCAAAAGGCCTGGGGAAGCTTACAAATGCAGCAAGACTTTGAAGCTTCCCCTCCGTGGACCCTGCTGATCCTGGGGGAGGAGGCTTGGCACCTCGTCCCAGACCTGCCCCCCTCCCCCGAGAGCAGCAGGCACTCGACCCAGGGGGTCCAGAAACATGTCTGGTGGTGGCAGCTGGGGGGCAGCCACTCAGCCTGGACACTAGTGTTAGGTCGTTTTTCAGGGGGCATCTCTAAGATGCCCTCTGTGTGCATCTTTCATTAAAAGATAGGCCAGCGCTCTAGTAATTAAGCAAAAATCTACTTATGGCGCACGCAGTGCGAACGCGCTAAGAGAAACTGACACAGGTCAGACACACGGTACCAGGGAGTACTGACTTGCTTGTTTGCTTATTTGCACAGTCTTTTTTAAAGCCAGAGTATTTTAGAAGATTGAACTTATCACTTTTTAAAATCACTCGGAACGCTTTTAAGACTATTTGCACTGTAATATTCCGCTTTTAGAATCAAATATTTTTAAAATTGAAGGTTGAATTGAATGCTTACTCACTGTGGGGAATCTTGACTCACGCCGAACAGTGAAACGGGAGCTGGGCGGGGCAGGACCTGTGAGCACAGTTGAGAGGCACCACCCTCATGGGGAGCGAGGGATAGGTCAGCGCTCTAGTAATTAAGCAAAAATCTACTTATGGCGCACGCAGCTCGAACGTGCAGCGGATGCGTCTCTGGCGCGCCAAAGGCGCGTCTAAGACAAGCCCGCCTGCATCCAGACATGGCCAAGGGCCAGGAACCATTGCGGACTGTCCCAAAAACGGTAAGCCCATCACATATGATAAAGACATTTTACTCTTATTGAGATACTCTGTTAAAGCCGATTGTGGGATAACTCTGGCGCCTACAAGCCTGATAGGGAAGGAGATGTCTTGCCCGCTCTGCTGGACTAAGCTTTACTCAGGCAAGAATGAAGGGCTGTGAGAAAGTGCCATCTTTCTTGCATGGTATGGCCCCACTTTTTGCTGAATGTACTTTGACTAAGTGTGCCCTGGACTCCTGTCAATCAGGTGCCCAGGGCCTATGTTCCTACCCTAAAACACAACTTGGCAAACCATGGCCACATGTCAGCCCCTGGTAAATGGTACCCTAGGTACCCAGGGAAGGCCTCCAAGGGCTGCAGCACTCATTGTGCCACCCTTAGAGGCCCTGTACCCTTACACACACACACTTACACACACACACACTTACACACTTACACCCCCCCCCCCCCCTTGCAGGCTGGGTGTCTGGGTGCAAGACAAAACAAAGAGTCGACATGGCACACATCCCTGTGTGTCATGCCCACCACCTACACTGCCATGGCATACATCAGCCACCCCTCTAGCTGGGTGCCCTATGCCGGTGGTGTGGGCGCAGGAGCCCTGTGCCCCTAAAGTACCCAGGTCCATTCCTGGGCACTGTAAGTGCAGTGCTGCCATTTAAGAGCACATGGTGCTGAGAGCTCGTTAAACACAAACTCCACAGCACCATAATGGCAACACTGAAGACTGAGAAGTTTGGTATCAAACTTCTCAGCACATTAAACCCGCACTGATGCCAGTGTGGGATTTAATGTACCAAGCACCCCAGAGGGCATCTTAGAGTTGCCCCCTTAAACCTAACCTTCAATCCACGTCTGTTCTGAGGCTGCCTAGGCTGCCACACAGCAGACATGTTGCTGGACCCCTGGGTAGGAGAGCCCCTGCTCTCCTGGGCCTGCAACAATGCACATCCTGGGCGAGGTGCTAAATCTCCTCCCCCAGGATGGGCAGGGGGAAGCTTCAAAGGCATGCCACCTCTGTGAGCTTCCCCAGGCCACTGCAACCCCCCACTCTGGCGGGAAGTTTGGCCGGAAACCCCAAATAAGGACAGGGGATGTGCCAGCCTGCCAACCCCACCCTCAGGTGGGGGAGGCGAGGTGAAGCACATCTCTGGGCTCTCGCCATCTTGAAGATGGGAAGCCCTGCCCAATCAGGATTAGGCTACTGCCCCCCTCCCAAAGGAGAGAGGCAGGATAGGGGGTGTACCCACCCCAGGACAGGGACCCATTGGTGCCTGCCCTTCACCTACCTGTAAAGCACCTAAATCTAGTATTTAGGGGCACCCTGAACCTTCCTTCCCCAGATTCCAAAATCCAAAGAAGAGCTAGAAGAAAGAAGACCTGCCCTGCAGCTGCCAAGAAGAGGAAGACATTAACTGCTTTGGCCCCAGCCCTACTGGCCCTCGAACCTGCTCCTGCTCCAACCCGGCATCTCTTGTGGCCAGCAACCTCACAAACCCCGGAGGACGTGGCTACCTTTTGATTCTAAGCCCACTGGGACTCCCATGAGTAGAGGCTCTACTCAAAATCTACTTCTAATCCCTGGCAGCAGCCCGGAACCGCGAACCCAGCACACACTGCACCTGCCAAGCCTGGCCTGTGCCGGAGTGAACAAAGACCACGAGGACGACCCCATGGCGACTGTGACCCCGAGTTCGGCACCCAAAACCTCCCTCGACACACCTGAAGAATCTTCGTCCCCGAGCTTGCAGTCTTTTTCTAAACCGGAGATTTCCCATTGAAATCAATCGAGCGCCCGAAGGCTCAAAAGCACCCTGCACCCAGCCGCCCGAGTGGCCCTGGCAGTGTAACCTCTACACCTATCTACTTCCCCACTTGCCCTGAGTAAGTGACCAGGAGCCCAGCTCCCACAGCCGCGTGGCCTGCTAGTCTGGCCTGCTAGTCAGCAGCCACCAACCAAGGCCCCCCTACCTCTCATAGGATAACATTGGGCCTAACTCTCTCTGCATCCGGCCGCCCTTGTGCCGCTGAGGGTGAACAAACTGTACCTACCTGACCCTGGGAGACCCCGGAGTCTATGCCCAGAAACTTAGCTCTGCCAGTCGAGTACATACCTTTAAACAGATAACTGATTTTAATGATCTCATCATACGTTCGTCGGAGTATATGTTATTAGGAGATTTTAACTTCCCTTTGGAAGAACTGGATAACCATGAAACCACTCAACTTACTGCTGATCTCCTTACCTTAGGACTTCAACAACTGGTGAAGGGAACTACACACCAGGCAGGGCATACACTAGACGGTCTGTTCACTAACAACCCAGACATATCTGTGCTGGATATTCTTCCTCTTACCTGGTCAGACCACAGGGCCATCATTTTTGGAATCCACACCCGGCACGCTAACCCTTCCCATTTTAGGCCACGAACTAGGTTAGGGACCCGCGCTTGGAAAAATGCGGATATCCATCAGATGGCAGATATCCTGACACTATCCTCTGCTTTGGGGATAGCCAATCCTGTTCTCTCAGCCTCCGATTTCCAAGACTGGATCCGGAACGCTGCTGATCAGGTGGCTCCGGAGAAGTCTACGCGACCTAACAGAATTTCCCCATCGGCAGTCTGGTATACCGAAGAGCTCAGGTTCCACCGACAGCACTGTAGGAACCTAGAGAGGCGCTGGAGGAAATTTTATTGCCCCATAGCCAAGCAGTCCTATAAAGACGCCCTTGCAATATATAAAAAAGCTATCATTGCCCGAAAAAGTGCATTCTTTTCGGCTCAAATTGAAAATGCTAGCAATTCTGCTAGAGAACTGTTTTCAGTGGTCACCACTCTGTCCACCCCCTCTACGGGACCTGGGGTCGAGCCCTCTCAGTCTCTGTGTAATGCTCTGTCCAGCTATTTCACTACTAAGGTGGCAGACATATACTCATCCTTTGCAGGGAACGTGGGGACAAGATCCAGAGTCCGCAGTGGTGAAGAACCTGCCACTGTTCATGACTCCCTCTCCTTTTTTGTTCCCACTACGCAAGATCAAATTAGCAGACTTATCTCCACTACCAAGTCTGGTTCCCCTTTAGACCCCTGCCCTCCTCCAGTAATGGCTAACCTCAGCGAGGTGATCTCATATCCACTCATGGAAATCTGTAACACTACATTCCAAACTGGTCACTATCCAGATCTTTGGAAGAAGGCCGTGATCAAACCTCTTCTGAAGAAACCATCCCTGGACCCTACAGCTCTGGCCAGTTATAGACCTATAGCATGTCTTCCTTTTCCTGCCAAAATATGCGAATCTCTGATGAATAGACAACTCTCAGACTTCATCGATACCTACCAACTTCTCGATGAAACGCAGTTTGGCTTTAGGAAAGGTCATGGAACTGAGACCGCTCTAATAAAAGCCTCAGATGAGATCAGAGCCATTATGGACCAGGGAGGTGCGGCTGTCCTGATCCTGCTGGATTTGTCCGCAGCCTTTGACACGGTCGACCATGCTATTTTGGTCGATCGTGTCACAGCTCTGGGGATAAACGGTATGGCTAGAGATCTCATCTCATCTTTTCTCGCCAACCGCACCCAGACAGTGAAGTTGGGTAATTTTTATTCTCCTGTCTCTGCACTCCCTTGTGGAGTCCCACAGGGCTCCTCGCTAAGTCCAACGCTATTTAATATCTATGTAGCAGACTTAGCGAGGGTAATAAAGGCCCATGGGCTGCGACTTACATCATACGCAGATGACACCCAACTGGTTCTGGCAATCCACAAGGACGGCCTAGTGGTGGCAGCTAATTTTCAAAGGGCCATGCTTGCTGTCAGTACCTGGATGTCCTCCAATTGTCTGAGTCTTAACTCGGACAAAACCGAGGTCATGACCTTTGGTAAACTCTCCCCGGATTGGTCCTCTACCTGGTGGCCTAATCAGCTGGGCTCTCCACCTGTCCCAGTTGAAAAGGCCAGAAACCTGGGAGTGATCTTCGACAGCAAGCTTTCATTTGACCTTCATGTCAACAAGGTTGTGTCATCTGCATTCTTTATTTTAAAGAAAATTAGGAAAATACTGCCTTATCTTCCCACTTCAGCTGGGAAGACCCTGGTCTCCACCCTTGTGTTCTCCAAAATCGATTACGGGAATGCCCTCTTCCTTAATGTCCAGAAACGCGTTCTATCTAAGCTGCAGTCCATTCAGAATGCGGCCGCAAGAATTCTTCTTGACATCCCCCGCCGCCAGCCAATCACCCCAGCTATTCGTCACCTACACTGGTTAAGAGTAGAGTGCCGTATTAAATTCAAGGCCCTCTGCATCGCCTATAAGGCAGTGCAGGGCACTGGTCCAATGTTTCTGACTGAAGCGTTCCAGTTGTATAGTCCTAAGAGACAGTTGAGATCCGCCAACATCTGCCTGCTCCCAGTACCTCGCACAAGAACGGCAACCTGGGGAGACAGACGTTTCTTGGTTGCCACACCCAAACTCTGGAACCTTTTGCCACTTGCCATAAAAACTGCCCCCAATCTGAGAAGCTTTCGTAGGCTCTTAAAGACATGGCTGTTTAACCAGTAATCCTGCGGCTCAGTCTCTCATTCTGTCATCTGCGCCGAGACACCTCTGGGTATTTGTTTGCGCAATAAAAATTTCGAAATAAATAAATAACTCAATTTTCTCCATAGGGTAACATAGACTGGCTTTTCCTGAAATTTCTTCTAAGTGTGGACTTTTCAAAATTTAAAATATTCACCAAAAATCAGCAGAGTAACGAAAACGAAAATACTCACCTGCTATTAGGTGAGCTCCCAGTGCTGGATCCTGGTGCCCAGCACTGACTCGGAAAAATACTTACAACTGTACTTACCAGTAACCCAATTTTCTCCCATAGGAAATCATTGACTGTTTTTCTGTGAAATTTCTTTTGTCAATTTCTGCAAACTTTAAATATTCTTTAAAATGCGTATAATTTCTGAAAACTTAATTACTTACCTGTTTTGGATAAAGGTCCCAGTACTGAGTCTAGGCACCCAGTTCTGGATTACAAAAGTAACAAGAACATACTATACCTGCAACTTGAATTTTCTGCCATAGGGAATCATTGACTGTTTTCTATGAAATATTTTCCAAGTGTCAACTTTTAAAATAGCAAAATATTGCCTAAAAATCATCACAGTAATTAAGTCGACTTTTATCACTTTTTTCCAAGTACTGTCCCGGGACTGAATCTAGTATCCAGTCCTGGAATTCCAAAAGTAATCCTAAAAGTAATCTGTGGCAAATAACTTGAAACTTCCATTGAACTCAATGCATTATTGTGTTTAGAATTGTGTTGCCTATTGCAACCACTTGTAACTTTCTACAAAAGACAATTGCATATTGCAAAAGTATTTATATAAAGCATCTCATTCTGAGAAAGTATATTTTAATACCTATTGTTGGTTCTAAAATAAAACAAGCATATATTTTTTATATATAAACCATTGGCCTAGAGTTCAGTTCTTGAGTGTGTGAAACCATTTGCTGGCTGAGTGTGTGCAACAAATGCTTTACACTGTCCTCTGATACTGCCTTACTGCTCGACCAAGCTACCACTTTAGAGAGTAAGGTTATATGTAACTTTAGCCTATGCCAAACCTCTGGGGACTGTGGACTCTGTACACCCTGTACCTATTTGGGAACAGTATATACAGAGCCACTTTCTCACAAGACTCTCTAGGGAAAGGTTATTCTCATGTTCTTTCGTTTGGAAAGTGCCCTCTTTTGTGCATGGTTGCCCCACTTTTTGCTGAACTGCTGATGCACTTTGAGTGTGCCCTGGGCTCCGGCCAATCAGGTACCCAGGGCCTATGTTCTTTCCCTAAAACTGCATTGAAAACAAAACCCAATTGGCACTCTCTGACCACAGGTCAGCCCCCTGGTCAATGGTACCACAGGTACTCTGGCCAGGGAAGGCCTCTATAGGTTGCAGCACCTATTGTGCCACCCTTAGAGGCCCTGTACCTTTATAATATATATATATATATATATATATAAATACATCACTGTATTTAGACACTTATTTACCCATGTCTTCTTCCAATAATTTTTAGCTATACATATATTACAAATATTTTTTTTTCAGAAAAACACATGTCATCAGTGATGTAATATCTGACGTCATCAGCAGAGGATTGCGGTCGCGTGAGTTATAGTTGCCTGCACTAACTATAACGGGGGAATTTCATTGGTTTTTCACGAGTGAAATGTCCTACTAACTATAACATGTGTGAAACCTATGGTTTTTTAAGTGAATTTGCAGGGTTTTTTAAATGCTAATTCCTAACTATAACGTGTGTGAAACCTATGGTTTTTTCAGTGAATTTGTACGGTTTTTTAAATGCTAAGTTATGTATTTTTTTTTTTTTTAAATTGCCGTGCGCGCACGGTACGCGTAGTCGCGGAATCGGTACGCGAAGTTCGCGGAATTTTTCCGTTTACGCCGTGCGCGTACGCTACACGCATTCCGTGATTTTTTGAAAAAAAATTAAACTTAATTTTTGCCCTTGCGGGTCCTTCTGGGACCCCCTGACAAAGGCTAGGGGGTCAGGAACTGTCCACCCTGCCCCCTTTTCACGTTCTCCACCTTTCTTTTTCACCTCCTCAGACTGGGAGAGACAAAATGGCGGCCGACACTTCCTGGTTTCGACCGATTCGAATGTTTACTAAGAACTAACAACCAATCAGAATCGCGCTCGCGCACCGCGGCGTGCGCGTACGGTAAGCTTACGGTACGCGCTCGGAGCGCGCCTATAGATATTTATATTGATTTAAATGCTATTTTCTCAGGAAATACTGAACAGATTTACACAAGACCTTCAAAAGGTACATATCTGACCTGAGGGCTAACTCTCTGCCAAATTTCAAGTAATTCTGTTCAGCCGTTCGGGCTGTAGCTGTGTCTAAAGGTCCTATGGAAAAATGCATGGGGAAAACGCGTTTTGGGACCCCCCTTTTTTCTCAGCCCCTGCTTGACGAATCACCCCGAGACTTTCAGGGTAGGAGCTGAGCGGAGCGCCCCATTAGTTTTGAAAATTTCGCGAGGATTCGTCAACCGGCACCAAAGTTATTCAAAATAGAATTGTCAGATTTCCTATGGAAACACGGTCCTAACTATAACTATCTACTGGCGACTGCCAGTATGTATGTATGTATGTATGTGTGTATATATATATAATTAGCATTTAAAAAACCTTGCAAATTCACTGAAAAAACCATAGGTTTCAGACATGTTATAGTTAGCGGAAATTTTACTGATAAAAAACCAATGAAATTCCCCCGTTATAGTTAGTGCAGGCAACTATAACTCACGCGACCGCAATCCTCTGCTGATGCTAATACTGTATTTAGACACTTATTTGCCCATGTCTTCTTCCATAAATTTTTAGCTATACATATATTACAAATATTTTTTTTTCATAAAGACACATATGTCATCAGCAGAAGATTGCGGTCGCGTGAGTTATAGTTGCCTGCACTAACTATAACGGGGGAATTTCATTGGTTTTTTATCAGTAAAATTTCCGCTAACTATAACATGTCTGAAACCTATGGTTTTTTCAGTGAATTTGCAAGGTTTTTTAAATGCTAATTCCTAACTATAACGTGTGTGAAACCTATGGTTTTTTCAGTGAATTTGTATGGTTTTTTAAATGCTAAGTTACTTTACGCCATTCGTGGCGTGCACGCCCACTTAACGCAGTTCGTTCCGTGCGCGCACAGTGAGCACGCGGTGCGCTTCGCGCACCGCGCGCCCACTTTACGCAGTTAGTGCCGTACACGCAAGGTGGGCACGCAGTGCGCTACGCGCACCGCGTGCCCACGTTACGCACCGTGCGCACATGGAGGACATATTATGTGCTTCCTTGTGATAGGTAATCTGTTAAATTTAATTTGTAAGTGATGACAATAATATGCCATGCACAGAGAGTGTTTTTTTTTTTTTTTTATTAAAATTTTTAGCGTAAGCGCACCGTACGCGTACGGTAAGCGTAATCGGCGAAATTTTCAAAAAATAAAAATTTACCGTTTTTGGCCTTGGGGGATCTTTGAGGACTCAACTAACATGGCTATGTGCATGGGCGCTGTCTAAACAGCCCCTTTATATGTTTTTTGCCTTTGTTTACAGCCCCCCCCTCAGAGTGCGAGAGAGAAAATGGCGGCCGCCGCTTCCTGGTTTCGACCAATTCGAATGTTTACTTAGATGTAACAGCCAATCAGAATCGCGCTCGCGCACGCCACCGTACGCGTACGGTAAGCTTACGGTAAGCGTACCGTAAGCTGGCTCAGATATATATATTGATTTAAAGGCTATTTTCTCAGAATCTACTGAACAGATTTACACCAAACCTACAAAAGGCACTTCCTTGACCTGAGGACTACCTCTCTGCCAAATTTCTAGTAATTCTGTTCAGCCGTTCGGGCTGTAGCCCTGTCTAAAGGTCCTATGGAAAAATGCATGGGAAAAACGCGTTTTGGGACCCCCCTTTTATCTCAGCCCCCGCTTGACGAATCCCCCCGAGACTTTCAGGGTAGGAGCGGAGCGTAGCGCCCCACCTATTTTGAGAAATTCGCGAGGATTCGTCGACCGGCGCCAAAGTTATTCAAAATAGAATGTTGCGGATTTCCTATGGAAACAGGGTCCTAACTATAACTACCTACTGGCGACCGCCAGTAGGTAATATATATATATATATATATATATATATATATATATATATATCCCCTTTCTCCTACGGCCCAATTTCTTGACACTTGGGCGCTCTAGATGGTGCGTATGCGATGCGACGGAGCCAAGTCGCTTGTAATTCCACAAATGCGGCTCCAGTTAGAGAACAGTTCGCTCGCACACAGAAATGAACCCAGCCAAATCCATTTTTCTCTTTAGCAAAGTTGCAATTTTAATCAGGCGTTCCAGTAAAGTTTCCTCTACGCGTTTCAATCTTAACAAAGATCTTGTTCACGAGGGTAAATCATTACACTTGTGAAATGGTTTTTTTCCCATTTAAACCCATTTCCTCATATTTCGTTACATCACTTCCTGCTTCTTGTTTGCATTGCATTCTGGTTAGTGTAGTTCCATCATTTATAGTAATTGTATTTTGCTTGATATATATAATATATATAATCACCCTAGTGCGTGTTATCAACAAATCATTTTTCTTCCTCCTAACATATTATGTCTGTCAATTTCATTTACTAAAGCCATTTATTTTATTAGTATGGGCCGCTTTTCCTGTTGTTAATCTCCTTAACTTCATATTGAGGTCTAGTTCTATTTTACTGGATTACTTTCCTTTTCCAACTGACCCTTGAAGTTTATAAGCTTTCCTACCCTCCAGTGGGTATATAACTTCAACTTAATTCTATTATTTAATTTTTCATAATGCCTTATTAATAACTTTTCTTTCATAGCTTTGCAAATTACGTTAGAAGTACTTCCAAATTTTCTGTTTTCATGTTTGTGCAAACGTGCTACTTATAACCTGCTATCATTATTTTTTTATTTTTTTTATATGCTAACAACCTATATATCTACTTATGTTAAAATCATACGACAAATATGTACAAATTTACATTAGAGGCACAAAAAGTTCTAGCAAGTCACTGATTTTACAGGTGCGAATACATCTCTTCGTCCTGGTTCAGTCCATTCGGGGTCAGAGTTCGAAAATTAAGGATGTGTCGTGATTCCTTCTGTCGAAGAATCTTTTCTCTGTTGCCACCTCTTATATGTTTATCTACTGCTTCCACTGCATAAAAAGGTAGCTTCTTCCAGTCTCCCCCATGTTTTTGTTCCATGTGCTTTGCTACTGCATTGCTTCTATCGTTGTTGACTGTTGCACGCACATGATCTAAAATGCATTTTTTTAATTCACATTTAGTGCTTCCAACATATTTTAGTGGGCAGGGGCATTCAATAATGTATATCAGATATTGACTCTTACAGTTGATAAGTTGTTGTATTTTCCACTTTTTGTTGTCGGCTGTTGTGATTTCTTTCATGTTTTTAGCTATGGTGCACACTTTACAGTTTGTACATTTGAAGAACCCTTGTGGTTTAAGCCATGAGTCTTGCTTCTTCATTGGTAAGAAGTGGCTGTGAGTCAGCTGGTCTTTAAGATTTTTTGTCCTTCTATATGTAATATTCGGATGGTCTCCTATTATGCTTGCCACTGTTGTATCAAGATGTAAAATATGCCAGTTTTTCCTCATTATCCTTGTTATTTGTTTGTTTTCAGTGGAGTGCGTTGTTATTAGGCGGATCTCCAGATCTTTTTTTATCCTTTTCTGACATTTGTGGGGTTTTTTTCTTTCAAAAGTTCGATTCTAGGTATTTTTGTTGTTCTTTCGAATGCTGATGCTACAATTTTGGGGTTATATTTTCTCTTTTTGAATCTTTCTCCTGCTTTCTGACAGTTCACTTTCCATTCCTCCTCCTGTGAACAGATTCTCCTGATCCTGAGAAATTCTCCATATGGGATGTTGTTAATCCGGCTTGTTTGGTGAAAGCTTTCGGCATGAAGAACAGCATTAGTTGCTGTACTTTTTCGATGAAGTGTAGTTTGAACTGTTTCATTGTCAATATAGATTTCAGTGTCCAAAAATACAACTCTGCTTTTACAGATGTTATATGTAAATTTGAGGCCTGTCTCTGTATTGTTCAGTATTTCAAAGTATTCTTGAAATTCTTCATTTGTGCCATCCCAAATTAGTAGCAAATCATCTATAAAACGTAACCATAGTATGGTCTTGTTTACATATCGTTCATTGTCTGCAGACCAAGCAATAATGTTTTCCCACCATCCCATGGTGAGGCAGGCAAAACTTGGACTAAATGAAAAGCCCATCGCTGTTCCTTTGACTTGACGGTATATTTCTTCTCCAAATAAAAACACATTTTGTTCAAGACACATAGTGATCATTTGAAGCAACATCCTGTTATGATCTCCGTATTGAATGTTCCTATCTTGCAGGAAATATTCGCAGGCTTTTAGCCCGATGTCGTTTATAATATTGGTATACAATTATACTACGTCCTATATATATATATATATATATATATATATATATATATATATTATCTACTGGCGGTCGCCAGTAGATAGTTATAGTTACAACCTAGTTTCCATAGGAAATCTCAAAATTCTATTTTGAATAACTTTGGCGCCGGTTGATGAATCCTCGCGAAATTTTCAAAACTAATGGGGCGCTCCGTCCAGCTCCTACCCTGAAAGTCTCGGGGTGATTCGTCAAGCAGGGGCCGAGAAAAAAGGGGGGTCCCAAAACGCGTTTTCCCCATGCATTTTTCCATAGGACCTTTAGACACAGCTACAGCCCGAACGGCTGAACAGAATTACTTGAAATTTGGCAGAGAGGTAGCCATAAGGTCAAGGAAGTGCCTTTTGCAGGTCTGATGTAAATCTGTTCAGTATTTCCTGAGAAAATAGCATTTAAAAGCATATATATATGTGGGTGGAGCCTAACCACACATCTCATCCTGAGATCTGATTGGCTGTCAGCACTTCATCCAAGAAGTGTTGGCAGCCATCTTGGGACCAATATACATGATAGCACCTCATTAAAAAGCATTGCAGTTAATAGAAGGTTTTAAGACTTTAGTTACATTATAAATCATTTGTTGATGGTACCATACTCATTTTAGGAATTGTGGTATGTTCTAAGGTGATTTCACCATGTGAAAAAGCCTTCTGCTGGGATATCATGATTGAGAGAAAAATATTTTCTCATGCTTTTACCACAGAGGTTTGGAAGGTGATCTATAAGCTAAATTGAGAGTTATTTTCTGTAAATTCACATTATCTTTCTCAGTCATGTGAGAATGAAGTCTGACATTCTCAGTAAAACATGTACATCCAACAAGGGCAGAGACTGCCAGTTGATTCCTTTGTGTTCTACTGCAGCTTCCCAGAGTGTTCCAAAGAACTACTAGAGCGCTAACAGTCCTACTTATGATAAACGTATGGCACACCTGAAGCCATCTTGCTTGGATTAAAGTGGTAACTCTTAAAACATTTAATTTAAAAAGGAACAAAATGAGGGGGTTCATTTTTCCATAAAAAGTATGATTAGTGCTGCAGAAAGAAAAATTAGGGCACATTTTGAGTGACTTCTCAAATCCTCTTCTATTTCATTAAAAAATTCTGACATGCAGACTGAAACATGCACTTTCAATACCAGCAGCAGTTTTCCCTGGTGAGCAGTAGCTTTACTACAGTGATCTAATGAGCAAAAAGAGTGCTAACATTCTGAATTTATGGCAAATGTGTGACACATCTGAATGCCTTCTTGATGGAATCAAAGTAAAAAACTGAAAGTATTTCCTACTGAGGAGACTGCAGTAAATGAGGAAATTAGGAAACTTCATAACAAATAAGTCTCCCAAGATGGCCACCAGAGACAAAAGAGCCCAAATGTAGCCCAAATATCACCCAGATGTAGCCCAAGTATAGCCCAATGACAGAATGTCCCAGAATGTTCTTAAAAACAACTAGAGTGCTTACTGTCTTCATTATGACAAAAGAATGGCACACCTGAAGCCATCTTGATTGTAATAAACTGTTAACACTTAAAACATTTAATTTAAAAAGGAACACAATGAGGGGGTTCATTTTGCCATAGAAATTATGATTAATGCTGAAGAAAGAAAATGAGGGCACATTTTGAGTGACTTCTCAAATCCTCTTCTATTTCATTAAAAAATTCTGACATGCAGACTGAAACATGCACTTTTAATACCAGGAGCAGACTTCCATGGTGAACAGTAGTTTTACTACAGTGATCTAATGAGCAACTAGAGTGCTAACATTCAGAATTTATGGCAAATGTGTGACATATCTGAATACCTTCATGATGGAATCAAAGAAAAAAACTGAAAGCATTTCCTACTGAGGAGACTGCAGTACATGAGGAAATTAGGAAACTTCATAACAAATAAATCTCCCAAAATGGCCACCGGAGACAAAAGAGCCCAAATGTAGCCCAAAATCACCCAGATGTAGCCCAAATATAGCCCAATGACAGAAGTGTGCAAAACACTTATTATTTGGTGTTTTTGCAGTGTTATATAGTGCAGACTTTTCAGGTATTGGAGTGCTTTACATGAGCATTGGTTACATCACACAAGAACAAATTCATTTTGGTTGTAGACATGGGGAGACTAAGTGATTTGACCAGAATCACAGAATGTCGAGCTGAAGCAGAAACTTCAACCTGGTTCCCCAGTTGCAAAGTCTGCAGTTCTGGAAGTAACACCACATCCTCTCCCCTAAGTGCAACATTTAATCAAGTGGTCAACTGGATAAAAAAACATAAAGATAACAAATAATTTAAAAGTGCTTTGTCGCTATTTGAAAACTCAGAAAATATGTCCTTATTTTAGTCTTTTAGAGCACTAACCATAATTTTGATGCCAATAAGACCCTTTCATATATGTAATTTCTAAAGGAAATGCTCTAGGTATTACATTTTTGATTACATCAAGATGTCAGGCGTTCCACACTTTTGTAATAAATATAGAATGTTAGCAATCTAGTTGTTCATTAGGATACTGTTGAGAGGGAGAGGCCAGGGGCACGGACTCTGAAAATTGAAGGCAGGTAGGAGGGTGCAAAGGCAACAATTTAACCACACTGAGCAGGCAGGAAGGGCCGTGGAAGCACAACAGACTATGGAGGGCAGTGGAAAGGGGGGCAGGGGCAACAAACCAACAATACAGGTCTTGCAAGAGAGGCTGTGGCAATGTAATAGACCATTGTGGGCAGAAGGAAGAGGCAATGGTAGTACAACCATACATGCCAACAGACCCGATTCAGCCAGGAAACGTCCAATGTTTTTAAGCTCAAATGGGCTTTATTTGATCTGTCTCCTGTCTACAATATCCTCTTTTTCAATGTAACTCAAAGGGGAAAATCAATACCCCAGTTTTTTTTCAAAATCTCCCTCTTACCAAGTTCAAAATGTTCGCAAGTATGGTACATTGGATCATGGAAGGAAATGGGATAGGGACATGGACTTCGATAACAGAGGACAGGAGGGTCATGGAGAGGTGCACCAAACTGACCCTGCAGGGCAGGCATCAGGGTTTGCAGCAGCACAATACACCACACAGGGCATGCAGGACGGGAGTGCAGCACAACAATCCATAGAAAGCAAGAGGGAGGGGACAGGACCATGCACATGGACAACAGAGAACAGAGGGGCAAGAGGCAATGGTAGCTAGCTGACCATAATGGACAGACAGGAGAGAAAGCTGCAGCATAACAGACCATAAAGGGCAGGAGGGACGGATCAGGGGCATTACAATGGAACAGACAAGCCAGGAGGGAGGGAGTAGGGGTCTGCACATGTAAACAGAGGGCTGGGGGCAAGGGAGCAGGGCAGGAGCAGCAAGATAGCCATGGAGGTCAGGCAGGATGGGCACTAGAAGCAAGACACACCATGAGGAGCAACAGTGAGACTGTGATGGCATACACACAGACCATGGAGGGAAGGTGGGAGGGGGTCAGGGGCAGCTAACTGACCACACAGGGAAGGTGGGAGGGGCCATGGCAGCACAGAAGACCATGCATGGCAAGTGGGGGGGGTTAGTGGCAGCACAATGGCTATGATGGGCAAGAAGGAGGGTGCAGGGGCATGCACAAAGGACGATGGAGGATAGAAGGGAGGGTCAGGACCTGTGCACAGACAAGAATGTTCAGGGGAAGGGGCCTCACAACAGACCACACGGGGCAGGCAGGAGGAGCAGTTGCAGCACAACAGACCAGGGAGGGCAGAAGGGTGTGGCAGTACAATGGACCATGTAGGACAGGAGGAAGAGTATAGGGGCATGGCATGTGGACAGGCAGGGTGGAGGTGGCAGGGACAGGGACAGGTTACAGTCATCTGACAATGCTAGGCAGGTGGGAGGGGAGTGGCAGCTCAACAGAACACTCAGAGTAGATAGGAGTGGCAGGTCCATGGGACATGGTGGGCAAAAAGGATGGAGCAGGGGCATGCACAAAGACATCGGAGGGCAGGGGGAAGGAGAATAGGAGCAGCAAGCTAAGCACAGAGTTTAAGCAGGAGGTCAATGATGGGGCATAGAATTGGGCAATGGAGGGCAGGAGGAGTGGACTGGTACATCATACTAAATTGAGGGCAGTGGCAGCACATCAGACCATGCACGGCAGGAGGGAGGAGGCTAGTCCATGGATTCACACAACAGAGGATAGGGAGGAGGGGGATGGGGCAGCAAGCTAACTGTTCAGAGAAGGCGGGTATTAAGAACTTTATTGTTTTTAAAACATTGTGTCTGTGCGAACTACTTAAAATATGAACAAGTATGCAGCATAATCTCACTTTTATTCAGGAAGAAGAGAACGTTTGTGACTGTGACTCCAGGCTCACTTGGCAGAAACACCCCCTGACCCTCCACCCCCTATCGCAAAATGTAATGCCCGTGAAAAGGGTAGGTGAACACAGTGTTATATAGAACATAGTCCTGAGAGCACAATTGAAAATGAAAACTAGATATAGTGTATGGTATAAACTATGCACCAAAAAGTGTGATATAAGATGAACCGGGCGTGAAATATAATATGCAATACATTGTGCGCAATGACAGATTCATTGGAGAGCGCGAGATAGCACAGGCACTAGCGCGTGCTATGCGATATGCGCCTTGGAGTGTAATATGCACAGGGCAGTGTTGTGTAACCTAACTAGTATCTAAAGTTGTAATATAAAATATGTGCTGGGGAGTGTAACGTTGCATATGCACTGTGACAAAGATATGGATCCCAGATTGTAATATGTATGGCGTAGCACTGTGCGTTATAACATAGGCATCGAGAAAGGCACGTTAGATGGGGCAATATAACCCGTGCGAAGACAAGTGTGGCATGACATATTCACGGGGTGGTGTTACAGTGCACATGGGCTAGAGAGTGTCATAGCATATGCACTAGCTAGTGGAATACAACACAGAGGTGTGTGGCACTCGGCAGGCAATGGTGGGTGTAACACAGCATTGGGCTCTGTCAGGAGCGCGCTGTGACTCAAGTGATGTTCGTCCCCTTTCCAGAGAGTAAAATAAAAAGTATTACACATCCGGCAGTGGATGTGTGTTTTATTAACCGTGAGGGGGGTTTCTTGCATTGTTTTGGTCGAATTTTTGTCGAATCCCCTTTGAATGGCTTGGTGTGCATGTGTATTAAATGTGCCCGTCAATAGCTACCCATGTTTGTATAAATAAACGACAAGGGTGTCTACCGGGATTAGGCACGGTAGGGCATCAGACATGTCAGAGCTTCACTAGTGGTGTAAATACATTCCACGTGGATTCATTGCATGCATAGTCGCCTTTTAATGAATATCACGCAAATCGTCATGGTGATAGGTACGTACGGTTTGTCCAGCATGTCCTAGGTGTGTCTATAAAGATATATTTTTTTAAAATAATAAAAAACAGTGGCCGGCCCTGGGGATTGGGGTCAAAAAAATATAATTAGGAGACAGGCCCTGGGGGATGGGGTCATCAGGGCCAATAAATTAGAATAAGAAGGGGAACCACACAGCCCCCCTTCTTAAAAAATTAAAATAAATAAAAGACTGGCATCGTGTCAGAGGCCATGCCCCCTCCGCGCAGCACTCTGCAAACGCGCCCCCAACAGGCATCTCCAGTATGCGCCAGGGAGCTGCGCTGCAGACAGGTGTTCTGAGGCCAAGCCCCTTTTTACACCTCTCTGCAACGCAGCTCTGTGGCGCTTACTGGAGGTACCTAGTGGTCTAGCTTGACCCTAGGGACCCTTAGGATTCAAGGGGACTTAATCTCTCAACTTAGAACAGCCACAGGGCGCGTTTACACAGTGGTGAAGGGAGGGGACGGGGCCTGAGGTGACGTGTGCAAACACGCACTATGGCACGTTTTAAATTGGGGATATAATTTCCCTTCAATACTGAGGTCCCCTGGGGGCTAACTAGCCCACCAAGTGCTTCCAGTAAGCGCCACTGAGCTGCATTGCAGAGAGGTGGTCCAGGCCGTGCCACTTTTTACACCTCTCTGCAACGCAGCTCTGTGGCACTTACTGGAGGTACTTAGTGGGCTAGTTGGACCGAAGGGACCCTCAGGATTCAAATGAACTTAATCTCCCAACTAAAAACGGACACAGGGCGTGTTTACACAGTGGTGAAGGGAGGGGACGGGGCCTGAGCTAACGTGTGCAAAAACGCCCTGTGGCCTGTTTTAAGAGGTAGTTTTAATCCCCATGCCCTATTATATACTAGGGGCTTACAGAGGAGGTCATGCTAATCACAGGGGGACCCCAACGCATAATGTTCCCTAGTGTATGTAGGTGTTTTCACTGTATTCTAAGTGTCTTTTAACATAGCACTGGCTCTAGGACTGGTTAGTCAGACTCAGTTACCACCAGTATCCGTCTGAAAAAGTTGAGGGTACAGGATGATTTTGCAACAAGGCTTCTTTCTGCTCTTCTTTTTGTTCTGTCTGCACGTTATCCTTCTTCCTGCACTTATCTTCGTATTTGAGGACTTCTGTTGCTTCTTTCTGCACTTCTTTTGTTTCTTTCTGTGCATTTTTACTTCTTTCTTCACATGTCCTATCTCTGTAGGCATAGTTAGAAATTAGCATTTAAAAAACCTTTGAAATTCACAGAAAAAACCATAGGTTTCAGGCACGTTATAGTTAGGAATTAGCATTTAAAAAACCTCAGAAATTCACTGAAAAAACCATAGGTTTCAGGGGTGTTATAGTTAGCTGGACTTTTCACTTGTACAAAACCATTGAAATTCCCCAGTTATAGTTAGTTCAGCTAACTATAACTCGCGCGCCCGCAATGCACTGCTGATGACGTCACATATTACATCACTGATGACATCTCAAATGACATCACTGATGACATCATCCTTGTGATAGAGTGGCAGACCTCCTCTCACCCTAATATAACCTTTGATACACACATTCAAAAATAGAGACTAAAATTTTCAAAACAATGGACATACCAATACCAGTTACAACAACCTCTTCAGTAAATCTAAGATCCACATACACATCTACTCATTCACCAACAGTCCTATACAGTCACTCATACATGTACTCACTCATCATATGTACTCATACACCTATACATCCTGTTACACAATGCCAATCATCCATAGAGTTACTCACACACACAGTCACTCATGCTAATAAAGAATCAAAAATACATTTACTTGCATATACAGTTATACACACACCACCACACTTACTTCTACAGAAACTTACACATACTTAGTCTTTTAAACAATCACTTATAGAAACACATACTTATTCATACAGGAACTCTTTCAATCTCTCACTCTCACATATACTCACATATATACACCAATAGTCACATATACTAGTTTAAAACATATGTAGTTACTCATAAAGACACTATTGAGACAGTCATTCACTCACTAACACACCCATACACACACTCATCCACCCATACAGTCCTGCACACATGCTGTGTTCAACACATACAAACAGTGAGTCACTCATTCATGCACCTATGCACTACGTAATACCCCCCACCGAACCATGCACTCAGACTGATACTCAAAAAACCAACTAATAACCTATATAGACACCCATGTAGCTACTCACCAACCCATGCAGCCACTTATACACAAAGTGAGAGACTGATACAGATATTTACATATTTAAACATTACTCACTAAGCCATGTATTCACTATGATACACTTAATCAGTCAGTTACACAATCAATTTTTCAAAAACAAATCATCCATTTAGACACTTATATACCCATTTATTCTTCCATCGACCTTGAGATATACATATATAAAACATATTTAATTTTCAGAAAAATACACATTCACTGGATGATGTCATCAGTGATGTCATCAGTGATGTCATTTGAGATGTCATCAGTGATGTCATGAGTGATGTCACTGACCATGTCATGAGTGATGTAATATGTGACGTCATCAGCAGTGCATTGCGGGCGCGCGAGTTATAGTTAGCTGAACTAACTATAACGGGGGAATTTCAATGGTTTTGTACAAGTGAAAAGTCCAGCTAACTATAACACCCCTGAAACCTATGGTTTTTTCAGTGATATATATATATATATATATATATATATATATATAGAGATCGATAGATATGACAAGACACATACAATTTAAAAGATGTTTTCCCTTGCTCCTCCTCTTTTTTTGACCTTTTTGTTGGCTTTAGGACTGAGCACTTTGCCACTGCTTACCAGTGCTAAAGTGAATGTGCTTCTCCCCTAAATCATTGTAACATTGGTGTATATACAATTGGCATAATTAGTTTACTTGTAAGCCCCTTGTAAAGTGGTATTCCATATATCCAGAGCCTGTAACCTAAACGCTACTAGTGGGATGTCAGCACTATGCCACCCACACAAATAGCCTTTCAAACCGGTCTCAGGCCTGCCATTGCAAGGCCTATGTGTGTAGTTTACTGCCACTTCGACTTGGCATTTGAAATTACTTACCAAGCCTTAAACTCCACTTTTATTACGCATAGGTCACCCCAAAGGGTAGGCCCTGGGTAGCCCATACGGCAGTGCTGTGAAAAAATGTAGGACATGCACTTTTAAGTTTCCATTGTCCTCATAGTGACAAACATCAAAAATAGTTTTTCACTACTGTTAGGCCTACTCCTCTCATAGGATAGCACAGTGAATTCCTTAATAAACTTTTAAGCTGTAATTTCTGATTAAAAAGGAGTAGCTGCATCATGTTTGATGACTTTGAAATGGGCCCCAACCAATTAGGTTCCCAGGGCCTGTGTTCTTTCCCCAAAACTAACCAAATTGGCATCTCTGGCCACAGGTCAGTCCCTGGTAAGTTGTACCACAGGTACCCAGGGCACTGTGACCAGAGAAGGCCTCTAAGGGCTGCTGCACTTATTTTGCCACCCTTAGAGGTCCAGTACCACTACACTCCCACACTGCCTTTGCAGGCTGCATGTTTTGGTGCAAAACAAAGTGAAGAGTCGACATGGCTCACCTCTGTGTGCCATGCCTACAACCCACTGCCCTGGCATAGATGAGTCACCCCTCTAATTGGGTGCACTATACCAGTGGTGAGGGTGCAGGTGCATGAGCCCTATATCCCTACAGTGTCCAAGTCCATTCTTAGACATTGTAAGTGCAGTGCTGCCATTAAGAGAATATGGTGCTGGGCGATTGTCATTACGAACTCCACAGCACCATAATGGCTACACTGAAAACTGAAGTGTGGTATCAAACTTCTCAGCACATTAAACTGATTCCAGTGTGGGATTTAATGAAAAATGCACACAGAGGGCATCTCAGAGATGCCCTCCGAAAACTAACCCACCTCTAGTGTCCGAGCGGAGTGGCTGCTTTCAGCTTCCACCACCAGTTATGTTTCTGGACCCCTGGGTTGAGAGCCTGCTGCTCTCTGGGGCCTGAAACAATTCGCATCCTGGGACGAGGTGCCAAGCTTCCTCCCCCAGGATGGGCAGGGTTCACGAAGGGGAAGCATCAAAGGCATGCCGCCTTTGTGAGCTTCCCCAGACCACTTGCTGCTTTCAGCAACTGGTCCCCACTGGTCCTGCCCCCCACTTTGGGCGGGAGAACCAGCGGGAAAAACAAGTGAGGGAGAGAGGTGTGTCCACCTCTGCCAACTCCAGCCCTCAGGTGGGGGAGGCGAGGTGAAGCACAACTCCAAGCCCCTGCCATCTTAAGGATGGGGGGATCCAACCAGGGACAGGCTCCTGCCCCCCTCCCACTGGAGGGTGGCACAATAGGGGGTGTACCCACCCCTGGTAAGAGACCCATTGGTCCCTGCCCTCTACCTACCTGTAACACCCCTAATCTAGTATTTAGGGGGCACCCTGAACCTAGCTTCCTCAGATCCAGAAACAACAAGAAAGATAAGAAGAAGGACCGAAGAGCCTTGCAGAGCTAACAAGGGGACAGCGCCCACTGATGTGGCCCCAGTCATGCCGGCCTGTCTCCCCTCGAACCTGCTCCTGCGAAATCCTGGTGTGTCCTGCAGCCACCAACCTCAAAATCCCCGGAGGACCTGTTTGCCTTCACCTACCAAGAATGTTCTTTTTCTAGAGCCAGGAGTCTGGTCTCTAGGTCTAATCTTTTGGTCAACCTGGCTAGCAGGATGTCCTCCTCTTTGAGGCTGCCCTCAATGTCCTCACCAGAACCTGAGCCACAGTACTGGACCGGTGAAGAACTCTGTCAGGAGTAAAGACAGCTGTGCTCCAAAGATTGCCACTCTGCTTGATGGCTGTCCTGGAAGAACTGTTTTTCTGCTTTGTTGTGCTGCCCTGCTGCCTGATGATCTCTGTCCTGCTGAGAAGGACTGGACCCACCTCACTTGAACCCAGAGTGACTCCAAGGGATTGCTGGCTTGTCCCCCAGGGCCATCAAAGACTTCCTTCAATCATCCAACAGCACCTGGACTCTGCTATTTGTAAATCCTGCCCTGCCAAGTGGTGTCAAACCAGTCCTGGGACCTTGAAAGGTGACTTGTGCTGCCCAGAACCATCAAAATCAACACAGTGACTACTATGTGCCAATCTGAACCAACGCATTGGCCCTCGACGCCGATGCAGGAGCTGATAGACGACGGCATTGACTGCACGGATAGAGGCCAAATAGCGCGACTAGACAATGCAGCACCTGCATCGTAAAAGAGTTTTTCGACGAAGACGCACCGGAGTTCGACGCTTGCTCCATCAAGGCTACTTTTTCAGCCGGGCATGCGTGAGTCCTGTAGCCAGCCTGCCTTACACTGCGGTCGGCTTGAACTTTGGATTTACCCTGGTATAGAGCGACCAGATGTCCCCTGTTGGCGTTTAATGACTCTATGCAATATAATTTCATTTAATCTTTAAAAATTCATAACTGCGGTTCTACTTATTGGATTTTTGTTGTTTTGGTCTTTTTTGCCTCATAAAAATATGATCTATTTTTCTATTATTTTGCAGTGTTTTCATTATGTTACTGTGTCTGCACATGTTGCACTGTTGCAGGAATTCTGTGTAAGTAAGCCTGGGATCACAGAATGTCAGTATATAGGGATTGAGCCAACATACCACATCAGTACCTATGAACCCCAATCCAAACTAGCTCACAGTGCCTTCCCAGCCTTTCTAACCTTCCTGAAGTGACAGATAAATTGGCACCCCAGATTACAATCCTAGAGTACTCTCAGGGAACTATGGAAACAGATTGCCACCTTTTGCTTTCTCACTCATGCATGTCCATAATAAACAAAGCAAACACACAAGAACAGTTTACAATGTTTAAAACCATTTTAAACTATCATTCTCTATTATAAAACAACCATATTTAAAGAAGTATCTGCCTCAGCCTACCCTCACTACGTGGGCACAGTGATGTATCACAGATCTCTGGGATAAGAACCGAACCCCATACCTGAATTATTGTTAGGTAATCTGCTAATCAGAATATGCAAGGCTGGCGCGTTTGTCCCCGGACCTTTCCTCTGCAAGAATCCCCCTCTGGGAATGTATGCCAAGCTAAGTTGCTAGCCAAGCACAGAAGGGAGGGCACAGTGTTTGACCTTGTACGAGATGTTCAGACAGAGTCCTAGAGAGAACCAATAACAATAACATGTGCAGTGTTTTGCATAAGTAATATCATGACACAAAAATAAACGTGCTAAGTGCAACATGTGAAAAGTAGCCTACAACTCGCAGTTAGGCTAAAATAAGAGAAACTAAGTGGGCCCTAAAGGGAACTCAAGACACCCCCTCTTTGGTCAGGCAAGTAACAAACGGAGCAACTAGATAAACATCATATAGAACAAGCTAAGAAAATTCAATGCTTTGCTAATAGAGAGGTTATTAGAAAAAGATTTACAACCGTAATAATAAAAAGCATAACATGTCAATTTGGGAATGTAGCCAGATTAAGGTGTGTTGGAGATATCTATGATGTTTCCCATGAGCTCAAGACATAGTGAATCCAGGATGTACTCCATCTCCGAAGACCAGACCAGACTTTGATTGACCAGATACCACGCTGACCACTTGTTCGAGGGAAAGCTCTGCTATAAATGCTGCAAGCGTACTGCCGTATTGTGAAACTGGGGAATTGTATTTTGAAAATTAACTGTTTTTAATACTTTATTTTTGGAAATAAAAACTGCTTTAAGTCCACTTACCCGCACATAAAATTATTTCAGTTCACCCGCTGCTTAGCGGGAATCAAGGCCTTTCAACTAGTCATCAGCGTCATCTAACAGAGACATGGACTAGTACCGACTCCTCTGTAGACATGGGTTTCGCTTGCCTAGAAGGTTATAAAATCTTTCATAAACAGAGGGCTACTGGAAGAGGAGGAGGGGTTGGAGTGATTTTCAAAGAAAAGTGGTATTTTGCTCCGCTAAAGGTGGATGATGTTCCAGGGATCTAACTCCTGGGTTTCTCGCTGCAGGAGGCCAAAGGCAGGCTACTCACATGAATGGTCTGCTATAGACCCCCAGGACAAGATACCCAATATCAAGTACTTCTGGATACCATTACTAATTTGACCGTAACCCATTCCAGAATGATTCTATTGGGGGATTTTAACTTATGGGATAACGGAAATTTAGGCAGCCACTTTAGAGACTTAATGCACATATGTGCGAATCTCAACTTACAACAATTGGTAAAACAACAAGCAACCAACTAAGTGGGGCACGTTTTAGATCTCCTGTTCGACAATCAGACCGAGACTGAAGTGACAGACATACTGCCACAAAGCTGGACTGATCACTATCTAATCCATTTTAACGTCAAGATACCCAGATCAGAGGATAATAACCGCTCGATGACATACCGAAAGGGAAGAGAGTGGGCCAAATTGGGAAAAAACAGAACCCATCCGACCTTTCTAAACTTAAATCTCTTTGCCCCTTCCATCTCCGTAGAGGAAAACTATCAAATATATTGTAACCATATAGCTGGCACTCTGGACTTGCTAGTCCCAGTAAAAAGACTCAAAAATAGGAATAAAGCCTCAGCCCCCTGGTATAATGAGGAATTGAAACTACTGCGAGTGTCATGTAAGAAAGCTGAGAGGAAATGGAGAAAGAACTACTTGGACAAGAAAGAATTGAAATTAGCACAGGTTAAATATAAGGAGTCTATCTCAAAGTCGAAAGCAGACTTCTATGCTAATTCTATTCTACAAGCACCTAACAGCACTAAAGCTCTTTTTAATATCTTCAGGGCTCTCTCTAGCCCAACCTATATAAGCAATAAGGTGGCTGCATCGCAGAAACTCTGCGACGAGATTGCCTCTCACTTTGAAGAAAAAATTGCCAAAATTGTTGGAGATCTTCATCCCAACAACATTAGTGATCAGGATAATACTCCCCGGAAGTTGGATGAAGAACCCCGGGTGAACACCTCCCTGGAAAACTTTCAAGCCCTTACGGAGGACTCTTAATAACCTGGCTTATAGTGTATCCTCTGGCTCCCCTCTTGACCCCCTCCCACATAGAATCTGGAAAGCATTCGGTCAAGCAACTTTGACCTGGCTGCGACAGATCTGCGGCCAATCCTTGGAAGAAGGAGTGGTTCCGGAGGTGTGGAAGCAGGCAGTTGTGACACCTCTGCTTAAGAAATCCTCACTGGACCCTACGATTCCAGCAAATTTTAGACCCATCTCCCTCCTGCCATATCCGATTAAAATCTTGGAAAAAGCAGTCAGTAAAACCTTATCATGCTACCTTGAGGATAATCATCTGCTGGATAGGGACCAATTTGGGTTCCGCCCAGGTCACGGCACCGAGACTGCTCTGGCAACCGTAATGTCGAGTCGACAATGGGAATGCTACCGTCCTAGAGTTATTAGATATGTAGGCCGCATTCGACACGGTGAGCCATACAGTACTGGTGGAAAGACTGGAGAAGATAGGGGTGAAAGGACGGGCTTTACAGTGGTTACAGTCCTATCTATCAGGAAGACAACAGGTGGTGACCATGACATCGTTCACTTCCAGTAAGTCTCCAGTACACCATGGGGTACCGCAGGGCTCTGCGATCAGCCCTATTCTTTTTAATATCTAATACGGCCCCTGTTCCCCATTATCAAATCCTTCGGAATTGATTTGGTCAACTACGCTGACGACACTCAACTGGTGTTCTCCCTGGAAGGGAAACAAGCGGTATCCATGGATACGTTCCAGGAGTGTATGCGTCAGACTGCTGGATGGCTCAGGAAAAATAAATTAAATGGGGGGGAAAGAGAGGTGGTATACTGTTCCACTGCCAGAATGTCCCAGCATCTACCACTGGAGTTCAAGCTCACTCCAGAGGAGTAACCCCTGGTTCCAGTCAACACGGTGAGCTATTTGGGGGTTCTGGTAGATAATCTCCAAATGGAGTCACATGCCAACAAAACCGTTAGTGTGTGCTTCTCTTTGATGCGCATGCTACGGCAGATTCTCCCGCTACTCCCAAAGGATTCGCGCTCCCTTGTAGTAAGGAACATAGTGCTGAGTAGGCTGGACGACTGCAACTCCCTGTATTTGGGAGCTCCACAATACATTCTTCAGGGGTTGAAGAGAGTCCAGTCCATGGCAGCAAAGCTGGTGCTAAATAGGCAAAGCAGGTCTTCTACAACATTGGCCTTGAGAGATCTCCATTGGCTGCCTATTAAGGAAAGGGTTTGTTTTAAATCGCTCTTTATTGTATACAGAGCAGCACATGATCTGGGCCCAGTCCCACTGCTGGAGAAATTTACCTGGTACAACCCCAAGAGGCAGCTCCGTTCCTCCAGTGCAAACCTGATGACGACTACCAGATTTAAGCGTTCTAGGATGGGGGGGGGGTAGAGCTTTTAGTGTGGCTGCAGCACACTTATGGAACGAGCTACCCCAGAGCATTAGACAAGCCAAGTTTTCTCCACTGTTAATCTGGTCTGCTCATATGGTGGTCATACTCAAGTCTAAGCGCCAGGATACCCGTATGGTGGCAGTCTGCGCTATATCAGAACCTAATACAATACAATGAATCCACCATAGCCCAGGTCAAATCATCCAGAGAACAGACATGATCCTCGGTATCAGTCGATGCTAAGGAAGTAACCGGGCAACCTGCATCCGTGCTATTAGAGCTTAAGTTAAATGAGTCATGTGATGAAGCACTCCCCTCCTGCGAAAGGAGGGGCTCATACCCGGCATTGTGCAGCAGCCGCAAGCCTATGAGACAACATCAAAATGGGTCATTAGAGGACTCCTCAACAGGTTCATGTCCAAAGGAACCAGCATTTGAAGAGCCAGGCAAATATCCAGGGCCCATTCGAAGGGGCAACAATCAATGAAACACGGGTTGGATGCAGGTACACTAGACAGGGTGGAATGTCAATGACCAATCAAGATCCAGTTCTTGGAGCAGTAAGATTCCCAAAAACTTTACCAAATGTTCACAACGTAACTGGAATGGTAGTAGTTCCAGAGGGCTTCGAGACAGAACATATATTGCGGAGGAGCAAAATATAGAATCAAAATGCCGCAAATGAGTAATAACACCAATAGGATGACCCAGAACAACCTAGAACAAAGGGAATGAATAAAAGCCAGTATTACTCCAAAGATTTTCCGGAAGGAACTGACTATGCCAGAACCAAGAACATTAAAAAGTGAGCAAGGTCGGCAGTATTAGATGCATTAAAAATGCAATGAACTTATTCATAATACACCTGATCCCCTCACTGCACTTCGGGAGAAATGGGTAAGGGATGGCCTTGAAATGGACGATGAGGAATGGCAGGAGGCGCTCTCATCGCCAAAGGAAGTGGCCATATCCGCTAAACTCAAGCTAGTCCAACTCAAGATCCTACACAGGGCTTACCTCTCAGAGAAGCAATTAAAGATTATGGGCAAAAGCGCAGACGGGCAGTGTAGGAGACGGTGTGGGATGGAAGGCGGGTTCATGCACATTCTTTGGGAATGCCCGTTAATTCAAGGCTACTGGGGAAAAAAATTGCAATGTATGAGCACGATATGGGGAGTCCCTCTTATGCCCGAGGCCAAGAGATGCTTGTTGAACATCTGGGAGCCCACAGATCGCGATGTGAAGGGGAGAATATGGGCCACTCTGGGGCAGATGATTGCTAAGCGTTACATAGCGCAGGCATGGGGTGCCACCGTGCCGCCGAAACTGAAGAAATGGAAAGAGGACATGGACTGGTGTATGTTGAGAGAGAAAACGGTCTATGTGGCTCAGGGGTGCCCCAAAAAATGGATTGCAATATGGTCTAAATGGAATGTGTATCGGGGGGGAATGTGCGAGCCCCCAAATGTCCCAACGCCAGAGGAACATTGTATGATATAAATACCACTGCGTGAATGGTAAGATTGCCCGCCATAGCGAAAATACTGTATATCTGCCTTTAAAATATGTTTACTAATATGACGTACGACACACGTAACTGTAAAGCATGACTATGTTGCTTAAGTTCAATAAACAGATTTATAAAAAAAAAAAAAAAAATGCAATGAACTAATTTGCTGAAATGTATTGGGAGGTTGGTGTTTAACAAGGACTGTATTTCACAGGATGTCTTTGCAACTTGTAATTCGGAGGTTTAATCAAGCTGTTAGGGCTACTTCTTTATGAAACAGTAGTGCTCTGAGCATGCTTAACTTGTTAAAATCTGCCTTCAAAATTGGAATGAAAGACCACAACAAACTATTGTAACCTCCTTGCGGAGGTGGGAACAGCACGCTATTGCAGCAGGTGACAATGCAGGAAACTATAATTAGAAAATATATGGGATCCCAGCTTTTATTCCACAGAATTTGTGATAATTTAATATTGAAGAACTTCCTTTTCAAAGAACTTTAATAAGTGGAATTATAGAAGATTCCTTCTAGTAAACAGACCAGATTTGCTACAGAAGCATTACATGCACCATGAATGGTAACGTGTTGACAAATAAGTAAATGTCTAACAGAGGAGTCATATTACTTTCCAGTAAGGTGTGGTAAATAAAATAAATATTACCGGACTGAATTTCATGCGGAATCTTAAATTAAAGTAAAATAGCTCAAAATAACGAGAGGCAGAATCCGTGGTATAAGAGGTTTTCTAATGGGCTTTATTCCATTCAAAATGGCCGACTCGAGTCGCGGCCCTCAGGTTCCGTCACCACGAAGGTTCAGGAAGTGAAGTACAATAATTTATTAACAGACATGTATTTTTATAATAAGTACATTACAATGAAACGAATGTAGAAGGCGTAACATTTGATAAGAAAAATGACGTGACAGTGACATAATCGAAACTAGGCGTAATAAGGAATAAAAGAAACATGATTGGTTAGAATTATCAGACATAGGTGGATCTATAAGATAATACTTGGCATAGATGCGCGCGCGGCAGCATGACGTGTAATTGACGTGCAACTAGGGGGTGAAGGGGACTTGACATTTAGCTCTACATGTGGAGACGAGAAGTCTGGGGTCAAGTCATCCTAATCCCAAATCATATCTAACATCCTATGTTTAAAGAACTATGTTATCCACAAGGAAGGACTCTCGGACAGAATCTATTCTATACTGACTGTGTGCGTGTACAAGCGTCTAAGTGTCTATATGAGATGCGAGGGGCAGAAAACTTTCCATGGCAACAGGGCTATGAATCACTTGCAGGAGGACGGAAAGGCTGAGTCCTTTGCTTGTGAGCTAAAGGAAATGTTTACCTAAATCACTGGACAGGAATGCATCGGCTGAAGAGCAAAATAGATAATTCGAAGGTGAAATACAACTTCTTGGCAGACAGGCGAAAACTGGCCAAGGCAGGCACCGTTCGCTGCACAGGGAGTAGGACAAAGTTCATGGATACAGATGCGAGCTCAAGCTGAAGCTGTCAGAGACAGAGAGCAGGGAAAGGCTTGAGGACAGAATCGGGCCTACTCGCCTGAACTGTAAAAATGAAGTAACTTAGCCATATAAAGTCGGTGGCCTTTCATACTTAGGAATCGAATATCCAGCCCATTGATGGCGGATCTGACAGAGAACATGTTAACGGTAGACACACATATGTTTGCGTCTTAGAAACTGGAACTGGAGGGAACATACATGTACTTGTAACATGCATATAGAACCGTTGGGGTCCAAGATAGGGGACATAACTGATCAGGAAAATCCACATTTCCACAAAGGAAGAACTCCTTATTTGCACTTTCACAGCAATAAGAAAATGGGAGGGAACATATTCATGAATCAAGCTGTCTCTGCGGGGCTCATATCTGCCGACAGGGAAACGTTTCACGCCAGCTGCAAATTGAAATGTTGAAATTGGCAGAGATATTAAGCCATGTATTAACCATACAGCGGAAGCTGTTTGTTACAGTGAAAGGGAGTTTTTTCTATCTTCAAGATGTAACATTGTATATGATGTCGCTTTTTTTGCCATAAGTCGCTTATGTGTCAGATTGAAAGGCATGAATAGCTGGCTAGAATTAAGGTAATGCAAACATTTTTAAGGGTTTGAAGGGTCCAAATAAACTGCATGATGGATCTAACCTGACTTTGCAGATGGTACAAGGAATAGAGGTCACTCTGCATGATATCAATAACAGATGACACAATGTTATTCAAATTGCAAATACGAGAAGACTTATTAATAGTATTAACAGCAAGCACTTACCAAAATGATCTTGATCAATTTGTCTTAAACGTGCAGTAGCTTTCATTTGAGACAATTAACAAATGTAATTATATGTGGCATAAATACATCTTTTTGTATGCAGATATTTAGGACTGATGGAAAATCAGATAGGTGCATGTCCTCCGATAGGAGAGAAAGATATTTCACTGCAGCGTAGAGTGTTCTAACCCTTTGATAATTTTTCCACTGAATAGGTAGTAAACATTCCTGAGTTTTGCAATTGGGAATAACGAGAATCAGGTCGACTAGCTTTAAACGCCGGTGTGGAGTTAAAATAACCAGGCATGACATCCATTTGTGTCCACTGGCCACAATAACCACTCGTGAGGATCTGAAAGTGTGGTGTTAAATATACAATTCTGTAACATACTAACGAGTTGGTCAGCAGTGAAACTTGTTAAATGTTGCCAATTTTCAAACTGTGCAAAGTAAGGAATGGTTAGTGCATTCATTTCTTTAATTTTAGCCAATCCTAGACATGTAGTCTGCTGAACGGTGTCATTCAGAAAAATTATTTGAGTTGGAATTAAGCAGGCTCGAAATAAAGTATCCATACCCTGGACCTGCCAGGATTTTGTACCCGAAAAGGATTTCAAGTCAATGGTGTTCTTCCAATAACCACAGCCTTGCCCAACTAATTTTGTAACAAATGAATACGTATAGATTAATTTGGTTTGCGTAAGCATATATTTTTTCGGTGGTATAGGGACAAGTCTAAGCTAAAAGGACGTTGGATCGGACTTGTCATAACCTGAAAAATATGTACATTTTTCTTCTTATGTTTTCGAACTCCCTTGTTTGACAGTTGGTCAATGTTCCCATTGCATATAATTAAAAACTGTGTGTCGAACCATAACTCTACGTAAATAATGATGTTCAAAATGATGGTAACAGAAAATCTCACAATAGTTTGCAGAACTAATGCACACATCCTCTGATTAGAAAACCATATCATATTCCAACAATGAGAGCATGGCGTTTACTGTTTCAACATCCCAATCATCACACTATAACCCAGGTACCATCACATTCCCCATAGAAAACCTAAACACATATGGAATCTGCAGGATCTCTGTAGGACCAAATAGGTCAAAAAGAGCTTTATGCCAAACAACTCCACCATTTGCTGGAACAGATAAATGTTCACGAGGGACAAGTCTTGAGAAGAAGGGTGGGGGGCCAACACACTGTCGCCCAGTTCTGCAGCAGAGCGTTCTGGAAGATCGTGGCCATTTATCAGCAAGACAAAAACACAAAATCCAATCCGCAGGAATAGAAAAACCAAGGAAAGAGTTATCCAAATACCCAAGTTGGGGCCAGATAAGGGAGTTTCAGCCATGAAAATAAAACAGATCCGTGCAGCAGGAGTGTCTAAAATGGAAGAATCATCAAAAGAATTTGATGAAAAATCATCTCAACCCACAAAATACCCAGAAGCAGTTTGCCGAAAAACTGGTGCCACCGGTACATTTAAAGAATCTGTAAAATCCAAGAATGATATGTATTAACGACATCAGCTGCAGATGAAATGAAATGAGGTAGGTACAGTAGAAAGTTCCGTACTCACTTCAGTCGAGTTGCTGGCAGTTTTAGCGGTTGCAGGTATTGATAGATGTGAATTCTCTGCTTCCGTCAGCAGGAGAGAACCCGCCTCGGTGGTGCTCACTAGCTGTAGAGGAATTTCCTGTATGGTAGCGAGAGGAGTTATTGAACTACCAAGGACTCCTCGTGGCCTACTGTTGAGAATCAGCCACATGATGTAACTTGATGTTATCAATGGAGACAAAGCTATTGTCTTTAGAACAAGGAAGCAGTGTAAAGATTACAGTTCCTGTACCTTGAATGCCAAGTACAAACACCGGTGCTTAGTAACAGGCCAAACTCCTCCTTTACTGCCACGTTCCCTCGCAAAAGATCCCCCAACTTGCGGAATACAGCTGGAAGGTTATGGTTTCTCCTTGATTCTTGCAGAGGAAGGAGTCTTCTACTGCTCATTGGATTGGCTGTCACAGATCGTTTGTAAGTCCTATAAGACAGTACAACGTTTATTTACATCAAAGGGCGTGCAGCGGCCAGAATGTCTGGACCGTCAAGGCCTGGAAACAATATTTTGATGCCAAAGAGGACCTCGTAAGCGGTCCGGCCACCAAGAGATCTTTTTGGGAGATTGTTGAGAGCCTGCTAAACCGATAGGAGTGGTGGATCCAACTACGCCCTGTGCCTAATACTCTAGCTGTGAAGGACTGCTTCATCCTCTCCACAACAGAATTGCCCTCAGGCCTATATGGAGAAGAATACTGCACCTGTACACCCAGGGATGCCATAGTGTCCTGGTAAGCTTTAGAAGCGAAAGCCGGGCCTTGGTCCAAGTGGAATGTACTGCACGCATGTGTCCCGATAAAGACTTGAATGTCTTTAATAACAGAGCAAGTGTCAGTTGAATGCTGTGGCCAAACCCAGAGGAACCAAGGATCAATAATCAACTGCAACTAGGATAAATTTAAACACCGTATCTGAAATGAAAGGACCACAGTGGTCCGAATGAATGCAGCCAAAAAGTTTGTTAGAAATTAATAGGTGTGTCTGCGGTGGACGAGCCACGGAGGAAGCTTTGATTTGTCACAAAAAAAGACATTTTTGGGCTGTTGATAAAAGCCATGACATCAATAACGTTGCTGTAGCAGCGAAATTATGGCAGTCACAACTGCATGTGTAGAAGCATTAACTTTCTGCGCACCTATCACTAAAGCTAGTCTGCTGTCTTGGTTGGGAATCAACTCCTGGAATAGTTACAAAAGGAATGTTTTGTTCACTCAAGTGGTAGATATATTTAGATGGAAATCCCTTAGGCAAGGGGGTGCAGTTTTTATTAGCACTAACCGCAGCTAAAATATCCAAATCTATTCTTGTTTTAGAACGAGTAATTGCATCAACACTGGCAGTCGCAACTGCAGATTTGGCCTCTTCATCAGCCAAAGAAGTTCCTACAATGTGTGCAACCATACGGTGAGGACTCTATGTATGTATAACATTATCCTATGGCAACCTATCTTCGAAGTCTGCCACTTTAACCCAAAGAAATTTTTGCTAGATTGTGCTGCCGTTAGAATTTTGTTATCCATTCTGACGCCATTAAAGAACTGTACATAGTAATACGAATCACTCAGAGTAAGTGTCTGGAATTCAGGATCCGTATGGACAAGTTCAGGGAGCATAGCTTTTAGTTCATCAAACTGTGCAGTGCTGTACCCTAAGAACTGGGTGAGAGTTATTTGTGGTTTGAAATTTCCACCCAGGATCACACCAGCAATGGTGGCACACAGCGGAATACTGCAGATTAGTGCCTATAGCAGGTTGAGCTGAACCATCAGTATAAACCATCTGTTTATACTGTTCAAGAGGTAAGACCAAATTGGGCATGGGCTAAACATACTCATACTGCAAGAATTCTGGTGTCTGTAAAGAAGGGTCAAGGCACATCAACAGCTGTTAAGGATGTTGCCCAATGCATTAATCTAGGATAGAGGAATTTAGCGTTGAGAACGCTAGCCTTTGTCACAGCCTCTAGGGCCAGCACATAAGTAATGTCAATAATGCATTTCACTTGTGCAAGTGGCTGCTCCTTAAGAATAGCCATCTGCACTGCAGCATATTTCTGCACTGGAATATAAATTATGCGATTTATATGCTATCGGAAAAGGCTCATCTTCATTAAAAGTGATATAGGTGAATCCAACTGCACCCGGTAAAGCACAGATAACTATGTTCGCAGTATTAACTTGTGTATGTAAGTGACATGAGACAAGCAAGTCAGAATGTGAAGATCTGAGTGTATCTGTGTTCTGATGTCCAACGTGTTAAGGAAAAATCAGGCCGAATCAATTCATATAGTGAATTAATGCATTGGACAAAATCAGGAATGTATATTCTGCCAAAGTTAAGGAATCCTAATAAGTATTGCAGTTTCTTTAATGCATTTGGAGATTGCAATTGCGCACACTTCTCCAAAACCTGAGGGGCAATACTCTTATACTCATGTGCAAGTTCATTTCCTAAGAAAAGGACACTTCGAAATGAGATATGCAATTTCTGATAGTTTAACTTCTAGCCATATGCAGTGAATCCTAAAATTATGCAATCCACTCTGGCCAAGAGTGGGTCTAATTCATCGTCTGTGAGGTAGAGATCATCTACATAAGACAATGCATCCGGGTCAATATCAAGTAGACTTGACAATGCTGGCAGCAAATAATCCCGGGCCAATCTTTTAAGCCCTAGGGAGACTTGCATATCTGCTTTGAAAGCCAAGCGTATAGAAGGGTGTCCAATCTCTGCTTTCAGGGGCTATATTGTGAATAAAAAAAAGCGCTGGAAATATCCAAGGTCGTTTTGTATTTTTTAAAAACTGTATGGTTAATTATTACCGTACTGTGTGTATTTTGTATTGCGAATGTGGGCGAATGGCTGGTTAAATGCCTGTCGCTTAAGACTATTCGATATGAATGAACTGGTTTCCCAACAGCAGAGGATTATTCATCTGAGAGATACAGGGTTCAATGACACCCTGGTACTCCAACTGCGAGAGTATTTCTTTAACAGGTGCCTTAGCATCTAGTTTCATTGGGATATTGTGGTGGCTGGACCTTATGGGTATGATATGATGAGTCTCTTTATCCCAGCCAACATGATCACGGTATAAAGCAAGGGATTGTGCAAGAGCCCATTCTGCAGCATAAGCTTGTTTGACCTCATCAGAGACAAGAGCAGAAAATGAAGGAAGCATGACATCCTCACCCTGTGGGGATCTTTGGACAAAAGAGTGGGGATGTCATAAGAAAGTTAAATTCTCCCGGAAGATTACTTTAATGGAGCATTGTAGGTCACCGTCAATTTGTATATCCAAGTAATGTAACCTATCTGGAGGAGCTTCGCACCTATCTGGGGTTTCAACTGTAAAGAAGCTATCAGTTGCTTTCGCTGCCAGAAACTCCTGGAGATTCGGGTGCACTATGGTGACTTCTGCTGCGCTGTCAAGGAGAGTCACTGCCCAACTCCTGTTCAGGAGGAGGGTTCTCAATGTCTGTGGCTTATTTTGTGGTGATTACCACAATTGTGTTTTTCGGAAATTGGGGTTTAAAAGGAGGAGATTTTTGCTCCTTATCATTACGTCAGACGAGTCTTTTCGGCGTCACATACTCTTCTTCTCTGCACTCGGAGCACCATCCTCCCTCGTATTGTTTTTCAGATGTGTGCTGCAAGGAACGAGGAGAACATGTTTCCGAACTCTGATACCTGTCTGGAGCCTTGATTTTAGTGCAATCACAAAAATAGTTGCATCTCTTAGAGGGCTCCTGGGGTGGAGAACCACGGTGAGGTGTCCCTTTCTGTATTTGTTTAGATTTATCTTATGTTTTTTTAACCCCTTCCCTGCTCATGACGGAACCGTTCCGTCATGAGCCACGGTTGCGCTGTGCTCATGACGGAACGGTTCCGTCATGACAATCCTGTCGGCGGCCGCTCCGCCTGCGCGGCGCTGTTTCCCCGCCTGTGCGGGGCGACAACGCAAATGGGCGGAGTCATGACGGAACCGTTCCGTCATGAGCACAGCTCAACTGTGGCTCATGACGGAGCGGCTCCGTCATGAGCACAGGCCCACCGCGCTGCCCCCCTGCCCCCCCCAGCGCTGCAGCGGAATGTCCGCAGCAGCGAAGGGGTTAACAAACTCATGGTTTTGCTTAGCTTCTTTGCCTTGCCAAGAGGTATTTTAATAGGTCTGATTCCAAAAGTATTGCGTCCTATGGATGTGTACTCCTCACCAATAATTATAGGTTGCTCATGTTCACAGTCTGCTTGTGCGACCGCTACAAGCCTCTGGCATACAGCCAGAGATGCCGCTTCACCATTAATGTTGACAAGATTATTGCAGACACAACAGGAAAGTTTCCCGTTAGTTTCATCCCCAAATCTAGGGCAGGAGCTTCCCGTGCTCATTCTGCATTTGTTTCAACACATGCAGCAAGACTAACATGAACCGAGTGCCATGACTGATGGAATATACAGTGGCAAAGACTGAACCCCGTGATTTGCCGTCACCTAATCCAGGAACCATTCCATGTGATAAGCACATAATTAATATTCTGTGTTTGTCTTGTGATCCCTGTAAGGGGAAACAGAGCTTCAAGTTGGTCTTTTTGGGCAATCTTAATTGCCATTTCCTAATTTTTCTCATAACTGAATGAACAATTACAGTACTTATTATAGGCACTGCAGACAACTGTGCTTGTCCTAGCAGGCCAGGCCGTGGTGGCACATCCAACAAAGTGCATGAAACATACCAATTCAAGCGTCTATATAGTGTAACCAATGCAAGAAATAATGCACATGTTCGGACAAGATTGAGATTAGCTACATTAATGGACGGAGTATATCCAGCTACTGCTGGCCAAGTCTCACCATCATTACTAAGGGGACCCAGGAGTACAGGTGTTGGTGCACGAAGGAGGGCGCCAAGGAACAAAGTATTGTGTTGCCAGTAAGACAGTGGTATTTCCATGTGCACATAAGCTATGTAATGACCTGGTGGTGCAGGAGTAGTGCATGTATGAAATGTGTTTGAATTAGCAACCACAGCTGGAAAATCAACCCATGAATAAAACACTTCAAAATGAGAAGCATCATTTGATTCGACCACAAAGTTAAAAACCACCACCTCCATTAGTAAGTCCATGATGCATTACATGTGCAAGGACAGCGGGTCTGTAATGAACAGGAATGACAACAGCGGGTGCAGCCATTATTAAAAGAAATGGAAGCAAAGTTCAACACAAAAATGGGTTATCCTTTCACACTTTTGATCTTGCAAAACTACAGAATTTGGTGCTTCTTGAACAGCGTGGAGGATCAATCCCCAAAACCACAGACTTCTCCAGTGGTAGGTGTAGGGGCTATTATAGACACACACACAAGGACTACTCAGGAGACCTGTGCAATAAGTACAGTACCAAGTGTTAGGCACCATGTTACAGGGATTCTGTAAAATCAGAACTATGCCTGGGATCACAAATATCAGTATGTAGAGACTGGGTCACAATAACAAATTATAACCTATGAAACCCAATCCAAACTAGCTCATAGTGCCTTCCCTGCCCTCCAAACCTTTCCACAGTGAACAGGACCCCTCAGGGAACCGTGGAAACAGACCGACACATTTTGTTTTCTCACTCATGCATGTCCATAATAAACAAAACAAAGACACAAGAACAGTTTATAATGTTTATTGAAACTATTGTGCTCTATTATAAAACGCTGCAAGTAGAAAACATGCATGCCAGCAAAGCGAGTAGCATCACAAGTTAACTACATGCAATGAGAAGCCCTACCATGTTTAAAGATATATCTGCCTATCCTCACTATGGGGCACAGTGATATATCATGGTTCTCTAGGATTACAACCAAACCCCATACCTGTATTATTGTTAGGTAATCTGAATCACAGAATGCGTGTGGCTGGCGCTTTAGTCTCAGGACCTCTCCTCTGCAAGAAATACCCGTTAGGTTTTCAAATGGCACTTCTCGGTGTATATGATAAAAGGTGTCTTTTTGAAAACAGCAGATGTGAATGTATGGTGTGTCTAAATACCAAGCTATGTTGCTATCCGAGCATAGAAGAGAGGCACAGTGTTGGTTGACCTTGTATGAGATGTTCAGACAGAGTCCTAGAGAGAAGAACCATAAACAAACATGTGCAATGCTTTGCTAAACTAAAATAATAGTGGCACAAAAACAAACGTGCTGAGTGCAACGTGTGCAAAGCGGCCTGCAACCGGCTAAAATAAGGGAGAACTGAGTGAGCCCTAAAGGGAACTCGCAACAGCACAAATACTTTACACATTGCCTCTTTAAATAAGCCCGACTGCTCTGTGCCAAGCTACCAGAGTGTGAGCACACATTATTTTTTAGGATGCATCTAGCTCAACCTGACTAGAGTGGTGGTTCCTGCTTGTACAGGGGGTATACTCAGAACCAGAAACCTCATTTCTAACAGCGGCCCTACCCAACATTTATTTTTCTTCAGATATTCAGTGGTCCATGCTTTAATGCTAAGACACCATTTGGGCATTATGGGCAGATGGAAGATGAGCATAATTATGCCTAGGGTAGGTAAAAACAGAACTGCGTGTTCACTCATGTAGCAGATCCACAGACAGAAATGTAGGTCTTGCTTGCTTTCTCCAGCAGGAGGATCCAGCACTGTGCATATCCTGCATGCAAATTCATATCTGCCCCACTTTCCCACACTCACTAGGGCAGCAGGGAAAAAACATCCATCTCCATGTTTTTTACACACTTCCTAAAGCTATCTTTATTCTCCATTTCTACTGCAGGTTGGATTTTGCCACTTTCTTCACAAGGAATCTTCCCCTTGGAAGTGGTGTGGGTTGCGAAGAGCCTTTTGTATGCAAGGTGGAGAGGCTATCAGCGGCAAAGTGTTTGAGGTTCAGTGGGGAATAAAGGTTTTAGGGCAGCTGTCAGAGGAAGGTTGCAGTATGTGGGTTGGAAGCAAGTCGGCTGTGCATCTGAGGGAAGTTTGTATCACTGCTGCCCATGATGTGCCCGTTGTATTTGTAATTCTGCTAACTATATTGTACCTATTCGGTCTATAAGACAAACATGTACAATTGCTCGCCATACAGAACATCTAGTAAAATTTGGGCTGGCAGTGGAGGTAGTGCCGCTTTCAATGCTGTACGTGTGCTGTTTGCAAGGGTGTGTGCAATGCTCTTACCCATAATACAAACTGCCTGAGTGTGCGCTTTGCATCCCGGTCAGATTAGCCCAGTTTACCTAGTTCCACTTATTCTGAGCAGGAGGAACTTTTAATGCTGCTTTCCACATTCTACATGTGTGAGATACTGTATTTTGTACTGCTATTACCGTCTTAATTTCCAAACGTAGTCAGTGCAATTCTTTCATAAATGCATAGCTCACCAACAATCAAATATATATATATTTTTTTTAAATGCTCAGCTCGATTTTCCATATGCAGCTGCTGGACCTCAATATGTCCGAGAGTCTTAACATGGTGACCACCAGAGAACAACCTCTTCTCAGCAAGGGATAACTTGTCCTGTTCCACGGGCAACCTTATGAACAAGGTCAGAAATGTAAAGACCAGACATGTGTCCAAAGGCAGCAAATGCTCCTATTTTAACTGTGGTGGACTGATGTGAGATGAGCAGCAAGCATAAGTGACTATACTCAGTTTAGCATTCAACATTGCCGTCAGCGCTGACAGACTCCATTTCAGAAAGGGTTAAAAAATGCATTTCCATAGTCCTTCTGGACAGACACTAGTCTAGATACCTTGCAGATAACTACCTGTGAAGGAACCTTGCACTCCCCTTTAAAGACTAGGCTGTTGTTGGAACGCCTGTGCAGGGCTTATTAAACAGATGGGGTTATGCAACTTGAAGCATTGCGTTCCTTTAGGATTATTTCTTTATTCGATTTCTGTACACATCTCATACCCAGCTAATGCAAACACGATCTAGCATTTCTCCACCATCTCTCCTTCAGTACATCATAGTATGGTAATCATAGAGAAGACCAGAAATCCTCACAAGCCCATGCTGTAAATTGAGACGCTTTTAGGTACTAACAGGTAAAGATGAAGCACAGTAGTGACACTTGTAACTTAACTCTAACATCCCCATTACTTTATGCACAGCGAAATACAAATAAAGAATATGCAGCCCTAGAGCATGGTCAGTAAGGTTTCGAATACGTCTAGGCTCCTTAACCTAGATTAGTTGTTTCACAATTTATTCAGATGAGGCATTCATTACCAGGGAGCTAGATGGGTCAAAGGAATATGCCTATGAATGCAAGAATTAGTAAATGGGTGTAGTAAAGTGCCCCTTTTTGACATGGTCACCCCCACTTCTTGCCTAGTATTTGAAGCAATTTTGATAGGATATGCACTGGGTTCCTGCTATCCAGGTCCCCAGTGCCAGAACTTTCACAAAACTGTACATTTGTTCCCCAATTGGCAATACCTTTGTCACCCCTATAAGTCCCTAGTAAATGGTACCCCAGGTACCTAGGGGTCATGGGCATGTATTGTGCCAGCCTAAGGGACCACTTACCTAACTCATGCAGACTGCCATTGCAGACTGCGTGTCTTGTTGAAGACAAAAGTCTTGTGTGCCATGTCTACAGACACTGCATACAGTATATGCAAGTCACCCCTTCAGAAGGCCTAACAGCAATAAGGCAGGGTGCACTATACTTCATGTGAGGACATATATGCATGAGCAGATATGCCCCTGTGCTGGCCATTTCAATTATTGCCAGTACAAGCGACCAGGTAAGCCATTTTAAGCACATGTGCTGGAAACTGGAGAAAAAGAGTTCCCCCAGCTACATAATGGCTTCACTGAAACCAAAGATGTTTAGTATCAAACATCTTGTATTAATGAACCCACACGGATTCCAGTGATGGGTTTATTAATACAGGCACCCAAAGGGCAGTAAAGCAGCAACCCCTGAAAACCTACAAACTACTAGTGTGCTGGCTGACTGGTGGTGACCAGTCTGCCACCACACACGAGTTTCTGACCCCCGGGGGTGAGGGCCAGCACTTTCAGGATGTCAGGAACAAAACATGCTCTGGCAGAGGGTGTTTAACACCCCCTTCCAGCAGGATGACCTGTAAATGTGCGTTCCGAGGCAGGGGGCTTAAAAGACCCAGCCTCCTTTGGTATGTGAATCTGGTTTCCCTCAGAATGATGCCACCCCCTCTGACCAAGGCCTATTTGGCACCTGGACAGGCAGGAAAATTAGTAGTCAGAGAGGTGTGTTCACCCTCAGGCTAGTTCCATCCCTTAGGTGGGCCGCCTGATTAGGACACGAAATTTCAGAGTCTGCCATCTTTGTGATGGCATAATTAGGAGCACTGGGACAGTGTTATGCCCACTTCCCACAAGAAGTGGTCATATAGGGGGCGTAGAGACCCCAGGGGAAAGTAGCCCATTGGCTACAACCCTACACTCCCCTAATGCCACTAAATTTAGTATTTAGGGGAGCCTCTGGCACCAGGAAATTAGATCCTGTTGACCTGAAAGAAGACGGACGATGAAGAATTGCAAAAGCAAAACCAGAAGACCAGCAACTGACTTGGTGCCAACCCTGCCGGCCAGCCTGCTGTCCTCGACAATTGCACCAAAGAAGACTCATCCTGCAGCTGCCAGTGCCTCCAAAAGCCTGGGAAGACTTCCAGCCTTCAACTAAGACCTAGGAACTGCCGTGGAGTAGCGGAGCTGCTCCCCTGCATCCTGCAGGCACCCCAGTAGAGCTGCAAGGATTCCAGAACGCCAGACACCCATCACTGGAAAGCACCACTGCACCCGTGCCCCTTAGCCCGAGCTGAAGTGGGCCAATGGTACCAGTGGGGTTCCCAGATGCCAAGCACACCTTCAGTTTACCAGCTGCGGATTTCCCAATGCCACCTGCAGCCTCTTAAAGCAGGATCCCTCCTCTACTGCAACTGTCGCCAGTGACAGAAACCCCATTGTCTCATAACACCTCTGCATAAGGCCCAAAGAGCAGAGAACCAAAGGTGTCCCCACATCCCTGAGCATTGTGAGACCTGAGCCCCCATTAGTTCAGCAGGACTGCCCCCCCCCCCCCCAATCTAAACCTAAACCTGCAGCCTCTTTGTGACCGGATTGATACCTATTGACTTCAACGGGGCACCTGACTGGTATTGCACCTCTGTACCTTAGTGCCAGTGGAGGTGGCCTGCTGGTGATGCTTTGGACCTTGCTCCATTTCACTTTAAGTCCAGGAGATTGGTCTCTTAAGTCACTATGAAGAACTTGTATGCAGTATTTGTTTTTCCTCAATGGGATAACATTGCCGCCTCTGAAAATTGCACAACGTGTCAACTTTTGAAACCTGCAAATATATCTATCTCGAAACATACTTACCTGATCGTATTGATTCGGTTGCCTAAATGTATATAAAGATTTATTTTATTTTTATAATTTGGCATGGATCTCCTTAAGTCGTGTGTACCATTTATTGACTGTGTTGTGTACTGCAGATGTTTAACACTGCTCTCTGATAAGCCGAAGGCTGCTCGACCACACTACACCCGGAGAGAGCACCTTAGGATGAGAACGCACTTTAGGAGAACCCAGAGTAATATTAAAATATACATGAAACAGTCTATTTATAAGTCTATACACTCAGTTTTAAATGTAAACAAACATTTTCTAAAACACTACCAAGCTGTGGAGAGAAACACCACCAAGAGGGAAAAGAAGCAAGAACACAAACATATCATAAAAACGAGCACTAACTTATACAGTATACTAGGACCTTCAAGTGCAGGGCTGGGCATAAGCAAAGACATTGCAAAGATAAATATAAGTAAGACTCACCATCAGAATCAACAGGATCTTCCACCTCTTCCGTGTAGTTTACTTCCGTTCTCACATAAGTGCGAGCCGTTAAAGAAAACAGTCTTAATTTAATTATTATCCAGTACAATTGTGGAAATTGTGCGAGGTCAGTAGTTGGGCTGAAACAATGTGTCTGCAGCATAAACCTGGTAGTGCTACTTTGTGTAGATTCTGCACATATGAATTATACTAGAAATCTCAGTTTTAATGATGGTTTTAGTCTCATGGTTTTATATTAGCTCTTACGAACCAAGGCTCTGTTTGGTAAATGAGAACTTAACATAAACTGTGTACTTTATAGAACACAAGGTTTATTCTTAAAGGGCAGGGCCTTCTTTAATAGTATACCTCCCAAGGAGCACCGGCTTTTAGGCGAGACCAGCCAAGAGGCATTCTTTTACACCATTAGAGAGATTTAGAGAAGCCCAATCACATGCCAGAAGGGAATTACCCGGAAGTATAGATTGGCCAAATAAGAAAATCCCAAGAAGCACCATCTTATACGAGAAGCAAATTCACATGAATCAAAATGAAGAACGAATCTAAAGCTGAACAGAAGGGGTCATTTTATAATAGAAGGGGACTCATAGAAAGCTCAAACTTCTAGCAAAATGGGGATGAGAGGGGATGGAAATGTGAGAACATATATGGGGCCAGTGTGTATATAAGGGGTGGGTAATAGAGTGGATGGGCCCAGGCAGAGATCAGGGTAAAATGCTGGACTGGCGAGAGAGAGGCTATAGGCGGTCTACAAACTTTGGCAACCAGGACATTTCTAAGGATGGTTGCAGACTTCTCTCTGATTTATTCAGACTTAGACCTTCCTAAAAGGACCCCAGTCACCTGCTGATCAATAAAATAGCGAAAATAATTCATTAACCTATGGATTGTTTGGTTAGCACCATTTATGATCATAGAGAATCAATATAAGTATTGCAGGATACATTTTTTAATCTCCTATGTTTTGCTGAGATTGTATAATCGAGCTACTTTATACCTAAGCAGCGGAGAAACTTTTGCTGTTGGCATGAATGGATCTCAGATGAAAGGTAGGTATTTAATGCTTTGTTTAAAACGAAATCTAAAATTACTTCATGTAAGAATGTAGATAGGTTTCTAAAGCAGGTATTCTCTAATGAAATACCATATTCGGCCTGTCACAACTGCCAAAAAGTGTCCATAATGAAATTAATCTTTCAGAATCTTTTCAGAATCTTACGGGGTCAGCTGCGTCGTCCTACAATGATGAGCCTAGGTTAGCCACTGCCTTTGGATCGCCCTAAATGAGACGACCTTTCTACGAGGTACTTAGAACAGCATAAAGAAATGTTAGTATCAACATTTCAAGCACTCCTGGTGGTCTTTGAGACACTTGTGTCAGAGCAGTCTGCTTTAATCACATTACATTCAAATTACATCCCTCTAAATATTAATTAAGTACCAAGAACTCCATTTAATTACTACATACTAGTCATCTTCTCCAACTCGTCCAAGAAGACTCAGAGACCACAGTCATCAATAAATGGCGACTAATTGAGCAATATGTTAAGCTTTCATCATTTAGTTCGTCAAAGTCACCCTCTTACTAAATAGGTCCCTATGATCTCTCCACCCACCCTGTTTCTTAAAGGTGAACTCGAAACACTGGTGCCTACACAGATGTAACTCACCGACAGAATCAGAATAGACAATGTGGTACAGTGATACCTCTGGCAGAGGTCTCAACTGACCAGGACAGGGCTTGACAAAGCACTAAACATACAGAGAACAGGACTCAAGGGAGAAAAGAAAAAGATCAGGAATCAAATGGGAGAAAGATGAGAAGTTTTTTTTGTTTTTTTTTAAAGGGTATAAGGCAGCACTTTCTGTCAGGGTATTCCATACAATCGGCAATATCTGCTGCATGGAAGACACCATATGCTTCGGGAAGTTCTTCACCAGAGCAGTCACAGCCTGCAAGACAGAAGGACAAGTAAAGCGTGGATAACACTATCACAACCAAATGCTCCTTCAGATAACAACACACCATCACTGAATTCTCTCTCAGGAAGACGTTTGAGGAGCTTGTTCACTTGGCCACACACAGTACAAGTCTCACCTCAGCCTCCCTTCTTTAAAAAAAAAAAAAAAAAAAAGAAATTACCAATTCAGAAGGAGACAGAACAAGAGCATATGCCCAGCACTACAAAAACGGAGAATAAAACTGACTTTTCTAACAGTCAGAACTCACTACTGCAATTTCTTTATTCTCCGCCAAGATGAAATTATACATGTGTGAGAAGGTGAGTAGTGAGAAAGGCATATCGCTAGGAGTACAAGAAATACTATGACAAGAACTTCACATTATTAGGCTCACTCCCTCACTGTGTGGAAGGCTCCAAGCAAAAACCATAGAAGATCGAAGCTGCTATGACCAACACCAACCTATTTAAAGAGGTTTCCTCACATGGCCTATTCAAAAGGTGTGCTTTGCAGACCTAATCCAGTTAGGGTTTACAAAATGTGCAAGGTTTCTGATCTGATACTTACATAGATCAACCTCCTCTTCTCCACTCTGCACTTCTGCTGCATTTCACCCACTGTGGTTTATCATCCTTGCTAGTCTTTAGCCCCTCCTTCTCTACATAAAGTCATTCTTTGCATTTGTTTACACCCAGGTTCTTTGGATGGATGTGGTTTCCAGGCCCAGATGTTGTCATTCAAATCGCCTGTTATTTGTGCACCCGTTTTTCTCTACTTCTACCACGCTCATGCTCTTTGCATGTTCAGGGATGAACCCCACCTGTCAGGTAGCCATAGGAACAATGTACTCACTGCAAAACCGCTGTTGCAGGAAAATCTATGTGGAGGCTTTTGAAGACTCTGAAAGCCACCCCTGTCATTCCACATTTATTTTCACTGCTTTATTTTAAAAATGACCAACACTCTCACAGTACATTACACTTTATTAACCCCAGACTTGCTGGCTGGCAAGCTCAAGTTTAAACCCAATCCTCCTCATCTCCTTCCCTTCCACTATTTTGCATAGAGGCCAAAACCCCAAATGCACTGATCCTACACACAATGAAGAACCTGTGAAGGAGTAGTTCGGGTCCTGTTTTAAACAAAACATCAGGGGCAAATACCACCTCTTCCCCATCAATAATTTCTACCCAATTTACTTGTTAGGGCAAGTGTAATGGGGTCACAGGACAAGGACAGGAGGCTGGCTGCATTAGGGGTCGGGTGACCCAAGGGTCCATCATAAATGTAGTGATACTACTCATCCAGTACTATGTGGTACCACAGTCTAAACCTACAGGAATATTAGTAAGGATAATTGATCCACTGTGTTATGAATTGATACAATGTGTGTTATGCTGCCTCACAAAGGATGATGCAATTTAGTAGGTGGAAATTTTTGGGAACTGAGTTGCCCAAAGAAACCTGTCATTTTGAGGGTACAAACTCCAGGCCTCTGGTGAAATCAGCTTTACAATTGCCACATTTTCTGAAGAACCTGAACTCTCCATGGGGAACTTAGAATACAGCCCTACTCTTTCACAAAACGACAACCAAAAAGAAGGGAAGGATGGTCAATAAACATCAACCACAACAAGAACCATCAGAACATGATGGACATGTAACTGTCACATCAGCCATGAAAAAATTAAAGCGAGTCAGCAACACTCCAAGCACTGAGATCATAAAAAAGGAAGGCATAACCACAGCAGCACCAATTTCTAAGCACTGCCAGTGCACAAGAGGCTCAGGAGCCAGAGGAGTGCAAGCAACATCCAAGAGCCGGCTTAAAATAAACGCTCTTACCACAGATATACAAGGTCATGTATCCACACATGCCCGAAGAAGAGGAAACACTGGTAAGCATGAAAGGGCAGAGTGTTAAGAGGCGAGTTCTTATAACCTGGAACTACTACCATTTGTTATAGTAATATTTGCACATAGTGCTTGGAAATGCAGAAAGGAGCTTCATGCACCTAACAGAAAATGGAACAAATTCACCAACTCCTGTAACGTAAATGTAAACATGGAAATGGTTATGAAGAAAGGCTCAACCGTACAGCAAAAGTGATATGATGGAGTCGCCACTCTTCCTCATCCCTGCAAGGTATCCAATATCCACAGAGGTAACTTCATAATATAGAAGGCAAAGCTGTTGCTCCCGGACACAAAGAAACCTTGAAAGGAACTTCACTAGCTAAGACGTTTTCCCTGTTTAACTGCAGGGACTGGTGCTTTATTTATTTATTTGTATCGCACGGCTAATACCCTGGGGCGTTTCGGCGCTTGTCAACAAACATCAGGCCATCCCGGAGATTAAATTAAAGGCTAGAGCCTGAAAATTCAGAAATTATGCAATAAGTAAGCAGATCATCAAGCCCTTCTTAAAACGCATCAAGTCCGACGAGTTTAAGTTTGTAAGGCGGGGGAGGACCGTGGCCGGCAGCCGATCGAAATGCCCGCCGCCTAGTGAAGCTCCGGACCTCCGCAGACTTTCCCACTAATCTGTTCACTCATTTGTAGCAGTGAGCGACAAACAAGCCAGCGGGATCGGAAAACAGCGAGCACCGTTTTGACCCGTTTCTGTACTCGCAGCTGTCCCTTCAACAAAGATGGACCGTCTGCAGTACTTGTGGTCTATGCGCCGAGTGGAAGCCAGGACTTCTGTTTATCTGCTGGCCTGGGCGGTCCGCGGCCCGTCCTACATCTCTCCGTGTGGGGAGCGCCTGCAGTGGCCTGGAGCCGGGGCCGCATTGCTGAGCCCGGGTGTGGAACATCCGCACTGCCAGCGTCTCTGGTAGCTCGGTGTACAGCGGAGTCAGATCGCTGTATCCAGACCCCCCGTGAGGAGGGGCGGAAGGTGAGAGGAGATCTGCCCGGGCCTCACTGAAGACTGTGCGCGGCTAGCACCGACCAGCCCCAGTGATTGAAACATCCTCTGTGCGCATGCGTTGGTAGCACCGACACCTCTAGGGAGAACGACCGCCCATCATCTTACACGGCGTTACGTGCGTTATTGCGGACCCGGCGGGAGCCTTCATATTGCGGAGCCGCGAGTGGCTCCAGGACTGTTGAATGCACCATCCTTGGCGGAGACTGCTCCTGGCGCGGCGGGGGAGGACGGGGGCTGTCGTTGGGCGCACAACCTACTCGCCTCAAGAATGAGAGTGCCCGGTTCGCCAGACTCCTAAAGGTCAATCTCAGTGCTCCGGGTGGCCCTCATATCCTGCCACCTGCAGTTGTTGTAGAGGTCTCGACGTGCGCAACCAGGAATACCCACAACACCCATACCGCAATTGTATCTCCCGGGTTCACGGTGGCCCACCACATTCACTGAAGCCTTGTGCACATTGCCTTCCCTGGGCGGACTGAACACAGCTTGATACTGCCTCCTGGATTCCTCCATATTCCAACTAATAATTGTCGGCGCGACTCTTCCCTCCCCGTCGCGGTCCAGTGGCAGGTGAACAACAAAGTGCTATTTAGGGGGTAGGAAACCCGACAGGCATGTGTGCTCCCCATAAACACTGGCAGGCGGCGGTGAGTACTACCACCTACCTTGTCGCAAAGCTAACCGCTCCATCATTGTGTGGAACCATGGGAGGCAGGGGCAAGCGTGTTGTGCACCAGACCAAACTGGACAAATATGCATGTGCTAAGACGAGCCAGGAACAGCTGGAACGTGCAGCAACTGCCACTGAGGAACACACTGGAAAACCGAACAAAGAAGTCACTTTACAGGATATTATGTCAACACTCCATAAGGTGCCCTCCTCCCTCGAGTCAATGATCGACACCGTCGCTACAGAACTCACGCTAATAAGAGCAGACTTCCGCAAACTGAGCACCAGAGTGTCGGATGTAGAGACAATCACAGCTAGTCTCGCTGTGGACACCGCTGCTCTCAAAAGATAGGTGCTGCACCTGGAAACCAAAAACAAAACCATGGCGGCGAAACTGGACGACTTTGAGGGCCGCTCCCGGCGGAACAATGTGCGCATTTTGGGCGTGCCGGAGGGAAGCGGGGGTCCGGCAGTGGACCTTCTTGTGGAAGACCCAATAAAAAACCATTTGAAGCCCCAGGGCCTTTCGCAGTACTTTTCGGTCGAGAGGGCCCACCAAGTCCCAGGGGGGTCAGCCCAGACCAGGTGTGCCGCCCAGACCTATCCTGGCCCGTATCTTCAAATTCAGAGATAGTGACCTCATTCTACAGACCGCCAGAGTAGATCCTCCGGTACAGTACGATCTCATTCTTTCCTGACTACACAGCTGCCGTAGCTAAACAGAGGCGTACTTTCTTGGCGATCAAGAAGGAACTCCGTTCTCGTGACCTCAAATACTCCATGATCTTACCCTTGAGGTTGAGAGTGGTGGCTGATGGCAAGGTGTGGTTCTTCACGTCCCCGGAGGATGCCCAAGACTGGCTGGATGGGTGGCGTCAGGTCACCAATCGCGGACAATCCGGTAGAGATCACGATCGACAGGGAGCAAGTACGCCTCAATCTCAGCAACAAGAGGATGAAACCACACGTGACGGCTCCACTAAAGTTAAGTGACCAACAAACTCCACAGAACCTCTCTTAAAGACTGAGCCCCAGTCAGTGTTCCTGAACTGCATAGTTTCTTGGGAGGCAATTTATGTGACGGCAATACCCACTTGCTCAGCGTGTGTGTCCCTGACACTATGGGAACGCCGGACCAAATGCTGTGTCTAGTCCCTCAACTGTCCGTAGCCCTTAACTTTGTTTGCTGTGCTGCCTTCGGATGGTATGTTGGAACCTTGCAAGACTTGAGTCCATCGCTGGTGATCAGTGCACGGCTGGAAGACTCACCATAACAGATAAGAAACGGGGGTTGAAGGGATTACTGGGGTGGATTCCTCCCCCACAAAGGTATTGAACAATGGGAACCATACACTCTGCAAGGTTGGGGAGGCGGGTAGTTTTTAAACTGTCATGCAGGGAGGGGGGTGGGGCAACTGTTTTTCGCTTTGAGTTTTCGTTTGTTTTTTCTTCTTTGTTTAACGTTAAAGTTCATGGTACAGCAATTCAATCTTCGGGGGATGTTGCGCTTTGTATGTCAGGTACAATGCTTTGAATGCAACAGTTCTAATGTCACATGTAACCGCGCACCCTAACCCGATTATTCCCCAGACCACACGAGTCCAGAGCCTGCCATTCATATCCTGGACCGTGAATTGCATCGGAGATATGGTAAAAAGAGGCTTAGTGCTCCAATTCCTTAAATGTAGAGAGCCCGCGGCAGTACTTCTGCAGGAAACCCACCTTGTAGGCACCACCTGTAAGGCCCACGACAGATGGGTATACAGGGTTACAGTCTATATCCCTCCCGCACTCCACTCAGTGGCGCTCCCGGCACTTGACGCCTTTCTGCTTCGTCTCCCTGAGGGAGAGTTAATACTGGGAGGAGACTTTAACGCGACCCTTAATGATGATCTTGACCACTCGCCCCCACGCCCACAACACCGTTACCATTCCAATCTCACTGACTTCCTTGAGACAATAGGCCTGGTGGACATCTGGCAGTCTCACATCCCACACGCACGCCAATTTCCATATCATTCCGGCACCCATAATAGCCTTTCTAGAATAGATCATGTCTTGTCCTAAGCTGATAAAGTATGACGTTTTGTGGATATAACACACTTACCGCAAGGGATTTCAGATCACTCCCCCATCTCAGCCCAATTCACGAGGAACACTTCCACACACTGCTGTGTTTTCCCGATTTACCCGCGCTATCTAAAAAAAATCCTAAAATTTGTAAAGGCTTGCTCACAGCCACGAAACACTATTTTGACAAAAATGTGTCGTCGGTCCCATCGCCCCTTACTCTCTGGGAGGCATACAAAGCGGTCCTACAGGGGCAAGCTATTTCCTTTGCGGACCACAAGAAGGAGAAGGCACACATAGTCTCCACTCTCGAACACGAGTTGCAAACACTCACGACTGCTCCGACATTCACACCTGCTCCAGCTTAAAAAAAGGAATACAAGGAGTATTTGTGGGAAGGCGCTAAAACCCGACTGACAGCCACGCGCCATACCATATAGGAGGTAGGGGATAAAGCCGGCCGGCTACTGGCGTGGCTAGACAGATGAGAACGCGCGAGCCGCTGGATAGCGGAACTCCAAACCGCGGCGGGAGTGGTGGTGACGGACCCCCAGGTTATAGTGGATACACTAGTGTGCCACTACTCTGAGGTTTACTCCCCAGCAGTTTAGATGGACCAGGAAGAGGCAGATCTGTTCCTTAAAGACATCTGTCTCCCTACACTGGCGGAAAATGACTCCAAAATATTGGAGTCAGAGCTCACTATTGAGGAATTAACTTTAGGAATAGGGAGTGTGCAGTCAGGAAAGGCCCGGGGGCCAGATGGCTTTCCAATTGAACTATTTAAGAAGGGCACCACTAATCTCACACCCTACTTATTGGATATGTACAACACTAGCTTGGACAGGGGTGCGCTGCCTAAAGATCAGAGAACTGCAACGATTGTGGCAATACACAAACCCAGGAAACCAGCCCAGGACTGTGCTTCCTACAGGCTCATCTCCCTGATCAACGTAGAAGACAAGATTTTGGCCAAAGTTTTAGCAAATAGACTCACACCGCACCTCGCGACTTTATTTCACCCTGACCAGTCGGGACTTATGCCTGGCAAGAGAACAGCCCTGAATTTGAGGCGACTCCAGAGTGTACTAGGCCGTAAACACACGATACAGGAAGAAGCTGTGATATTGTCCCTCGATGCCCGTATGGCATTCGATACAGTAGACTGGCCATTCCTATTTGCAGTTTGGTTTCGGACCTGTGCTCGTGGATAAAGCTACTCTATACGAACCCTCTTGCGCACGTAGTGGCGAATGGACACATCTCCAAGGAATTCCCGTTAGGGCGAGGTACAAGACATGGGTGCCCGCTGTCGCCGCTGCTCCTCCTCGCACTGATTTTAGAGCCGCTCGCGGCGTGGATCCGACAAGACCAGATTGTTTGCAGACGGAGAGTTGAGAGGATCACATATCCATATATGCTGATGATATCCTCCTATATCTGGCGTCCCCCTACCATTCCCTACATGGTATCATAAATATCAGCAAGGCCTATGGAGAGCGATCAGGTTATACCATTAATTGGAGTAAATCCATACTGTATGGATTGCACGGCCCGATTCCCCACAGGCTGTGCAGTGGAAATAGCAAAGAGCAGCTTTAAATATTTGGGGATCCCTATCACACCCGACTGAGGATTTCATTACGTTAAATCTTCTAGAACCCCTAAAAAGACTGCGCAGAGACACCAAACATTGGCAGGTCCTGCCGCTGGCACGGTTAGGACGGGCAGCACTCTTCAAAATAATGGCACTGCCCCGCTTCCTGTATGCCCTACAGAACACCCCCTACTTGGTTCCTGCAGATTATTTCCGGGACATCAAATCGAAGGTGTCTAAGCTTTTGTGGAATGGGAAACCGGCCCGAATAGCAATGTCCAAATTATTTAGTTCGTGGTATGACGGGAGCATAACATTACCCAACATACAAATGTACTACTGGGCGGCCCAGCTGACCGTAATAAACCAGTGGATACACGCACCGCACACCGATCCGGCCTACCATCTAGACAGATTCACGCTAGGGCTTGAGGGAATCAACCGAGCATTAGATAACACCAACCGACGGAGGGCCTTGATAGGGTCAACTAAACATACAGTTCATCTCTGGCACACGGTACACAGAAAGCTCGGTTGGAACAAAAAGATCACACAAGCCACACAAGCCACACCCCTGTGGGAAAGAGCCATGCTGGGTACACTGCGAAATAGTAAAACATTTGCACGGTGGGATGACATAGGAATATAGCGCGTAGGCGATCTTTGGGCCAAAGGGAAGGTAATTCAATTCACACAAGACCAACACGAAATGGCACCTACTAAACTGTTCCGCTACGACCAGATTCGACACACATTAGAGGCAGCTATTCCACCGGACACGGTCCTCCCGGAGGCTACCCCCTTGGAGGACAGACTGCCGACTGAGCACATGCATGAACAAGCCACATCCCTCACATATCGAAAGATTGTCAATAATCACCCTGACCCCACACAATCCCTAAGGGAGAGATGGCAGGGAGAAGTGGGTGACATGGATGAAGCAGACTGGCAGAAGGCACTAGCATCCCCGAGAGAGGTGGCAATCTCGTCGAAATTACGCTTAGTTCAACTCAAAGTGCTACACCGAATCTACTACACCAGGGTGACGTTATATAAAATGGGAAGGTCAGATTATCTGCTCTGCTTACGACAGTGTGGGGCATCAGGTACATTCGACCACACATTGTGGGACTGTCTCGAAATTGTACTTTACTGGGAAACAGTGATGTCCACTATATCGAATGTCAGTGGCGCCTCAGTTCCTACGGAACCCAGGAGGTGTTTACTGCACATCTGGGAAGCCACAGATCTTAATGCAGCGCAAATATGAGCGACACTAGGTATAACCATAGCTAAAAGATATATTGCAAAACAATGGGGAGCTTGGAGATTGGAGTAAAGACATGGACATGGCGATGGTGGCAGAGAGAGCAGTATACCTACTAAGAGGATGCCCCAAGAAGTGGGAAAGGGTGTTGGGAAAGTGGAATGTCTATCAATGGATAACAGTGACTAATCATGAACTGTATGTTGATTCCAACTGCATGAAACCTGTGCCACATTGTATAAAGCAGCATGTACCGATGTATAGATGCTACATTGTAATGTGAAGTGACCATTGGTCCCACCGATTTGTAAACCTGATGACATTTGTACCTATTCTCAATAAAAAGAATAAAAAATAAAAAAAGTTTGTAAGGCAGACGATTCCAAAATGGGGTTGAGATGTTTAAGAAGCTTTTACCACCCAAGCTCCACCAGCAAGTGTGAGGAGGATCAGAAATGACTCGCAGATTCTTTGCCTTAGTGGCGGGGGGGGGGGGGGGGGCAGCTCCAAGAGCCACCAATACGAGGACAGATGGATGGATCACTGCCAAAAAGGAGAACCTTGGTCTTATTAGAGTTCAACTTGGGGCAGTCCTCAGACATCCAGCTGCTCATCTGTCACATGCGAGCATGAAAGTTGTGAGCAGTGTCCCCAGTGTTGTTTGAGATGGAAACTATGATCTGGGTGTCGTCTGCATTTGACACCATGGCAAAGCCATGATATTTGACCAGTCTAGCCAGGGGAACCACATATATATTAAAGAGAGTTGGGCTCAGGGATGAGCCCTGAAGGACCCCATATGGAAGTTTAAAACTATGGGACCTGAGACCTTCCAATTTCCTAGAACTAAAATGTCTTTCAAAGTAATTACCTCACATATACCAAAGCAATTTCCGTACAACAAACGTATCTCCTTCTGGATACAATGGATTCCAAAGGGGACGGACACCTGTATAACAACATAAAGAACCAAAGCTTTGAAATGGCCTGCTCAGCAACAGAGTCCCAGTGCAGAGGTAGGTAAACAGATACCAAAGGACCACACATACAATAAGTGAATTGCAGCTTGAATGCACTCAATGATTCTAGTTTAAACATATGAAACTAATCCACAAACTTTGAAAGAAAATCATGTGTGCACCAGGTGAGGGGCTCTGCGGGCCACCTGATTCAAAATGAAATGGAATAAACCTAGATAAGTATCCAGGAATGCCCAGTGCACTACTAACAAGCCACTGTCTAGTGTACACAAAGTTGTCAAAACCATTTATTATGCACAATATTATCGTTGTGAAAAGCGGTAAACAAAACAATTGTCAATGAGTCAGAGTTTTCAAATGAAATCTTCAAAACATGAAGTTGATTGTGATCTGCTTTATGCTTGATAGTCTCAGATGGAAATGTAGTTCTAAAAAGGCAAACAAATCAGCTTATAGTCAGCATGACAAACAAAATGCTTCACATATCCCAATGCATTTCGGGCTATGAAATGAGCCCTTCGTCAGGGGAATCTGCAATATATCAATAATCTTATTTTAGTGAAAGGTTAAGGTGGCAAGAAACACTGTAATGATCTTTAAAAACAGAGCTCAATAGAAGGCAGAAAAAGAGAAACAAAAAAGCAAGCTAAGAGTATCCACCACATGCAGTGGCAAGAAACAAAACCAGCATCTTGCCTACTAGTGCTATAACTGGAAACCGAATGAAAACAGAAAGAAAAAGACTTAACAAAATGCGGGGACTAAATGTGAAAATCGTGAAATACGTGAAAAGCATGGGACAAAAGTGACCGTGAATCTTAAAAGTGAGTTTAAGTGAATCAAGATCAGAAGTGTACACAGCATACCTCTAACGCTCGAGTTAATGAACTCGAAGCGAAAAGCAAAACCGACGAGAAACCTGAATTGGCTGCAGAAAAAACGAAAACTGAGAACGAGTGGGCTTAACAGTGAATTGATGAGAGAAAGAGTGAAGTGTATCCATGCTACGATGCTTACCTATGACGAAATCGAATTTGTTGTTTAAAGCACATTCATAAAGGCATGACAAACACCTGTAATATACGGAATTCGTATGAATGGGGATACACGAATAATCTTGAAGCACAATAAAGTGCAGGCATATAATACAAATGGTGACTCACCAAAAACAGTGGAGACGCGAACAACCGCAACCACAAGGAGGATGCCGGCTACATCAAGTAAGCCCGCTTGTAATCTACGTCTAAATACGAACGGTTTTAGATGGCAATAGAAATGGGACTGGGACTCGGTTGTGAGATGAGATACACTATGCATAGTGATATAAACTTAGCTCTCTGGACGTAATAGAAACTATCAATTGTTTAAATGAATTTAAGAATTTTTAGAAACTTGTATTTACTCTGTGTTTTAACGAATTTTAGATATAAAATGAAATGTTTTTTTATATGCCTGCTTTTATGATTTTAATGTTTAAAATCGAATAAAGCTCGTTTTGATTGATTGAAGTATGAAACCAACTGGGTGAGATCAACATAAAAATTAAAATTAAGGTGGAGGTGAAATGTGAAAATTAAAATAAAAAATGTGAGAATGAAAATTAGGGCGAGGATCCCAATTTAGCAGAAAAGAAAAGCAGAAGCTTGCCTGAACAAAAATGAACGATTCAACATAATAAATATGCGCAATAATAACGGGTACAATTATATACTGTGATATGGTAAGTGAAACATAATAAATGGTTATACATCACAAATCAATAACATATGGAATCAAGTTACATATAAAACCAAATTAACACGAAAGTAACAAAAGCTCAAATAAATAGCCAAATAGATGCTAAAATACACAGTGAGTAAAAACAAAAGTATCAAAGAAATCACTAATAGTGGACCTAATCCAATACATAAAACACCCATCTAATATTCCAAAGAACGAAATAATGAATAGAATTGCAACAATGAATTCGACATTAATTTCATGAAAAAAGCAGAAATCAACAAGCACAGAAGAGCAATATCATAAAAAACAAGACAGTTCAAATTTGTCATTCAATCCTTTAAGGAAAATCGTTTCCATAAACCAAATCCAGTGAGACTCACATTGGGATAAAACTCTGGACACGTCTGTCAGGACGAATCTCAACCGATTCAAGAACACAAAATCTTAACTGAGCAATCGTGTGGTTTTCAGCTACCCAATGTTGCGCTAATGGGGAACTGACAGTCTTGGTCCTAATTCTGCTTTTATGTTCTGTAATGCGGGTATGGAGGACCCTCTCTGTCTTACCCACATAATGTAAATCACACAGACATTTTATCACGTAGATAACATGATGACTGTTGCAGTTGGCATTAAAATTTAGAAAAATCTTTTTACCTGAACGAGGGTGTGACAAGCATCTACCTGTGATTACATTGTTACAGTGCGAACAGTTCATACATTTAGACATCCCTTTGTGGGGGACTTGAACACTGACTACGGGTTTGCTTAAAATTTCTTTCAAATTACGTGACCTCTTGTATGCGAATAAAGGAGGATTGGAAAAGATTCCTTTAAAGTCAGGTTCTGATTGAAGCAAATCCCATCGTAGCAAAATACTCTGATCTACTACCTGTTGAGGATAACCTCGACTCAAAAACTTCTTTTTAAAGTCTTGAATGGTCTGCAAGCCTAGCTCTAAATCTGAGGTGATACGCCTGATTCTCGTAAATTGAGAAAAAGGAAGATGACGTTTCAAGGGCGAAAGCTTTGATATAACAAAGCATTATTGTGGTCAGATTGTTTTTTTAAAAAACACCAGTCTCAATAGTAGTGCCTGAAAGTTTGAGCAAAACGACCACACAAGACATTCAGTCATGAACCACATGTCCCATTTATACTTGTACTATCGCATTAATACTTTACTGAGGGATTCAGACTTAGTCATCATAAAACATAAGACACTAAAGTTATATGAAAAGGCTGTATGCAAAATGTATGAGCACTTATAAAAACAGTTTCTCACAGCATGAAAAGCATTGTGAGCAGCGGTGCTCTGAGGTTTTTCTAAATTCAATGAGGCGAATACAATCCACAACATAAGCATGGGAGTCATCCCATCTAGGACACCAGTGTGAACAAGCAGGTCTCCAGTTGCATTCGCTCAAGCAACTGATCTACCTTTTGAATTTTTAAGGAGCAATTTAACAGGAAAAAAATACAAAGCTCATAAGAAAAACAACTATCTCTGGTAAAAATGAGCCAAACCTACCACTACTGACCCCATGCACCAAGGGAAATCAAAACATTGACGGCATTCCCCCCTCAAGGCAAAACATTTTAAAAAAAGGATAAAACCTACTCAAGGTGTCATGAGAAGATTAGCCTGATGTACAATCACCACTCTAACAGCAACAATTCAGCAAAGCTCTAATGCGTTTTTAATCTAAAGCCAGAGAGATCAATTACTTTGATCAGAGGGTACAGAACAAAACAGGTTCTGTAGGGATAGTTATAAATAGAAGACATATCAGAAGACATATCTATGGCTCAGAGGTATAGTATTATGCATCATCAGCAGAGCACCCAGCAGACACTATAGCAATTTAAATATATAACCAGACTAGGACTGTAGAAACAGAATCTCTTAGCATCAAAAACAATTGCAAAATGTAAGGCAAAGAAAATCAGCAGGATTAAGAGCAGCATCCAGTGCTGACTCTGCCTTAAAGGAAATAGAGAAACTGGATGTCTGGATGAGAGGTCAGATATTGAGTTTCAGTCCCAAGGGCTGCTAAATTGAAGGTGCTAGTGCAGCCGCCTACACATAACTCACCCTCATTAACATAAGGAGTGTAACAAGGAAGAGGGATAGAGCTTTAAGTGGATTCTTGGAAAAGCAATGTTAACTAGAGATGCAATAAAAACATTGCAAACACATGTGGCCTCTGATGTTTCCATTCATGGGATTTCTAATGCCTGCAGAGAACCCCGTAGTCATATGGAAAGACTCCCGGGGCAATTAGTGTGACTCACTTTCTGCAGCTCTCTTAGGACCAAAACTTGTGGCTACCTCAACAGTTAAAATTGTGACTTCGTAAAAATTACCAAAGTAGCTTTGGTCATCAAAGCCAAATTCCAAGCACTATTCTGCTGCATGAGCATGCAAATCAAAAAATGAACAAAGCCCTCAAAAAAGATCCCTAATTATCAATCATTTTTCATGCTGTTTCCGAATGATAACATGTCACACGTTGCTACCATTGATTATGTTAAAATTGTTCAACTTTTTTGACCAGTTACAATTCGTTATTTATTTTACATTTATTTATTTGGGGCAGTTAACATGTTTCGTCTTTTTTTTAATGGAGTTAGCTTAGATATAATATGCTTTGTTCTTTTTAACTGAATTGCTTACTTGAGCCTATGTCAGGATTATGTATTTTCTTTTTTCGCTTATTTAAACTGAAGCCCATCACCATGGTAACACAATAAAGAACTACATCATCCATGGGTTCTTAGAGAAAAGGACATAAGTATCATGGCTAATCAATAAAGTCAGTCAGTAGTATAACCATCCTCAAAAAACAGCACTTCTCGTCTTTGCTGCACAGAAGCCAGATAAGCAGTATTTCTTGAGTAGTGTTATGTTACTGTTGTGGTGCATATTATGTATAGTTGTTAGTTATTAAAGGGTACAACAAAAAACAAAGCATGTGTTCAATCTGGGAAGGGTTGTTTGAGCACATTTTTTCAAGGTTTTGCTTGCAGTCAATGTTGTGCGCTATGATGTTTTTTCTACATGTAATTGGAGTTAATGTTCTGAAAGTTGCAGGATCATCATGAGGCACCCGACAGAACATACAAAAACAAAAATGCATCATGGAAAAGATGCTTGAACCTTCCAAGACTATGCTCTGTTACCTTTAGAACCTCCATTTTAAGTCCACTATCTGCAGTGGGCCCGTCAGGCATCCGGAGGCACTGGACAAAGGCTTCAGTGAACTGCTGCACCACAGGGAAGATGAGAGCCTTGGCTGCACCCTGATTAGGAGCGACAGAAACGGACTATTAAAGGCACATTCCATATAAAACTAATATCTTACAACTAACAGTGCAGGTAAAACAGAATAAACTTTTTAACCACCTGCAACATACAAACATTAACAGAAAAGAAAAAAATATCTGATGTGCTAAGCAGTAAATTTCCAAATGGGTAGTTGCACACAAATATGAGTGATATGGTAATACAATGCAATCATTTATTCAGCTTTTTTGACTAGGAGAACCTTAACCAGCAACATGGGCAGCTGTTTTAGGACAGTTTGGGTTGGGATCACTAGGTCCAGGCACAAATAGAGATTTTCTCAGTCATATGCCTGGACATGCCCTACTGTCTTGCTCCACAAAAGAACAAGCATTTGCAATGCAATAGGTCTCGCATATACGCGAGTTTGAGCTATTGACATTGTAAATTACAATGACTTATTTTTGTTTTAGTTTTTAAAACATAAATAAAAGGCATTGTCATTTACAATGCCAATAGCTTAAACTTTTGTAAATGCGAGACCTATTGCATTGCAAATGCTTGTTGGAGTTGTTAGTCATTGGTTACTGACTATCTTGTTTCATACACAATTACTTATGCTAAACGTAGCTTCACAAAATTCTATTCAACATTTTGTAAGGATTACATATCCAGAGGAAAAAATACCACATACTGGTCATTTTATTTTTAGACTCCCAAGTCTAATATAGTTTGGCTGCTGCATTCCACAAAACACAATGTTACCTTCTAAGACAATATTGATTAAAGACGATGCATCGTCACTGCTAACATTCATTTACTAAATAGCGAACAAGTGAGGATTTTAGAAACCGTAGCTGTCACGTTTCCTGTCACGCTGTAGGCAAGTGGCTTCTTGAGTAACTACCATGAGACCGATCAGCTAGGACAGTTCAGAACCCCGTCATTAGCCCTGGCCTAGTTAGTTTGTAGCCCATTCTGACCTCGCTCCCATGGCAGGCATGCAGCTCATACCTCTTAAAGGGCTGTTTAGTAGTGTGCACTGCCAAAGCGGCCATCAGGTTCTGAGCAGCTTCTATCATGGCGGGGTTGCTTCATGCTAAATACCATATCACTGGTATTGCACTAGAATGCTGTGTAGGTCAGACCCACTTCTACTCCTTTCTCTACAAAATGGTGTGGGCTGTGGTGTCCAGCTACTTCCCCAAAAAATGCGCAGAGCTTCAGAAGATGCTGGAAGCGCACAGCCCACTTGGCGATACACAGTGTTACCCTTGTAACACCTTCATGTGGATAAAAGCGGTTAGTGTAGGTGCAGTGCTTGGAGCGGTGTGTGAAAGAGTCTGTGACGCAGTGTGTTAAAACAATTTGTGGAAATTACTAGATGTTTGGGTGAGCATGTTCTGTGGAGCAGGTTTAAGTATTCAGTGACAGCTACGAGTCTGTGCGGTCCGTGGAAGTGGTGACAAACGGTAGGTACGCGTGGTTCACGAGGGTGGGCTGAGAAAATGGTGAGCGCATTCTGCAAATTTAGTGACAGGAGGGAATGAGCATGGTTGGTGGATCCGGCCTGGAACAGATGCTGCCGTCTCTTAAGTTGACATCCATTACCGATGTGAGACGGGTGCGAAACAATAACACGGATTTTACAGTAATTACCCAAAATGCACTTCTAAATGAGAGAGCTGAAACCAACAGCAACCCAGAGCGTCACTGACGGAGGGAGGGTGAGGGAATTAGAGAGAGAGCTCTGTTGAAAATAAGTCAGAGCAACTCCGAGAGTGTTAACATTTTATAAATAGACATGTACACGATAGATAGAATACAAGACCATCCCTTACATGGTTGCATCATGAATGTGGACAGGATCCTAAACGGGGTGGGAGAAATTCAAACAATCAATGAGGGGTCTCCCAGAGAAACTAGCAACTTTGCTCGCTTTGCCGTACACACTAAGGGGTCGAGTTCAGACAGGGAGGAAGTGCCGATGGAGGTCTGCGACGGGAGGAAAACAACAATTAACAAGACAAGCCCAGCGGAGCGTGACGCGCGCGCGCTTGGGGGCGGGAGAGCGCATTCCAGGCGGGGGAGCGGACCCTTTGAAGTGCTCCCAAAAAGCAGATTGCATGGCGGCACGATGCGCGTGATTGTGCACGTGATTGTGCGCGTGCTAGCCATGCAATCCGCTTTTTCGGAGCACTTTTCAAACCCGCTTACAATAGTCTCGCTTTGCAATCGCTTACGCGATAGCAAGGCGAGACCTAAAAAGTATCACCACCATAAGACCTTTGTATTTCTGCTTCAGTTAAATTAAAATTATGAGTAATAATGTTTGTAGGGAGTCTATTTATGTCTCAATTTTATGCTACATTCGTAGAATGCAAAAACCGTCTTTGCTATTATTCACATTTAATGTAATCTTGCTTCAAAAATGTATTAAATATACATGCATTTAGAATAAAAACAATTAATACAAAAACCCTTATGTAGGAAACTATCCTTAATATACATCTGATTCACTTTGGCATACCAGATCTTTCCATATCCTCAAATTTGAGACAAAAAAAGGAGACTGGTGGTGGTGCACACTTATTTAAGTGAAGCACCTTGCCTTAATCCAGACAACCCTATTGGTGATTTTAGTGGTCTTAGACAGCCAATAGACAACTCTCCAAGTGGTAGCTGTGGAGAGCAGCCTTCATGCTTAGTCCAGATGTAGTGTTAAACAGCTTGTTTTACCAGAACTATTCAGTGTAGGTTAAACGATTAAGAATCACTCAGTGTAGTTATAAAAATAAGTATATTTATTATACACACTCACTAACACGTTAGTATATCTCCTACCTGGATATATCAACACAATACACCCAATAATTTAAATGTAAGACAGGTATGTAGCACAAATATTTACACAAAAGGAGGTAAGGCGAATGTCAGTCGCAACATTTTTACAAGTATAATATGTGGTTGCAAAGGGAGCACAAACACTATTAAAACTGCCCTCACCCACAACAAGTTGTGGCATGCTTCATCATAGGGCTGCTACTAAACGCCTCTGCGCAAGCCAACGCTAGAGGCGGAGCAATAGGGAGGGGTAGACCATACAAACAAAGAGAAGAAAATAAGAGGATCCTACAAAGGTGCAGACAGTGATTTAAAACAGACTATGAAATATCATCATAATAGTTTTATCCCTAGATTCCCTAGTCATGTATAAAAAAAAGGATATATGAAATATCCTCGGATGGTGGTGGTGTGAGTGGATTATGTACTCACCACCCCTCCGTTCTGCATAGAGGTCAACATGTTTGTCGGGTTCCAATTCTTTAACCGGCATTCGTCAGGACAAACAGTATCCCTATGCTACTTCTCCGAAAAAAGTCCCCTTTAGTGTACTAGATATTTCTCCACCTGTAAGTCTGGAGCATTCAAGTACACTTACTCATTAGAAGGTAACTATAAATAAATAGAGTAAAAACAGTGGAAGCGATCTGTACAGTTTTTAAGAAGAACCCTTCCCAGTGCACCCTGAAGAAACCCTGTGGAAGATGGAAGGTCAGAGTGTCACCCCACCCGTGGATACCCCAGGACCTTCCGAAACCGCTGTAGACCACATGGACAACTTCAGAAAAGATGCCGCTGGCGAAGGAGTCCTGTGGAATCAAAGGATAGACTCTTGAAGAGGAGTACCTGAAAGCAGAGGGGACAGAGTCTATGCCACTCGGAAGTGACCAGGAGGCACAGAAGACCAATGACCACCGATGACGGAAGATGTAGGAGTGATGACGATGACCTTGTCGCTGCAGCTGTGAGGACCAGGCAACGCTGTGGAAGGCCAGGCGCTTTACACGAGCTGTCCCACATCAGAAGTCAAGAACCAGGGGGTCGTTTTCCAGCAGGAGAACCAATATCCCTTTTCAGCAGCAACAGATGTGGTAAACTAAGCAGGTGCAGCGTTGTGACCAGCAAGTTCCAACAGACTCAACAAATGCAAGAGTCAGAGCATGCCCCGAGCAAGCCGGGGAGCCCACTGAAGCCAAAGAAAACCTTGAAGAGGACCCACAGGCTGAAGGCACAAGAGTCGCAAGAGCACCTCAAGCAGCTCACCAAAGATGCAGGCCCGTGGTGCAGAGGATGCGGTGAGGACAAAGATCTTGGCAAGAAGAGATGCTGGAGGCTGGAGCTTCTTGTAGCCCGAAGATCTCTTAAGGACAGAGTCAACAAGTCTTGGCAACGGCAAGTCGACACGTAGCACCTGGGTTCTGTTACAGCGGTTCTAAAGAGAGATAATAGCCTCAAACATGCTGAGAAGACAGTGCAGGCTTCGAGGGAGTTGCATAACCACCACCTGTGTTGCTGAGCCTTTCGGAGTCCATAGGACGTGAGGAGCAGCAGACTGGTCAGCTTGGTTGCAGTACTTGCAGATGCAGGGGAGTGACTCTTTCACTTCAAGGGAGATTCCTTTGGGTATCTGATGCCCACTGGCCTGGAGATGAACCTGGATGAAGCACAGGCACAGACTAAGCAGAAGACTGGCAAGATGACGAGACCAGGAGCAGTAGGAGACTTCCTTGATGTAGTCTCAGTTCCAGGCGAAGTCCAACTAAGTCCAAGGTGCCCGGACGGTTGAAGTGGTTTCGGGTTTGAATCTTGTCCCACGATAAATCTGAAGAGCCACCCACAGGTAATCCCTTAAGTACCCTAGGGAGAGGGTTGGGACAATTCGAGGATCCCTCCAGAGGAGGGGCTGGACAGACGGGAAGATACTCCCATGTCTTTTGTCCAGTTTTCATGCAGGGCGGGAGCCGACGGCTCCCTGAACTTTCTCAAACTGGAGTATGCAAGGAGGGCACCAAATGTGTCCTTCAAAGCAGTCTGGTGGTGCTGACAAGCGCCCCCACCCCAGCCCAATACACTAAGTCCTGTCTGGGATGTGATCACACCTCCCTGTGGCAGGAAGCCTATTGTTCTGCCTTCCCCTGCTCGAGTTCAGCTCAGCAGCAGGAGGGCAGAAACGTGCCTGTGGTCAGCAGCAGCACTAGCTTGCTGTTAGACCCTGAAAGGCTAGTACTGGGAATACAGGGCGGCACCCTAGGGGAGCCCCCCAGTACATGGGGTCGTACATCCAAAACAGGAATTGGTGTTGGGGTAGGATTCCAACATGTTTGATACCAAACGGACGAGTTACTTACCTTCGGTAACAATGTATCTGGTAGAGACACAGTCCAGCCGCAGATTCCTTAACTTAGAATATCCGCAGGTGTCAGACTGGATCTGGAAAACTTTCCGCAGCCGCACCTCTGCGTGACGGGGGTGGCGCCGCATGGCTCCGTCCGGACGTCGTCCACAGACGCGACGTCAGCGGAGCCATATGAGCCCCTCCTGGCGCGAGGATGTCAGTTTTCGTCTGAGAAACTTTTCCGCGCCACACCGCGGAGCCACCTCCAAAAACTGAGAGTATGAGAACAGTGTGCGAAAAAGATGAAAAAGAAAAAGAAATTGAATGGTGAAAAAGAGCAACATAAAGGACAGTGCCAGGCACTGTATACTGAAAAATAGTGAAGGGAAAGAGCAGAGCACCGCTCTGAGAAGCAACCCCACAAAAGCAAACGCTAAACTCGCCCCGGAGGCAGAAGATGATGTGAAAAAACATCATGGCAGATGACAAAGTCTGCAACCACAATATACAACTGTGAAGGGCAACAAGTCCGGAACACATGAGCAATGACAATCCACCACATGTGGGCACCAGAAAGGGACGTTGTATCTCCAGTAAGAGACCCATAGACTGAGGCAGAGAAAATAGACTTCGAACCAATGGACTGCAGGGGAGGTAAGAGACCCCAAGGCGATTGAGAAAGGGGGGGGTGAACACGAGTAGACCCCACACTGGACGACCCAGAGCGTAGGGATGTAAAGGACATGACACATGAGCATGCCGCCCAATCACGAGAATGGGTGGAGCAGAGCAAGCAAAACAGAATGAAGCATCCCGTCTAGGAGTGAAGTGAAAGAGGTCACCCAGGAGAAAGACAAAGCCACCCGGAGGGAGGCGAATGCGGGGAAACCAAACCTGAAAAGGTCCTCGTAGAACAGGGAGGATGGGCGGGCGTTAAGGAATCTGTGGCTAGACTGTGTCTCTACCAGATACATCGTTACCAAAGGTAAGTAACTCTTCCATCTGATAGAGACATCTAGCAGCAGATTCCTTAACTTAGAATAGATACCAAAGCCATACCCATAGAGGAGGCGGGTCTGCGACTGAACCCCACCAAGTTCCCGAGTGGACTTAGCTGTCAACAATGTGACGAAACACAGTGGGGACCGCAATGCCAGCGCAGTCAACACCAGACCACGAAGCTCTGAAAAGAGTGGAAAACAATGGGAGGCAAAGGTACCACAAGCCGTCAAAGAACAGCACGAAAACCTCCGTATGTATACCGGGTTGAGAGAAAGAAAGCAAAGAGCCAGAAATGTCGGTGCAGAAGTGAGAGTTCATGGCTTTGTAAAAGAAGATGAACTGAGCCTCGGGTCCGATGTATCCTCAGGATCAGATGTGTCGACAGGAAGCAAGACCCAGAGGGAGGACACTACGGTATGACAGTCAGCGCATACCGGTTGAGTATGCACAACAGTGGAAAAAGCACTGATGAACCTGCACCAGCTAAGATACGTGGGGCAGCATTGGCAGGATGCCGACCCATGGCCATAAAGTGCCGGCATTACCAGAAACACAAGACACTCCAGTACGCAGTCGCTCCTCCACAGGAGCATACCAAGCCTTTCTTGTAGAAAGGCAGCTACACAGTAGCCAGCAAGTACCTCACAAAGGTAAGTCTTAACCCCGGCAAGGGGGCTTCCTCTGGAGCCAAGCTCACAGAGGACTGAAATAAAGGAAGAACCAGCTGTACTGAACAAAGGCAAACATGGCGGAGTAGCCGCCTAGACCATCTGGGTATTACATCATAAACCCAGGGTCAAAAACAAACAAGGCAATGCTGCCTATGAAGAAAAAGCAACACAAAGTCACACAACGCGTGAAAAAGATAGGCCACAAGGACGAGAAAGCCAGGCCGCAAGGGCTAGAAAATCACGGGAGACCAGACATGAGGAGGGAGACTGCTGAATCAGCGTGACAGTCAAAAAGGTCCACGCCATTGAATGGCAGATCCCGAAGAGCATCCTGAACATTGGACGGGGCCCTTCTGGGAGAGAAGGAAGAAGGAGCTCAACCAAATCCCAAAGGCCAAAGGCCAAAGGTAGCACGCGCGAACACGCAAGACGTGTTCAAGGCACGGATGCCCGCACTGGCTGAGGCAAAAATGTGATGCCCACATGTCTCCAGCCACCGAGACTCCCTTGTGGGAGGTAGCATCAGCAGAGCGGAAGGTGAAAGCCGCTTGGACAACCAGACTCTGAGCTCTAGCGTGAAGGAACAAGCAGACAGGATCGTCTGGGGCCGGGCGATGCCGGCGAGCAAGGGTCCGATCAACAGAGGAGGATCGTGCCCAGGTACCGAGCAGAATAACAAACAAAGACCCACCAAGGGGCAGCAGTGGCTCCATGTCCACAGGCTCCATGTGGATCAGAGGGCAGGGAAACCACAGAGGGCTGCAAGCGAAAAATATCGGCAGCCCTGCAAACAGCCCTTGCGTAAGCTGCACTAGCCTCTGTCGCCATTCTGGGGCGCGACAACAAATCATTGGTCAGTTACGGTTGGAGGCTAACTCGTCCACTAGACAGTAAAGGTAGAGCAGCCTGAGGTTGATCCGAAGGCCATGTAATGCTAGGCACCTGCACCAAGGGGCACCGAAACGACCCTGGGCACGGTGAGCCCAGAGGGATCTCATTCTTCTGTAACAAAGGAGCCGTAGGTGCCGGCACCAGCGTCGCCTCGACGTCTAGAACCTCCAGAGGGTACTCAATCTGGGCGCAGCTTGACAGTGACTTGACCTCCACCTGCGGGGAGGAAGGAGGTCAACAGGGCATCGAACTCGGTGCCGCAGCCGACGTCAGCGCAGGAAGCCACACTATGCGGTGACTGCACGGGTGGGCTGAAGAGACGACTGGGATACCCCTCCGGGCCGTGTCCCGACATCGTATTGCACGCAGCCGGTGCCGAGGACGAATCCGCCGGTGAAGAGCCGATATGAGTGCCTTCCTCCTCTGAAGGTGAATCAGGGAGAGGGGGTGACCCAAAGAAAGACTGGAGAGCCTTTGAATAGCCCCAACATCACGTTTACAGGAGGAAGACCTCCGTGACTTATGATTCTGCTTACCTGTCTCCGAACGACGTCCGCGAGAACGACCCCGTGAGCGGGCCCGATCCAGAGAGGGAGAACGGCAGCATGAAGGCGCAGGGCCGGACATCCGGGCAGCCAGCAGCTTCATACAACGCTCCCTTAGGGACTTTGGCTTCATCTGCCGACAGGCGTCGCACTCTTCGGAGTCGTGGTGAGCTCCCAGGCACCACATACATATCGCGTGCGGATCCGTGACAGACATTTGCCGCATACAGGTCTCACACGCCTTAAAGCCCGAAGGTATCGCACACTGTTCCGTGACACCGAAGATGTTGAGAATGCCTGAAAAACAGGCCAAGGAACCGCTGGTTTTCCAAGATCCGTGTTGGGACGTGGAAAAGAAAACGGACGTCACCGCGCCGGGAGAGGCTTATATGGCTCTGCTGACGTCACGTCCGTATACGTCAGGGCGGAGCCGTGCGGCGCCACCCTCTGGCGCGCAGAGGTGCTCCTGCAGAAAGTTTGCCGGATCCAGTCGGACACCTGGGGATTATTCTAAGTTAGGGAAACGGAGGCTAGATGTATATCAGATATGACTGGTTTCAGTGGAGCCAATATAAAGTTAGACATCCCGGATTTGACTTGATATCCACTATATGTATTAAATAGCTGACCGCACTTACAAAACCTGGAAAATCGACTCTGGGGTATGTAGAGGGGCCCTGCTCATGCAGGGGCACTCACCCACTTGTAACCAAGCACCCTGCCCTCAGGACTGAAGAGCCTGCCATAGGGGTGACTTGTAGCATTTAAGTGAATGGACCTCCGATATAAGGAAACTTATATCTGTTGTAAGTGGTGCTAGCACCAACTTACACAGGCTGCAATGGCAGGCCTGTAGTCACAGTTTGAGTTGTCTCATAGGTGGCATAATACACGCTGCAGCCCATGGGAGACTCTTGAAGAGGAGTACCTGAAAGCAGAGGGGACAGAGTCTATGCCACTCGGAAGTGACCAGGAGGTACAGAAGACCAATGACCACCGATGACGGAAGATGTAGGAGTGATGACGATGACCTTGTCGCTGCAGCTGTGAGGACCAGGCAACGCTGTGGAAGGCCAGGCGCTTTACACGAGCTGTCCCACGTCAGAAGTCAAGAACCAGGGGGTCGTTTTCCAGCGGGAGAACCAATATCCCTTTTCAGCAGCAACAGATGTGGTAAACTAAGCAGGTGCAGCGTTTTGACCAGCAAGTTCCAACAGACTCAACTCCAACAGACTCAACAAATGCAAGAGTCAGAGCATGCCCCGAGCAAGCCGGGGAGCACACTGAAGCCAAAGAAAACCTTGAAGAGGACCCACAGGCTGAAGGCACAAGAGTCGCAAGAGCACCTCAAGCAGCTCACCAAAGATGCAGGCCCGTGGTGCAGAGGATGCGGTGAGGACAAAGATCTTGGCAAGAAGAGATGCTGGAGGCTGGAGCTTCTTGTAGCCCGAAGATCTCTTAAGGACAGAGTCAACAAGTCTTGGCAACGGTAAGTCGACACGTAGCACAGGGGTTCTGTTACAGCGGTTCTAAAGAGAGATAATAGCCTCAAACATGCTGAGAAGACAGTGCAGGCTTCGAGGGAGTTGCATAACCACCACCTGTGTTGCTGAGCCTTTCGGAGTCCATAGGACGTGAGGAGCAGCAGACTGGTCAGCTTGGTTGCAGTACTTGCAGATGCAGGGGAGTGACTCTTTCACTTCAAGGGAGATTCCTTTGGGTATCTGATGCCCACTGGCCTGGAGATGAACCTGGATGAAGCACAGGCACAGACTAAGCAGAAGACTGGCAAGATGACGAGACCAGGAGCAGTAGGAGACTTCCTTGATGTAGTCTCAGTTCCAGGCGAAGTCCAACTAAGTCCAAGGTGCCCGGACGGTTGAAGTGGTTTCGGGTTTGAATCTTGTCCCACGATAAATCTGAAGAGCCACCCACAGGTAATCCCTTAAGTACCCTAGGGAGAGGGTTGGGACAATTCGAGGATCCCTCCAGAGGAGGGGCTGGACAGACGGGAAGATACTCCCATGTCTTTTGTCCAGTTTTCATGCAGGGCGGGAGCCGACGGCTCCCTGAACTTTCTCAAACTGGAGTATGCAAGGAGGGCACCAAATGTGTCCTTCAAAGCAGTCTGGTGGTGCTGACAAGCGCCCCCACCCCAGCCCAATACACTAAGTCCTGTCTGGGATGTGATCACACCTCCCTGTGGCAGGAAGCCTATTGTTCTGCCTTCCCCTGCTCGAGTTCAGCTCAGCAGCAGGAGGGCAGAAACGTGCCTGTGGCAAAGATATCAGCATTACAAAATGCTTTGCAATTTGGCAGGTAGTAGCAGTGCATTTTAATTTTTAACAAGTATGGCAGCAAAGTACAAGTAGCTACAGTACAAGTAAAAGCAGTACAAGCTTTCCTCATGGACATGCAATGCAAGCTTCCTTCACAAAAGGGACAAAACGCACAAGTAGTAGCAGTGTAAGCTTAGAAATAAGAAGCAGTGCGCACTTCCTTCACACACAGGATAAATACAACACAGGTAAAATAGCAGGACAAGTTGCTTTCCCACTTTGACTGGTAGTGGGAGCGAAAGCTACTCTCACACAGAAAGGTAGCAGCATTGCAAGCTTTATTTACACATTGGGAACATACTATAGAACACACGTAGCAGTAGTCAAAGCTTCCAGAGTACACACAGAATAGCCAAAGTACTGAAACAAGCAGTTTTATGATATTGTTTTGGGACTTGCATAAAGCACGTCTGCTACTTTTGTGACATCTTACTATTTGTGGGCAGTCGTAGCTACACTTCAGTATAACAGAGTAAATTAGTATTGCATTGATAGTACACTCCGCAAATCTTGGAGCTCTTGTACCTTCTGCGGGACTCTTCTCACCTTTTGTACTCTGCATTTTGTCGCTTCATTTTCCCCAGCACGTTGTAGAGAGCACTGATCTCTGGATTGATGTGTCGATCTGCACCCCCATGCCGTCGGGGTACACCCACCACACCCCAGGCCCCTGCTGCATCGTCTTGGCACCAGCAATAACCCACTACGTGCTGGAATAGATCCACATGGATCCTGGAATGAAGCGTGACTAAGGGACACTGCTGCAGTTTGTTTGATGGGTGAGCCAAGGGGGCAGTTACCGCTCCCTACTTACCCCCTTCCCCCCTTTAGATGTTTGGAGGGTTCTAAAGTTAAAATTTCAATGAAATGAGATTATGCATCCATGGTCCCAACATATTCGAAGTTGAAAAAGAAATTATTGAAGTTACAAGCCATTCCGCAGAACAGAGTTGTATGGGATTGTGAAGCTTTTAACTTGCAAATGTCCAATAACAATAACAGAGAGCAATCCCCTTTTCCTTCCAGCTAGCTTTGGCTAAACCATGGTGCCTCCAGTAGACCACAGACACGGGTTCGGACAGCTACACTGGGGCAGGATTGTGCTTGCCAGTGTTTTAGGTAGCCCTCAACATATGTCTGATCCATTATAAAGCTCTCAAACAACTACTCGCCCAACAAAACTCAGAAGAAAATTGCGAAAAAGCACAGGCAAATATACATATAGTCTCTAAAGAACTAATACATACTGAACATTTTTGTGAAGATTTGGGTGTACTATACGATAGGGCTGTGGGGTCTTATCATGCAGTACTCTCTTGGGTCCAGTTAGGCTTGTTTACTTAACCTCAACCCTGGGTAGCTGTGGCTGCAAGCACTAAGGCTCAGCAAAGGAACAATGTATAATGCATTTAACAGCACCAAACAACGAAATAATAAAGTCACAACACACGAAAAAATGGGGACACCAATTTATAAAAATAGATATTTTAATTAATTTTTTAGAGACCTTGATTAGAAAAATCCACCAGAGAGTTCCAGAAGATTTCAAACAATATAATAACTTTGAAATACAACTGCAAATAAGCATTTTTTAAACGTTTTAAACTTTTGAAAAGTTTGTAACAGGCTACTCCGGCCTGGGTTAGGTGACCAAATCTGACATGACAGAGATCTAGGGGGCCAGAGATGAGACTTTGGACAGTTACCTGGCTACCAAAGAGGTTTTAGGGCAAGATCCAAACGTTAGAGAACAACCTTCATAGAATACAATGGAGTGGTCCTGATGCTTAGGGATGCAGGCGAAAAGATGATCTGGTTGTGGTGTGGTCGATTGGGGTGTCTTTGTGGTGGTTCCTCGGTCCACAGGTGAAGGGGAGTGATCTTCACCACATAGGTCGGGGTCTATCTAAGTCCTCTACGTTGCAGTAGCAAGCCAGCCAATGCTAGGCTACCGGTCAGTCTGTACCACGGTTGAAGCCACATCCTTGGGTGGGGGCTAGTGTCCCTTGGTTGTTAGGAATCTGAACTTGGATAAAAATCCTGGGCCAGGAAGGCTCAGGTGCAACCTTTGGCTATCTCAGGTCTGTCCTCTTTGGGGGCCCGGGAACTGGTAGCTGCAAAAATTCGGCAGTGGCTACCAACTTGTCAGTTTGGGCCACTTCAGCTTGTGTCGCTTGTGCTGGTTCGAGAGGGATCAGCCAACTGATCCTTGGAGTCATTGCTGTAGGCTGGGGATCAAGCCAGGAGCCACAGGCAGAGTCAAAATCGAGGGGGGAGGGCTTGTGTGTGTGTGTGTCTCTTGCCATTGTGCAAATGGCAAAGTCGAGCTAGCATTGTAAAACACTGCCCTTCCAGTCTGCAGTGACAGGCTGGAAGCCATTTTGTACTTTGTCACATGGGATGGCACAGATAGTAATGCAACCCTGGGTGGGGACAATGCCTTAAATGCGCTGGGTAACATATACTAGGGAGGTATAAATAAGTCAGTCCTTGCCAATTGTGAGTATCCAATTCGAAATGCAATTTGTAGAGGGTCAGAACACTGGCATTAAGGTCTGCTAAGCAGGCCTCAGTGCACTCACAAGTCGAAAAACCAGCACCATCAATCCAAAACTGTAGGAGTGGACACGCAATGAGGCATTTCCTTACAATTTTTATTTTTTACTTTTCTATCATTGGACCCTGGAAAACAACAAAAAACACCCACATGTAGAATCGAGGGACATTTATAAAATAGAAACACCCATTTCTATAAATAAAGCAAACTCATAATACCTGTGTAAAGCCCATTTTTAAGTTCTCTTTTTATTGATCTTCTAATACAAATGTATAAACTATGGGCCAGATGTACTTAGATAGCATTGTGCGATTCCCTAAATGCAAATCACAATGATTCGCAATTATGAAATCGCAAAATGCAAAGTATGAAGGTATATAGTACACCTTTTGTGATTCCTAGGGGGTCGCACATGACCTAACTCATGAATATTAATGAGGTAGATCGCACTTTGCAACCTCCTAGGAATCGCAAAAAACACGGGGATGGTGGCCTGCTGAAATCAGCAGCCCACCAGGTCCGTGATTGTTTTTAAATAAAGCAATCTTTTTTTTTTCGTAAAGCAGCCAGTTTTCTTTAAAGGAAAACGAGATGCTATATAAAACAAATAGAAAAGTTTTCTTTACATTATTTAAGAGCAGTCAGTGTCCGTGGGACCACTGCCTGCTCTTAAAAATGGTTTTACAAACATTCACAAAGGTGAAGGGGTCCCTTGGGGACCCCTTTCCATTTGAGAATAGGTTACCCCCTACTTGCAGTAGATGGTAAAATGTGAATGTTTTGCTACCGCCAATTGCAGTCACAAAACATTCATACATACAGATGCAATTCGGTATTAGGAAATGACGCCCTAAACACGGCCCTTCCTAATACCGAATCGCAAACCCATTTTGTGATTCGGTACAGGTTACTGAATCGCAAAATTAAGTTTGCTGCATCGGAAAAGCAATTTTTGAGTTTGCAAACGGGCAGATTCTGCGAATCTGCCCATTTGCAAACGCAAAAATGCTAGATACATCTGCCCCTTTATCCCTAAAACACACTGAATATTAAAAAGGTGTTTAAAACACACAGCAATCTTGCTTTCTAGGTCCTCAATGATCAGCTGTACTGACTCATGGTCCTTTTAAAAATAAATTGTTTGCATGCAGCACAGTGGTAGCCCCCTTAGTTCATTTTGCAGTCTACTGAAATACACTATGCCTGAACCCCAGAAACCGCACTTTGGTTTTGAAGGATGGATTGAGGATCTGAAAACACCCAATGCCAACCATTTTTCTGTGTCATGTGGGAGAAATCTATTCTCTCTGAGAAACATAAAAAAGAGAACAGTAGGGCAAATCCCTGCCTTAGAATAGGGAGGTTAAATAGGAATGATTAATAAACCACATTTGTAAAGCGCGAACAATCACCCGTAAGGGTCTCTAGGCGCTGGGGGCCGTCGGGAAGATAAAGCAAGCTATTGCCCAGAGTCACATGGTGCTGGGCTAATCTGCTGCCGGGAATCGAACCGTGATCCCCTGATTCCGGAGATAGTCGCCCTGGCCGCGGTGCCACACCTCTTCCTGGGTGATTATTTCACACAGTCTCTGCAATTAGACTACCTAGGGAGGCTTGACACACCAGGCTTAGAGTCTGAATGTACTCTATATATGTATGAGCTGAGGCCCAAGAAGCCACTTCACAAAAGTCTAGGACTGAACCATTTCACATTAGAGCAGCTATGGCTGCTTCACCGAAAATGATCGGTTTGCTTTTTGATTCAGGTTAAATTTTGCTACAAAATATTTCCGCCTACAGTCTGCTTAGTGAAGCCAAGTCAGTGCAAATGACCGTATTAATTGGCTAATAGCAGTTGAGATTTACGCAATTCTATTTTCTAAGTATCTTAAAGCGCTTTTTGCATCAAGGGTATGGAGAAAGCACTCAGCCCGAGATATGGCAACCGGGAAGAAGGCGAGAAGCCAGACTGAGATTTAGGTGAAAATACAAAATAATTCTGGAAAGAAAGAAATGGCAAGCCTATTTGTGTGATCCTTTTGCCCTGAAGGGAACTGCTTACCCTCGATAGGCCACTCGGATGGGTTCCCCATTCTTCCACCAAAACATCCCTTTCAATGATCTGAGCTGGAGATTTATAAATTGGGATGCCATGAAGCTGGTTGTTCTTACATGACAGAAATTGGGACTGACTAGGAGGAGGAGGAGGAGTAGTTCAAGATTTGTTCGCATCAGTTCCCCGTTTTCTAAGATTATAGGTCTTCCAGACAATCTTTAAGTGGCTGCTTATGAAATCTTGCATTAAAGGATTAAAAAAATGCAAAAGGTCAATCAGCCAAATGTTTGGTAGTTGTTACATGACATTAACACTTGCTCTCTATGGAGGACACTGTCTTATGAAGGAACCAGATTCTTTATTTTTAGCATTAACCAAAAAAAGCCTATGGCTTTCATTACGAGTGGCCAAGGGCAGGGACACAGAGCAATCTTGATGCTGGACTGTTTATCTTTCCCAGTACATCCTGCTCTGGAATCAACAGGTCCAGAAACAATGGGGTTTGCTGACCCAAGTCTTTGTGCGAAGATTCTCCCACACCCTTGCATGTTCTTTGGAGACAACATGAGGAACAGCAAACAGTCCCCGATCATCAGCTTTGCTCTCCCCAACACCTCATACCTTACTACATGCCAGAACATCTCCTGCACCTATTTACCACCTGAATGAAACAGGTAGCAAATGTGTGCAGTTTTTGGTCAGTTATTTCTACATGCAGGACTTGGACCTGGTATTCCCGGGTCCACGTGGTAACTCCCAATCCAGGGAAAATAACTTATCATCCCTTGATTTTCGGTGTGGGATACCAGTGAGAACCAGAAATGTACAGACCCAAGACTTGAAGTAGTGAGGTGGTTGTCTGCAGATTCTAAAGCACCTTGTGACTGGAGTCAGTATTAAGCAACCAGTTGCCTAGGTAAGAATAAATTAATAAGCCTTTGTGGCAATGCAACATTTGCTAACAACGCTTGAGCTGATAGCAGTTGTTCTTCCCTATTCTCAGTCAAAGAAACTCTCTGTGGTGTTTTCATACAAAGATATAAAGTAGGTGCCTTGTACATATACAGAACACATGTAGGCTCCATGTTGTAGATTCCGACTTTCTCAACACATTTGTTTCCAGAATTTGACAACATTCCCCTTTGAAGCTGGAAAAGACACCTTAGTTTTGTTGATGTTTTAGAGCGAACTCTAACATATTATTTTATGCAAGAGTGTACTTTCTGTACTTGCTAGTCCAGTGCAATTTGTCTCCAAACCCTTGATAGTATGTTAGGTGATGAAAAGTGGAATTAGATTTTGCATCTATTCTGCACAATATCAAGCACTTGTGTCTGTTATGATGTATTATATTCTCCTCTACCAATAACCAATGGTGGCACATTAAAGATTCACAGTTTTGCTGAAGAAGTCTTTTATGCAACCAAAGGCTGTTCAAAATTAATAAATCAATCAGGTTCGCCTTTTGGCTTGGCCACTGCAGACCTACGGACTTCGCCAAATGCTTTTTGCCAACTCTGTTCATCATCATCTTCATCACAATGTTGTATCTGAGTGCAATCGTCATCACAAGTGTATATTCGTCATGCCGTTACTGCAGCCCCAGGGTGATGTAGAAGTGTGCAGGCACCACCACAAATGTACACTCGTACGTAAGTTGTTGTTTTTTTTTTGAGGTACTGCCGGAAATGTTTTCTCAGTAACGGCACACACTGTGGAGTAGCTGTGCACTTTAGAAATCTGATTAACAGTTTCAGCTGTGGTGCCAGACCTTTAGGTGTCAATGGGTTATTGCCTAATAAACTGCTCTATGCCTCTGAAGAAGGATTCAGCTTGTTTTATTTACAACAATCAGATACCCTCAACATGAGGAGATACAAAAGAAATTGCATTGATCAAGACACACAAGGCTAAAACACAAATGAAATGTCATTTTGGTGAACTGTTCATACGCTTAAGTCAACATGGGATTATGCGGAACCAAAGACACTCATGGACAAAGACACTTAAATCGAAGTAAGTGGAAGCAAAAGACTAGAATGGAGTCACGCAAATGTATTGTGAACTATAACAGGAGGCTGAAAAAGACTGCTGAGGAATAATATGGGGGAGATACCACCTTACCACAGACATGAATAAAACATTCAGAACAACCTTCAAGGGAAAAGAAACTAAGTTATGGTGCAGCAATTTTTGACACTACTAAAGTTCAGCAACTAAAAAGAGATGTGAAACGCTCAGCAATGAGAGCCTATTAGAAGTAATGAACTATAGTCAGCACTAAGGAGTATCCTTAAAAACTGGTTGATTACAGCCAATTATGTTTCAGAAGTTCCTATCGAACAATGATACTTTTTTCCTTCCTTCATTAGGAAATCATTTAAACGCTTCAACTACTTATATTACATGACAAAAGGCTATGCCCGCACAAAAGGCAGAAACGTATCCAACATGAAAGAGCGGGGTGTGAGGTTTTGGGGGAGGGGGCAGAACGAGCTTACAATGTTGATTCAAAACAAATACTTATTGAAAAGGTTTTGAATGACAAGCAATACGAAAGGAACAAACATGGAGCATGATGAAATTAAGTACTGGAGAATTATTAAAAAGCAGTCTAAAAGCAATGGAACCTAGGAGGGAATCCAGGCAGTGCAAGAGGTGAAGCTCTGCAAGTCTATTTACACTGCATCGAGAGGGCAAGCTACAAAACCCCTGACAAATGTGCACCAAAGTTTCATTTGAGCATGCAGATCAGATCTGAGGACATGTAGTTTGGAAACCAAATTAAACCACACGTAGTTCAGAAACTGAATGAAAACTAAAACTCACTTCTTAACAACTAATGCTGCAGCCAGCTAATGACCTGCATATACCAATTACTAACATCAAAGTCAAAGTGCCAATGAAAGTCTTCCAGCTAGAACCATTTCATTGCATGGTTAGAAGCAGATAAGTAGTTATGTGTGTGGAAAAGGTACAGAAACAGCAGAGCAGTGTAGATTGTAGAGGTCTTGCGTGTATAAGGAACATTTCTGATCTTAGATGGTCATTACAGGAAGCTGTACCAATTATCCACATGTGGGTCATGAATGGAAACACAATGCGGGAAATGAAATAAAAAACCTATTTAAACTCGTATTGCTATTTGCTCTGGACAGGACACATGCAAAGAAATCAAGCTTTCCTACCTTTTCAAGCTCCTCCATGTTGCAAACCATGTGTGCACAGGTGGTGAAGATTTCCACTGCACGCGACCTTGTGCGTATCCCATACACCTGTCAGAAAAAAGCGACCAATAACTATAAAGTAATTGTTCAGCACCTTCCGAATGCACAGACACAGAAAATAAATTCATACATCATTGCATTTTATTTCAACAGCATTACAGTCCTTCATAATGCAGTATTACCAAACTTCATTTTCTGCAACTCACTATGTTCACCCTCCTGGCAACTTTTGTTTTTACAACACCTAAAAAGGTTAAAGTGCTGGCACTTCTTTATTTGGTGCTGTCACTACTGTTAGAGTGTGTAGTTGGTATAACGGAGTCACATGAACAGGGCCACTGCCAACCCAGGTCTGGAAAGGTGTCATATACGAGTGCCTGTGTGTTGCGCGCTAACAAGAAAAAACATAACCATAACAACGTATCAACTCCCTCCATCCCCCTCCCTGCCTCCCTGCTAGACGGATTTAAAACTACCCGCCACCCCAACATTGCAGAGCGCTTCATACCCAATACCTGTAACAGTACTTGCGTTTCGGGGGTGAGAAGTCCAGGGAACGCTGTAGTCTAACCCCTCTTTGAAGATCATTATTCATTCGAATCCCGCCTTAGCCGCACGGCTAGTCCTACAGCCGCGGACCCTGGCCTGCCCTTCCATCTGATGAAGACGGTCACACTAACTGGATATCATCCGGCGGCGTGTTCATTACTTCTTTATTGGCAGCCCTTGAATAAGTCCTTGAAGGTCGGCGATGTCCATTTGTGCCCCGTCCCCTTTTTTCATTCTTCAGCCTCCGACCTTTGTGCGCTGTCGTCTTCCTGCTCTCGACTGTGATCCTTGGGGTCCCCCTCCACCCCTCGCTGTTGTTGGCATCTCTCTGACCGTCTGGATCCGTCCACTCGTCGCCACCCCTCGTGGGCATCTTCAGGAGTGTCAAAAAACCAAGTTTTGCCGTCCGCCACTACTCGTAACTTCGCCGGAAATAGTATGGAGTAAGTAAATTCTCTGCGCCGAAGTTCCTTTTTAATCTCGAAGAAGCTCCTGCGACTTTTGGTAACCGCAGCTGTGTAACCGCAGCAGTGTAGTCCAGGAAAAAGGATACCACAGAGTTTTGGATGCGAATCGGCGGGGCCACTCTTGCTGTTGGCAGTATTGCATCCCGGTCATGGAAATTAAAAATTCGGGTCAGGACGGGTCTGGGAGGTGCTCTAGACTTAGGCTTACCGCCTGGCACCCTGTACGCCCTTTCTACTGAGAAAAAGGTGGAGAGCCCCCTTGGTTGGAGTCTTGTCTTTATAAGTTCCTAAACATAAAGGTCCATGGCCGGGCCCCCTTCACTCTCGGGAATGCCTGTGAGTCGGACGTTATTGCGGCGAGAGCGCCCCTCCTGGTCACCCAGCTTCGCCGCCATTATTTTGTTTTCAGGCTCCAGGTGGCTAACTTTTTTAAGCAATGTGGCTGTGTCCCCGGCAAGGGTTTTCGTTACTTGTTCCACCTCCGTGACCCTTGCGTTCATTTTCTGGAAGTCAGCCCGTAGGAAGGATACATCCGTAGAAATGGTGCCCACCGTTGACTGCACATTAGTGAGAGCGGCCATAATGTCATCCAGTGTCACTTTATTTGCTCCCTCTCCTTCCGGGGCTTTGTCCGGCATTTCTTTGCGGTCCGGCAGAGCCGGGAAGTCTTTTGCGTATGCATACTTGTCCAGTTTGCCCTGGGCGGTTGTGGGTGGGACCCTGCCCCGCCCCCTTCTTGTCTGGGGAACTTTGCACAAGCCGGTAATCGCCGCCGCCAGCCGCGGGATTGTCCCTCCACGCGCGGCCTGTCGGTTTTCCCGCCGCGCAATAACCTGAAAGGTGTCGGGGCAGAGCACTAGTATTGGTCGCACCGCCAAGAAACACGCGGTCCCGGGGGGGGGGCACTCCACCTGGCCGAGTGACCTCTGTCAGCTACTCCGGGCGTATAGACAGTCCGAGTGCAGGCATCAGTGACCATGCCCCGGAGAAACCTGTTCAGTAGGCCAGGTCTGCAATGGGCTCCGGGCGTTAATTCAGCCGGCTCTCCCCGGGGTCGGTGTCCCTCTTAGTAGTTGCGGCTTAATGCTGCCCCGGGTCGCCCTGCACGCCCCAAGGGTCGCTTCCAGAGTTTATGGCTTCAATAATGGCCTCCACCACGAGGTCCTTGTTAGCTTGGGCTGTGTCCCCTGGAGATGAGCATTTACAGATGGGGCTCAGGAGTAGTGGAGGGCCGGGTCTCTGCTGGGTTCTCCAGGCCCTACTCTTCACCAAGTGGGTGCTCCCGCCTCCGTCCCGCACCTCGTTCCCCCCGTCAGCAGTCCTCGCCTGGAGCCGGGGCCCGACTCATCCCCCGATGGGCTCCGACTCACCGCAGGTCCCAGCAGAAGCAGGCAGCATGACCGTCCTCCTCCCCAAGCACCTCAGGGCAGGTCAAGCTGTAGGTCGAGCAGGAGCCAGCGCCACAGGTGTCTCTCCTCCGTCCGCCTCTCGATGCCGAAGCCAGGGGGGGGGGGGGAGAAGAGGGGGGAGGGGAACCGGCACGATCTTGTGTCGGTACCCGACCGTGCCGCACAGCCCCCAGTACAGGCCGCCGGCTCTGATGGACGTGCTCACAAAGCCGGCAGTTGAGCGTCGCCCGCTGGGTTCGAGTCTAAGGCCAGTCCCCGGCCTCAGCCTCGTGTGCAGGCCACACCGCCTCACCCGATCCCTCCAGCTTCACACGCCTGGAGGGCAGATCGATCGGTGCACCGCTGATTCCGGTCTTCTATGGTCGTCTTCAAGGTAGGATGATTGTACGGATTATGTGCCGGTTTTTTAGGGGAATCTACTCTGCCCCCGGAGCGCCTCTAGGATGCGGCCATCTTAATCGGCAGCAAGCCATGCCCCCCATCAGAAAGTGCTGGCACTTCTGCATAGGAATTCAGACCCAGTGCTGCAAGTTTGGACTCTTTCACAAGTTCAAAGTCTACAGTGAATTCCTTAAAAATCTAACGACAATTCAGGCAGCGCTGTAGACTTTCCAACAAGGAACGCTGCTGTACTTTCTTATTCAGATACGGAATGAGCATTTGACCAAGTGCTTTGAGCTCGCCTGCCTCAATCAATTTCCTAGTTGTCCAGCAAAGTGGTTTGTGTGTGTGAAAATTCTCACAGTTTGTTCTAAATCACTCAATGTGAAATTTTCAACCAGTTCCCATTCTAGCAGGAATAAAGACACCAAGCAGTTTGGTTTGCCTTTAGGACTATCCTTTTGATTTATCCTGTCTGACTGCAGATTAAATACCCAACCTGCCCTGCTCGGTAAATGGGTATTTGAATAGCATAGCTGTTGTTGTGGACTTGTGGATGCAAGTCTCTCAGTTTACCCTGAAACAAGTTCAGTTAGAGTACTCTGACTTCAAGGTGGGCTAGTAATGGATTTGACCTGACTGCTTCCAATACTATGGCTTCCTTTTAGGCCCCCTGCCACATTCTGACGAACCGGACAACTCAGCTGACTACTAACAATAGAATCAGGCTCTAATCTAAAAACAACATTAGAATATTGATACGTATGACAAACTCAGAATTAAAGGTGGGAGCTAATTGGTGAAAGGAAAAAATAACGGTAGAACTGAATCTATGAAAAATAAGTATGGCACTTCAAAAAGTGTATTATTTAATCTAATGTGAAAAATAATCATCCCAAGAACAAGGTAAAGACACTTTTGAAGCTTGCCTGTTCTATGCATATGCTGGTTTGCACACCGGACATTCAGCTTTTCCACGCTGTGGCTTACAATAAGACAGGGGCTCACAAAAATGCCAAAGTGGTACCCCCTGCTATGAAAGTCACCTCCTTACACAAGTTATTTTGCACAGAATACTCAGCCTTTCCCATCTAAACTCCATGACAGATGGCGGACACAGAGGACAGATGTGTCTTTCTGTTGGATCATCTTGATGATGAAGAAGAGGTACATTTAACTAATGTATACGCCTCAAACACTAGTCAGGAAGAATTTTATGACACCCGATCAGTAGTAATAACCCAGTGTACTTGGTCCCACATGCTTCTGGGTGGAGGCTGTAATGGGGTGAAGGACTTTTACAGGGATACATCTCAATCTCCACTGGCCATGGCAACATCAATAAGGATAGCCAAGGCTTTGTCAACTTTGCGAAAATACTGGTCACCAACGGATGTCTGGGCAAAGGAACATACCAATCTTAAAGAGTATTCCTTCTTCTCCTCCATTTACGACATCCATGTTAAACTTGATAAAATATATAGCAGTTAGGACCTGCTTCCCTAGTTAGCTAGCACAGAATACTGGGTTAGGACATGCTGACCATAAACCACGGAGTGTCCACTTTTTTTTTTTTTTTCGGGGACATACCCAATCCATGATCTGAATGTCAAGATTGCAACACAGAGCACTGGAGGACCCTTCCTTTGGGGGAAGAAGTTGACAGAGTTTAATGCCAACAAGAGAACCGCATCAGAAGTCACAACAAATTGGTGGCTTTTAAGGCAGTGTTAAGCAGCTCATGAATAGCAGCAACACACAGCATTAGAGCAAAACTCACAGGAAGGTGAGCCAGCATAGAAACCCAAATTGGCCCCCTCAGATCAGATCATTCTTAAAAACTTAAAGTGATAAGGAGAAACATGAGCAATATGAGGAGCAACACACCAGTGGCGTAACAAAACCTGAGGGGGGGCCCCCCCCTCGGACTCAGCCAAGAGGTCTCAGGCCAGGGTATGTGCTGATGGGGCCCCCTGGAACTGGGCTCCCCCTACACCGCGGGAGGGGCTATGTTACACCACTGCAACACATTACACAAAATAAAGTGAGTTGTCATAATTAAAATGCATATGTAATCTCTTAGCTGGTAGGAGCAGGTTGAATCTTGCCCTGGCTTATCTACCAAGACCAAAGAGGTTGGCCCAATAAGCAAATAATAGATGTAGTGAGACAACCCTGATACAACAGGTTATTACTTAGGTTGTTTTTCTATTATTCTACTGAGCTATACTCTGTACAACAGAGGCAACTGGATTTCTACTACTGGATTGCACTACTACAGAGACTGCACCCAGATCACAATGTAAGAGCATGGGCGTTACTTAGTCAGTGATCTTCAGTGGGTATAAATCTTACATTTCCTAACTAAGAAAGAATGGAGGTGGAGGGGTGAGAGAACCAAGAGGAAGAGGGTCAGTACTGATTTGCATAAGGTGTGCCTCCGTCTACAGTGGCACATTGGGCAACAAGCAGGGAGTTTGAATGCTACCCCAAGGGATTGCTACTGGTTAGACCACTTGCAAGCATTCATCCCATCAGCTTTTAGGTGTTTGATTGGCAGTAGTATGCCTGGAAACCTGAGATTGTCACAGCTTTCAAAGTCATATACTACCAATGTTTGTGAATTCCCAAAAATAGTACATTTGTACCCATTCAAGGAGTACTTCTATGGGCGCACATTTACTAATTTATTTTGTTAAACTTATCACTTTATGGGCCTGATTCACAAACATAAAATTATTTACACTTTTGAGTAAGTTTAATATTTTTTAGCTATTCCCTATTTATACCAAAAGTGTCTCCACCAAATTGAAGGGTCTGAGGGCTATTCACAAGCAGCATTTTGTGATACTTCTGAAGTACTACTGCAAAAAACACAGCAGTACTTTAGAAGTGCAGTTTGTGAATAACATTTTATAGTAAGTATGTTTGTATTAATTGATTTAGACCTTTATCAAGGCCAACAATTAAAGTTGAATACAGAGAACACACAAACATGTATTAAGTCTCATTTTTAATATTCTATCTTGCGAGTTAGACCATTTTCACTCCCCATCTGGACTCTACACCACGTTGCTGTTTGCAATGCCTCGATTAGCCTTAATAAGCGGTCAGGGATCCCCATTTTCTCCAATTTCCTCCATAGGGTGGGTTAGACGAACGTATTAAAAGCTGTTGAGAAATCTACAAATTAACTATAGACTATCTGGGATTTCATTGTAATGTATTGGTCAATTAATGTTTGTAAAAGTCCGATGTTATCAATAACTGAGTGTTTAGGATGAATGCCTGCCTGGACTATCGGAATCACACCCTTGGAAAAGGCACAGTCTTTCAGGTGGTCCAGGATACTTGCAGCGAAGATTTTCCCAGTTGAGTCCAGTAGAGCAATTTGTCTGTAGTAACTGGGAGAAAGGCATGAGCCCTTCTTTAAGAGTGGAATAAAAATGCTCCTAGTCCATGATTTTGGAATTCGACCAGTTTCATAGCTGTGACTGAACAGTGGTGCCAAGAACTTGCACCATCCTTCAGGATTATTTTTAAGGATTGTAACAGGAATCTTATCAGATCCCATCGCAACAGAGGCTTTCGCCCTCCTGATATACGATTTAATTTGTTCATCAGTCGGGGCACTTATCAGACAATCTGTTTCGTGAATACGCTTGCTATTAGAAAGGTCACTTTGACAAAGGTTGACCAGATTTGTTTTGTAGCACTCCAGTAGATACCGTTCCCATTCATTTTGGGAGACCGGAGATGCTGTTTGGGATTTTTGGGCTCCGGTTGCTTTCGTTATTAGGCGCCAGAACTGCTGGTTATTGTTTTGAGAAACTGACATCTTCAAGTCAGCCCAGTTTTTAGCCATAATTTCTCTTTTTCAGGTCAGTTTTTAACTTTTTTCTGTAAGATGGAGATTTCTTTTTTCCTAGGGGCTGGGAAACCGAAGAATTGCAGTCAAATTAATCTATTTATAACATAAAAATAACAGAACGTGTATTTGTAAAGCGCACGTTCACCCATTGGTTTCTTGGCGCTGAACAACAGATGTTTATTGTTATCCAACTTAAGGGTACTCATTTTATCGAACTCAGATGGAAGAAAGGCTGAGTGGACCCGCCGGGATTTGAACCTGTGACCATGAGGTTGAACACAGGCCCCTGCAGTGGATGCATTAGTCCACTGAGCCACCAGACCCGGCTGGTAAGTTATGTGTCTTGACATACCATCTATAGGGTTATTCATATTTCTTGACGGTTTTGATTTATTAATTATCGGAGCAACCAGTTTCTGGATTGCTTTAACATCTGCCGTAAGGATCTGTTCAAAATTTAGGACTGCATTGATTTTCATATTAGATTGGAACAGCTGCGGAGCGATGCTCATAGTATTCAGTTTATTCAAGCTGCGAGTGTTCTATATGAGTCTGCCCAGTTTGTGGGCTATTAAAGAATCTCCATTCATTTGTGATAAGGACCAAGAGGAGGGAGATAGAAGCTTTAGTTAGATTTTTTATTTCATTATTGCAGGATCACGGCTTTGTGTAAAATGAGTACTGTGATTTCTGAAATAAGTTGTGACTACTAATACGTAATCTAATATTGACAGAGCGGGGACTCCCATTCTTCTACGATGCTGAAATATTGCCTTCTGTTCTGCAGTTCAAGATTATTCCGTTAACTGACTCTAAAGTCAGTTTCCCTTGCATATTGCCTTCTATCGACCCTGGAAAAATAGGATTTGGTAGGGAACAGAGTTCATCAAAGTCTTTCCTTCTGGATGCTGTTATCATGGTGTTGGGAATTTTCGCATTAAAGTCCCAAAAAAGAAGGAATGACGGATTGATTCCAGAGTGTGTGAATGATTCTACTAGCTCAAAGATATTTACCAATAATGCGCTAAATTGCAAGCCAGGAGGAGCATAAACATTAAACAGAAATCACGTATCTGCAGAGGTCGAACTTTCCTTAGGGATTTTTAACTTAATGCACTGGAAATTTTTGCTTGGTAAGGGGATTATTTCAAAGTCCCACTTAATTTCTCTGATATCAGAAGAGCTAAACCTCTCTTTGCATGACCGCATCTCAACCTTTCTAATGTTATTTCAAAGACAAAGTAGTATTTTTTTATCAAACTTATTAGAGGCCCAAGTCTCTTGAAGGCAGGCAATTGCTGGAGAAGTATCTAAGATTAGATAATTTAGAAAATTCGAACCTTGCCATATTCCAGGAAACTATGTCTATAATTTTGCTAAAAATGTATTTTAGATCCTCTTCCCTGCCTGTTGGCATTTAAAGAGCTTGTAATCCATGTCCAAGAGTTACTTTTTAGTGAATTCCTGTGGTTAGAATTAATATGGTTCCAGATCTTCCTGTCTCCATCTTCAAGGTAGATGGTTAGGATATCTGCTTGTACAGAACATGAATGCACTTTCTGATAATTATTTTGTAGTTGATGCAGTAGGGCTGTGAATTTCGAGAAAGAGTAAACTGCGGGGCAGCGAAGCATGTTCCGAGGTAGAGTGGGTTGGTTGAAATTGACTACTGTTACGATGCCGCTTCACTCCTTGAGATAAAAAAAACGGGAATGCAGACGTGGGGCCAGGAACGGGAGATGTGTGCGCACGCGCGAAAGTGGAACTCGAAAGTGAAACTGATCACGGTCCAGATGGCGCCTCGGACGGTGAAAGCTGGCGGGTGCGCACATGCACGCTAGCCTGCACACAAGCTTGAGGCCACCAAAAGCATGGGGTAGCACTTTGAAAACCCCGCTTACTAAATGTCTCGCAGAGCAGCGCATGCGCTGGCTCAGGCGGTACCTAAAAACAGGGCATTTCCTAGAGACTTCTGTTCAGAAACATGGATACAAAATCTAAGATTTGGAGTTGAAGTACAGATGAACAAGTTACTTACCTTCGGTACCTCCTTATCTGACAGAGTATCTAGCAGCAGATTTCTTACCTTAGAATTATACCCAGGCGTCATCCAGATACGGACATTTTAGAGCAGTACCTTTGCGCACCGATAGGTGGCATCTTCCGGCTCTGCGCCGTCCGCACCAGGAGTGACAGACATACGCTGTACCTGTGTAAGCCCCACCTTGGGGCACTGATGTCAGTTCATTTTTGCAACTTTCCACACTACGAGCGTGGAGCTGGCGATGAAGAGTGACCATTGGTGGGAGTTTCTAGCGTCCATAGTAAGGGGAAATGTCATCCTTTAATCGGAGCGTGGAGGATGGAAGGGTTGGTAAGGAATCTGTGGCTAGACAAAGTCTATCAGATAAGGCATTACAGAAGGTAAGTAACTTCTTCATCTAATAAAGGCTTCTAGCAGCAGTTTCCTTACTTTAGAGTAGATACCCTACCAATGCCTCAAAGGAGGTGGGTCTGCCATCCCAACTTAGACCAGAAAGTCCGGCAGGACCGAACAGGCAAAATGTCCATCCCGACAGACCTAACTGTCCAGGCAGTAGTGCTTAGTGAATCTGTGCATTGAAGCCCACGTTGCAGCTTGACTGATATCCAGGACTGAAACTCCACAAGCTAACGCAGTGTTCGCAGCTGTGGCTCTGGTAGAATGAGTGAGCGATTGGCCAATGCACAGAAGATCTTTATGCAGAGCACTATCTGCACAACCTTCCCTTTGCTGGCTTCAATGTACACTACGAGGAGTTAGTTGTCCATCCAGAAATCTTTTATGAGGTCAAGGTAGAACGACAACGCTCTTTTTGGATCCAGATGGTGGAATCTCTCCTCTTCCTTATAAGGATGAGTCAGGGTAAAAAGGTAGGTAGGGTGATGGTCTGGCTTATGCGAAAAGCAGTGACTACTTTCCGAAGGAAGGAGGAACATGTCTGGAGAACCAGTTAGAAAGTACTATATTGAGGGTGCACCGTGCGAGCCTGTAACTCGTTGACCCTCCTGGCGATGTAATGGCCACCGGTAAAGAGGTCTTGATGGTGAATAACCAAAGAGGGCAGTTGTGCAACGGCTCAAAGGGTGCGCACATCACAAAAGTGGGGACCAAGTTCAAATCCCATTTGGGCATGACGAATGGACTTGGAGGACATTTTTGCGAAATCTTGACACAAAGGGTGACAAAGAAGGTTGGTTCTGGAACCGCACAAATGCATAAATGGCTGAAAGATAGCCCTTAACTTTGCTTAGAGCAGAGCCCTGCTGGGTCAAAGAAAACAAATAACACCTGAGAAAGAGGATCAAATTGGGGATTAATGCTTTTCGATACACATCATGCTTCAAATTTGTCCCAGTGGCAGACCTATATCATTTTGGTGGAGGGACACTGGCTACCAGAATAACATTACAGACTTCAGGAGGAAGGTCAAAGGTGGTCAACTATCATTGCTCAATGTCCATGCATGAAGGCAGTGGGCGTGGAGGTTAAGGTACAGAATCCTTCCCTGTTGCTGAGACAGAAGATGCTCCCGAAGAGGCAGCTTGACCGGATAACCAATGCTCATGCCTAACAGCTCAGGATACCAGACTCTCTATGCACAATCCAGAGCCACAAGAATAACTTGAGCTTGGTCGTTCCTTATCACCTTGTGAACTCTAAGCAGGAGGGGTACTGGAAGGAAGACATACAGGAGCAGGAGTTCAATAAAAAAGAATCTTTGAGCGAGAGAAGACTTAGAAACTTGACTGTGACAAAGAATACATGAACCCAATCCTCCCTGCTTGTTGCAGCACGACATGGCGATGGGTTTGAAAACACCTGTACAAACCTTCCCTTGATTGAGGGTAGAAAGGCCTTAAATGCCAAGTGAATCCTCTAAAGCTCTAACAAGTTTATGTGGAGTCCGTACTCTATCGACACCAGAGTCCTCTCATCTCCACTTGCCCAGATGGCTGCCCCATTCCAGAAGTGACACATCTGTCACTACAGTCAATTCTGGCTGGGGAAGGGAGAGGGGTCTGCCACTGACACAATCACGGTTCGTCAGCCACCACTGTAGGTCTTTTGCCCTCCGAAATCTGGACCACATTGGAGAGATTGCCCAGATGCTGCACCCACTGGAACTTCAAGTCTCACCGCAAAGCCCACATATCGCAGCGGACATGCATTACTAGCAGGATGCAGGAGGTGTGAGGCCCAGCAGCCTCACAGTCTGTCTCACACAAAACCAAGACATTCAGCGCCCTCTTCCATACAGACGCCCCAGGTGCCCAACAAGGACGCCATCCCAATCATCCTCGACTCCGACAGGGAGCAGGACCGGCGTGTTCTAGAACCATGACTTCCGGGTTGGAGCCAGGGCCTTTTGTCTTTGACAGGCCCAGAACAGGGGACGAATGGGAGGGGTGTGGCGATCCTGATTAATATCGCCACCCACTGGATGATTCGGAGGACACCTGGTTTGAGGATCTGGTGCGAATCAGTGGGTTAGACACCCGACATCAGCTTGGTCTCCACTCACACTTTCCAGATGAGAGGACTGCTCATTACCCTGCCACACCTGGGTGAGTGCCTATCTGCATTGGGTCTTAAAAACGTTTTGGCTTCCTGACTTACACCAGGACCAATCCACTTGTATCCGACCAGGACTCTATCTATCTGTTTCCATGGACTATCATTGGTGTCTTGTGGTCTTTAGCATTGTTTTCACTTAACCCTTTAAAAACTCATAAAATTCATATCTCCCATTTCCCTTATTGCATTTTTACTGTTTTGGTCTTATTTTACTCATACCTTTATCTTTAAGTGTGACTTTCTACTGTGCTTGCTCTGCTTAAATACTTTACACATTGCCTTTGTTGTTTTAACAATACTATATTATAGGGTAGATAGGGTTGTAACTCAGACCCATCAGTAGGACATCATGTCATACTTTGTTAACTATAACTTCACATATGATGGGGCGTGGTCTGCAGCCCAAGATGGCGGTCGCATAAGCGACGAGCTCCGGGCCGGGGCAATCTATCCATTACTTTATCCGGCGATCCCCACCTTGTCCAGCGGTGAACTGGGAGCGGCTGGCGTGCTGAGTCGGCGGAGCAGCCTGGTCGGAGTTTTCCGGCGGTTCGGTTCCCCGGAGGACGGCCCCTCTGCCTGTGACGTCTTCTGGCCCTCCCGGGGCCTACTGGGAGCTGGGAAGCGGCAGACTTTCCTGAGGCCAGGCGGAGCTGCGGGGGCTGCTTTGGCCAGGCGGCACCCACGCGAGACCCCAGCTTTGGGCCTGGATATGGCCATCAACGCGGATTCCTCGTGAGTGGCGCTCTGCCCGGGGGTGCTGGAGAGCGGAGGGCCCTGGCTGCGACCTGCTGCGAGGGGTGCTACAGGTACGACCAGGAGCTGCAGCGACTGACGCGGGGAGGAGTTCCTCTGAAGGGGCCCCGTGTGATTGGACAGCACAGCGGAACTGAAGGGGTCCCTTGCCGGATCTCGGGGCCGCTTTCTGGCCGTGGCAGATCGAGGGCGAGAGGGGGACTGCTGTGTTGCTGCACCCTCACCCCCCCTTCACTACAGTGGGAAGATCGTGGACGGCGCTGTGAGTAAGCGCGGAGTTAATCTCGGCTGTGGGTTTCCTCCCCCAGCTCGTCGCCCAATACCTGGAGATAACCCACGTCCTATCCTGGCCAGGATTTTAAACTATAGGGATAGGGACCATCTACTTCGGGCGGCACGGGAGCGTGGCCCTCTGCAGATCGAGAATACCAAGGTTTCAACCTTTCCAGATTACACTCTGGCAGTTCAACGTAAAAGATTTTCCTTCATGGAAGTGAAGGTAAGGGCTCGAGCGGCGGGCCCGTCCTTCGCGTTATTGTTTCCTGCCAAGCTGAAAATCCTATAAGAACAGTGATTCTTGTTTTTCGATACCCCTGACAGCACGTGGGAGTGGCTAGACAAGACATTTCCCGATGTACACCCCATGAGGTGCATGGACTCCTCATTGCCCAAATCACGAGGCCCACCTCGCAGGCGTAAGAAGGATCTTCTCACACAAAGTTCGATCTCTGACGCCTTGGATCACCAACAGATACTGGAAGGCAGGCGGGGTCCCTCCGTGCTGCCTCCTCTTTGCGTACTTCTCGTCCTGTCATCAGCACTAGCCAGTCTGAGGGTTTGCATACAGACACTGACTCTGATGGCAGCATTGCATTGTTTCCTTCTGCTGCCTCGTGGCTCAGCAATGATCCTCTAGCCTCAGCAGATTCTTAATTACATGTCTTAGACCTTGTATACTATGTTTAGTCTATTGTTGTCTCCCAGTCTGGACACAAGAGTCATTGTGCGATACATGTGCCCTGCCTGTAGGGCAACGCATCATAGACCGTGACCACCGTTATGACAAGAGGGAACAGATGAGTACGTCCCTGGCCCGGACCCCGTACTGGGCTCTCATATGTGTGCCTTACTGCTATTACGCAACTGGTAAAGGTGTTAGCGACCTCCCCCCAAAGGCGGTAGCATTGGTTGTCTGTGTAGTGCACTTATGTTGTTTGCATGGTTTGGTTGAACGATGTTTGGGAGTTGGACCCAGTATTGGGATTTTGTTAAATGTGTTGTAGTAATGCCGCATGGTCTGAAGATCCGGGGTGTGTGGGTGGAATTGGGTGGGTGGGGCCGGGATCCTGGGGGGTCCTTTATTTTATCTGATGATACCTGCTGTTAATTCTTATACTCTGGTTCGTGGAATGTGCGAGGCATGGGTTCCATGGCTAAGCGTCATAGAATAGCTGCCCAATTGCATCGCTGTAAAGCCCACATCATTTGTTTTCAAGAGACGCGTTTACTCCCCACTGAAACCGCGAAGCTACACCGGCGATGGCGTGGTCAATTTTACGCAACAGCATACTCAGCCTTTTCCCGGGGGGCTGCCATCTGGATTAGGGCGGGGGTTCCCTTCTCTCTAACTGAATGTAAAGTGGATGAACAAGGCCGGTTTGTCCTTCTGCTGGGTGCGTTAGATGGAAGACAGGTTGTGCTGGGGTCCCTCTATGCACCCAATATAGACCCAAGAAGTATTCTATGCGCGGGTGTCCTGGGCGCTTGCTGGCTGGTCCCATGTTCCGTGGCTCCTGGGTGGTGATTTAAATGCAGTATTTGATATTGGCTTGGATCGTTCCCATTCTCCTTTACTTAACACGGCAGCGAGAGCGCAGGCGGCAGCCTTGACCCGCTGGGTGCGGGGTTGGGGTTTATTAGACATCTGGAGGGCACTACATGCGAATATGAGGGAATATTCTTTTTATTCTTACCCCCATAAATTACACACACGGTTGGATCATTTTCTTTGTTCTCCTGAGCTCGCCTCCGCTATAACGCATTTTCTGGGCAAGACAATATCCGATCACAATCCGCTTGAAATGCGACTGGCCTGGGGCCCTTCCCCGGCTCCTATTCCAGTATGGAGGATGCAGCCTCTACAGCTCAAAGTTCAAGTCTATCGGGCGGCTTGGTCTACAGCTGTGGACACATTTTTTGTTGAAAATGAAGGTTCGGCCTCGTCCAGGGCTATTGAATGGGAGGCCTACAAGGTGACGATACGCGGGGTTGCCATGGGGACTCTGGCGGGGTCTCGGAGGGAAACGATCAGGGACATCACTGACCTGGAGGGGAAGCTGCAGGCTCTGGAGGTAGCGGCCCAGGGTGGCGAGGACAGTGCGGAACCATTACAGGGTTAAATATGCGGAGTTGTTGGAGCACCTATGCCTGTTGGACTTAGCTGATTATACACAGCGCACGCACTCTAAGGCAGATAGGGCGGGCACCTTACTGGCACGATTGATCCAACCGACAGTGCGCCCTACTCCGGTACTGGAAGTGAACACGGTTCATAATGTTTTGGTTACATCCCAGGGGGAGATTAATGCGGCATTTCAAGAATACTAGGTTCGTTTATATGCGACCCCGGGTGTAGATGTTTTGGGTCCCACCCTTGCCTTTCTGTCGGAGGTTCAGCTTCCTACGGTCTCAGATATAGTGGCCGAAGAGCTGGCTGCTCCGCTTACAGCAGCGGAAATCCAAATGGCGGTAAAAGCACTGGCCCGTAATAAGACGCCAGATTCGGATGGCCTTCCAGTGGAGTTTTACTCCACCTTTGCAGATAAATTGGCTCCGAGGTTGTTGCAACTCTATACTACCTCCCTGGAGAATGGGGCGTGCCTCCTACAACCAAGGAGGCGATCGTTACGTCATTGTTGAAACCGGACAAGGAACCGACTGATCTTCTGTCCTACAGACCCCTCTCTATTCTGAACACAGAATATAAGATACTCAGTAAGGTCCTGGCATCGCGGCTCCTTACACACCTGTCCCGTTTAATCCAAACGGACCAATGTGGATTCATACCCCACCGCAGTACCTCTTTGAATATCCGCCGACTGCATGCTTTGATGCACGCGGTGTCGGTCTCTTCCCCGCTAGCTGGCTGCTTGTCATTGGACGTGCGCCAAGCTTTTGATACCCTTAGTTGGTCGTATATGTGGGCGGTGTTATCTAAATTTGGCCTGCCCCAATCCTATTGTACATGGATTAAATGGTTATATACTGAACCCACGGCACGTGCTAAGACGGGACAGGTCATCTCTTCCTCGTATTCAATATCCCAGGGCACACGTCAGGGCTGCCCCTTATCCCCCATGTTATTTGTGTTGGCTCTTGAGCTGTTGGCGCAGCATCTGCGACAGACTATGGTCCCATATGGCATTCCGCTCTGTGGGGAGGTTCATTCCGTATCTTTATACGCGGATGACATGCTATTATATTTTCGTGACTTGGGGGTGGATAAACACTTAATAGCTGCTACCTTTTCTAAATTTGGGGACATATCGGGTCTGGGCCTTAACGCTAAAAAATCGGTAGCCTTCGCCTTTTATAATACTGTGGCAACCTCTACACTCCAATTTGGTGACTTGCATTTTAGAAACTGAGCCTATTACCTTTAAATACCTGGGGATTCAAATTTATAGATCAGATGCTGATACCATCGATGGTAACGTAGTTCGTGCCATTAACTCGTTGCGCTTCCAGATAGCCTTTTGGACTTCATTGCCATTGACGTGGCGGGCCGAGTGGCAGTGTCGAAAATGGTCATGTTGCCCCGCTTCCTTTATTACTTTGTGAATCTACCAGTGGTCCTGCCAGCCTGGATTTTTAAATTGCTAAATACGTTATTATTGTCCTTGGTATGGGGGACGGGCAGGCATCGATTGGCGCTGGCTAAATTACAACTGCCCACCACTGTAGGAGGCATGGGGGCGCCGGATTTTAAGTCCTACTGCGTAGCGGGACAATTACAGTGGCTGGCATATTGGTTGGCGGGTAAGAACTTTTTCGAAATTGGGTACACCCCGGAATTGTTAAAACGAGGGCTTCTTCAATCACAATTATGTCCAGGTACACAGAAGTTGCGTGATCCTCCTTACTTGTTGCAAGTTGCGTTGAAGTACTGGACACAGGCAAAACGGATGGCTAAATTACCATCGCCGTACGCCCCGAATGTTCCCTTGTGTGGTTTGCCGACTAGGAGTGGTGTATTAGCACTGCATCAACTGCCGGGATGGACTCAGGAGGGGGTAGAGACAATTGTGGATTTCTTTCTCGAGGGCCAGCTGATGCAGCACGACGAGTTCACACGTGCTAATTCGGTGCCGGACACGTTATTCCTCACGCATGTGACCATAGTGCATTTCATCCGCACGCACTGGTACACGGATCGGGTAGAACCCCCAACTTTCCAACTGTTGAGGTCCTTACACATTATGGGGCACGGCTGATACCTGGTGCGATGGCATTATCGTGGCTTGAGATGGCATCTGTATGTTTCATTGCTACATCTCAGGCAGCAATGGGAATTGACCCTGGGGCGGAATTTGGATGATAGGGAATGGACACAAATGATAGAGCATCCCCGAAGAGTCTCACGGAATTGCCGCTTAAAAGCGATACAGTTGTTTATCCTCCATACATTGCATCAGCGACAATACGTAAGATGTACCCCACGGCATCTGCGGCGTGTCCGCGATGTCAGACACCTGACGCTGATTTCATTCATATGATATGGCGCTGTCCACGGCTGCGGGGGTTTCGGTCGGCGGTTGTTCGAGAGCTGGCGGAGTTGACGGGGCGTACCCCATGGGACACCATCGAGGCCTGTCTATTAGGGCTATTCCCCCTCTCAATAAAAAGCAAAGTTGATACACATATTTGTAGGGTTGGCTCCGATATTGGCAAAACGTATGATAACAAAACGCTGGAAGTCTACCCAAGCGCCGCGAGTAGTCGCCTGGCGTGAGGAGGTGGGCGGTGGCGGAACGGGAGGCCTTATACCAAGAAGAATATAGGGGTCAGAGGAAACGACCGCTTTCGCTGGACTGGGCACATCTAGTAGAACAATTCAAGGCCATGGAGGAATTGGATCCCGCAGTATCGCAATCTGGCGAGCGAGAGAGTGGGGCAGACGGGTAGGAGCTAATGAACTCATGTTGGCCCGTATCCTGCCTGGGTGCCTTCCTAATACTCCCCTCTCCCTGGCTGGGTTTCATATTCTCCCCCTCCCTCGTACCCTCTTGTCTTTTCTTCCTCTTAATCTACTCCTTGTTCCCCCCCCCCTCCCCCCTCCTTCCCCCCCCCCCCATACAGGCCCCTTGTTGGGGTTCTTCGGCATGGCGCACACCGGACGCTGATACATCGGCGGGGTGAGTTTGCCATAAAGCGGCACTTACGTTAGTGGTTTTGTTGGGATAGGGTGGGGGAGGGTTATTGTGGGTGGGGGGAGAAATGGGTATTGCAATAGATTGCATTTATTGGAATCGTTCCTAGCTGCCTGGGTTAGCAGTTTGCTCATTTCTACTATAAGACATGTTGTATTCTTTGTGAGCTGCTGGTACTCTTCGATTGTTGGGGTACAATAAATGAACATGATGTCTTCCAAAGGCCTTTTGGTAAGGCTTTCAACAAGCTTACTACTAGTACTATGTAATTGTGAATCATATGTGATACTCAAAAATATTTTCAAAAAAATATAACTTCACATATGCTTTTGAAAATCTAGGTCGACCTATATTACTCTTGTTTGCGCCCTTCAAGTCCTCCTGTTCCATGAAGTATTACTAATCGCTGCAATCAGTTACACCCGCACATAAAATAAGCAATGTTCAGGAAAACCATTGAGACCCATATACTTTGCACATTTTTCTTAGTACGTCTGTTTTTCTTCCGAGCTTTTGAGTGGCGCTCAAGCAAACTTGCAGTGCAAGCATTATTTTAGAAGAATCCAAAAACAAATATTGTACCATCGGAGCGTCTAATTTTAATTTAAAAAGCAGAATTACAGGTTCCAGTTTTCCCTGTTTCCAGATTCTCTGGACATGGGGAACACATTAAAGGATATAGGTAATAAAAATCATTGTTATGCCGTATTTTATCATATATAAGGTGCCTTTTCTTTTTATTTTTGAAGAAATCTTGGTAATCCTTATTATAAACATGAAATGCATATTGCATACTTGTTTGTATAGGAAGAGCCAGCTTCCTTTAGTTACCAATCCAGTGTCTAAACATCATTCAAACATGCTTCCAGTCGAGATGGTAATGACCTTCTGTTCGTGCAGGTGAGAATATGGTTGGGAATGTAGGTCAAATGGAAACAAGGGTTTATTTTGGAGTCTTCCATTTCAAAAGAAATAACGTTTAGCTAAACTTAAGAGTAGTTATGAGCTGTTCCTTAGATTAGATGTTTTCTGCCACTTTTGTGATCAGCTATTTAGAGCGTCTGCAATGTGGCCTTTAGTGCCAGCCTAATTTTGAAACCTCTGCTTACTCAATGCAGGCCAGACACAAAAAAAGCAGATCCCTAAACATTTTTAGCTTCTGGAATCAAATGGTTTGAGTTAACATGAATAGCCCAGAAACGTCCCTTGCTCGTGTCCCCTGACTTACAATGATGCCAAGTGTTATGTTATGTTATGTTATCCAGATTTGTAGAGCGCACAGCTGCCCCAGCAAAGGGGCGTCCCGGCGCTATAATGGACAAAAGAAACCGGACAACAAGCAGTATCAGGGAACACGGCCATAACAGCTCTTACAAGTCCAAAGGAAAGAAGAAGGTTTTGATGGCCTTCCTGAAGACTATCAGTTCATCAATGGCACAGATATGAACAGGAAGAGAGTTCCATAGCCTAGCAGCAAGTACTCTAAAAGAGCGGCCACTGGCTCTGGCCCTCTTAAAACGCGAAACTGTGACCAGGTGAAGCCCTGAAGATCTTAGAGACCGTGGAGGTACATACGGTAAAATAAAATGATCCAATATCTGGGGAGAAGAATGCTTCAAGATTTTAAAGGAAAGACAAAGATTTGAACTGAATCCTCTGAACAACGGGGAGCCAATGAAGTTTATGGATACATTTTTTGGCCTAACAAAATCTCGGCAAACCAACCAGTGCCCTGGCAGCAGCGTTTTGAACACGTTGGAGTCTGGAAAGTTCGGCCACGTTGGCTCCCAGCAAAAGAGAACTCGCATAATCCAACCTAGACAAGATTGTGGCTTGTACAATAAGCTGTCTGGTTGGAGCATCAAACAATTTGAGAATGGTCTAAGTCTACGAAGAGTCCCAAAATACATGGCAGCGGTTTTCTTCGTGTGGGAGACAAAACTGAGTTTTGAATCCAGCCAAACCCCTAGATTTTTTACCTCGGTGACAGGAAGAGGAGTTGGGCCAAGCTCAGACGGCCACCAATGATCGCCCCAAAGATGACTCTGCCTGCCAACAATGAGAACCTCAGTTTTTTTGGCATTCAATTGTAGGCAGTTATCAGTCATCCACCGGGCCACTGAGCTAATTCCCTCACGAAACTTAGCAGCCTCAAGGTCGGATGCCCCACTTATTGCAACCGCCAGCTGCGTGTCGTCAGCGTAGGACACCATAGTCAGGTTCCAACGCTTGGCGACAGCAGACAGCGGCTGCACATAGAGATTGAAAAGTGTGGGGCTGAGAGCCGACCCCTGTGGAACGCCTTGTGCAATAGGCTAGGGTTTAGATTGGAAAGGAGGAGTGACAACCCTAAAAGTACGACCAGAATGAAACGATCGAAACCATTCAAGAGCCATGTTGTCGACACCAGCCTCAACCAGACGATTTAATAAAATGGCGTGGGAGACGGTGTCGAACGCGGCGCTGAGATCCAAAAGCACCAAAGCCGCCGTTTGACCGGAGTCGACCAGAGTACGTAGATGATCGACCATTGAAAGCAGCGCAGTCTCAGTACTATGGCCAGATCGAAAGCCGTTCTGTGAAGGATCTAAAATATTAGCAGAGTGGAGATGAGTGGAAAGGATAGCGTTGACATGGGCCTCGGTCAACTTTGCCACCCACGGAAGAAGAGATATGGGACGGTAGTTCTCCAGCTTTAATGGATCCAGGGCAGGTTTTTTTAAAATAGGCATCACCTGGGCCTGTTTCCAGCTGCCAGGAACAGAACCTGACGTCAGAGATAGATTGACGAGGTCACGTAGAGGAGGGAGACACAGTGACGCAGATTCTCTAAATTGGGCAGGTCGACGAGGGTCCATTGGCGAGCCTGATTTGACTTTCGCCACAATTCTGTTAAACTCCTCCATTGATAGCTCTGGGAGAGAGCACAAAGACATAAGGGTCTTCGGGCTGGAATTCAGCTTCTCCTGAGGTACAGACGAGCCAGGCAAACAGCGGTAAATAGCCTCCACCTTTTCTACAAAGAAGACGGCCAAGTCCTTACAATGTGAAACAGAGCAGATCTCAGCGACTGGGGCTCTACTGGCTGTAAGATCCTTAAGCACCTTAAATATTAATTTAGTGGGATTGGTGCTGATGTTAAATTCACGAGAGTAATAAGCGGCCCGAGCTTGACATACCGCTCTATGATACTTCTTGATCTTAACCCCTTCCCCGCTCATGACGGAACCACTCCGTCATGAGCCACGGTTGCGCTGTGCTCATGACGGAGTGGTTCCGTCATGCTGTGGCCATTGGCGGCCGCTCCGCCCACGCGACGCTAATTCCCCGCCTGTGCGGGCGATTAGCGCAGTGGGCGGAGACGTGACGGAACCACTCCGTCATGAGCACAGCTCAACCGTGGCTCGTGACGGAGTGGTTCCGTCACGAGCACAGCGCCACCGCGCTGCCCCCAAACCCCCCCCAGCGCCGCGGCGGAATTCCTGCCGTGGCGAAGGGGTTAACAAGATACAGCTTTTTCCTAGCAGGCAGATATGACTTACGCCAGGCTCTTTCAGCTTGTTTACATGATTTTTTTAGGAGCCGGAGTGAATCATCATACCATGGGCTAGGTTCAGCACGACGACATTTACTCTCGGCAATTAGGATCAGACAGTCTAAGGCTCTAGTCAGCCAGCTACAAAAAAGATCATAGCCCGACTCAACATCGGAAAAAGGGCCAAGCGGATAGAGCCTAGGGGTGGGCGGAATTGGCGGAATGCACTTCCGCCAATTCTCGCGAGAATGCCCGCGATTTCCGCGATCACGCGATATTTCCGTGATCGCGGGAATTGGTGCTTCCGGCCTGCCGCTGCCGTTACAGTGACCATGTGTGTCTGTAACGTTGCGGCGCCGACGTTCCTGGGGTCCCTCGAGTCAGCTCAGCTGTCCAGGTCCATCAGTGGGGGAAAGGGCGGAAGACGTTGCCCACCGCTGGTGTGTGGGGCGGGGCTTCCATGCAGTTCACATGCCTTCTGTTTATGGGCCAGAGACCGAGCAGAGCAGCAGATGAGGAGACTGAACCTCCTGGAGACTACGCGGGGATTGCGCTCGAGTCGGAATCACGGATCGGGTAAGTGACGACGACCTGGGGGAAAAGCACACCTGCCCAGCCTCGACCTAGCTCCCTAATGTTTTGTGCTGATAAAGCGTTACTGAATTTGAGCTTCCACTCGGGCCCCTGCTTTATTTATATCTGTAAGTGCTTCCTGTTGTGGTTGGCCAGGCAACAATTTCCGTTCCCTCCCGGAAATTGCGACAATTCGGCATTTCCGCGTTTCGGTCGGAACGCGGAAATGTCGAATTGTCGCAATTTCCGGGAGCGGAACGGAAATTGTCGCCCACCCCTAATAGAGCCCAAGAAGCCGATGAAAATCTGCAAGCTTTAGTTTTTTCCATGGGCGTCGAAAGGACACAAGCGCAATTGCTCTATGAGGGAAATCCTCAATTGTAAGATGCAACTCTATGAGATAGTGATCAGTCCAGGCCATCGGCCTGGGAGAAAGCACTTTAGCCGAAGTGAAGTTGGTAAAGATAGGGTCCAAAATATGTCCACCAACATGAGTGCAATGCTCAACCAGCTGAAATAGCTGGAGAGCCTCCAGATCGGCAATGGTGCTGCTGACCATGGAAGAAAGAGGAGCATCAAAATGAAGATTTAAATCGCCAATAATACTAAAATTGGCAGCCCCTAAGGCTAATGCGCTCACAACTTCAGGAAGAGCTGACCTAAAGGCAGCATCCGGGCCCGGAGGTCGGTAGATAAGTAGCCCCGAAAAAGTAAAATGAGGACTAATAGAGATACGAAAGTGAACACTTTCGCAACCTGCAATGTCTAAGGCCTTCCAAGTACATGAATAGCAGGATTTTACAGCAGCCGCAATTCCACCACCTCTCGAGTTACGATTATGAGTAAAAATCGCATACTCAGAGGGGAGAGCCAAATTAACTGCTGCTAAAGCTTCCTCATGCAGCCATGTCTCTGACATAAAAAGAACATCAGGAGCTTCCTCCGTAAGTAAATTATGGACATCCAAATGATGTCTAACCAGCGACCTCACATTGAGGTGACAAATCTTAACATCATAAGGGATCTGAGAATTAGGCTGCGGAGGAACAACGCTATCAGAGCATCCCAAGGAGGCTGGCCTGTAAGCGGAAATAGGGGCGGGGAGTGGGAGTTTAAAAGCACACTTAGGGCACTGAAAAGGGCCGGATAGAGGATGTAACGAAGTAGAGATGCAGGGCGCATAATCGCAAAAAGTAAGCAGTTCTGATCTAGAATACATTCGTAATAAACAATCCAAAAGCAATACCGAGAAACCAAAGATCCCTGCCCTAGCCCTGACTCGGCGCGGAGCGCAGACGGGCAGGACTCTGGAACGACTCAGGCACAGAGGAGGCGTCCCCACTGCGCGTAACCGCTGCGCGCTTGAAGGACTGGTTTAAATAGGGTGTCGGCGTGTGGAGAAGACCGCTAGACCGCTCAAAATGGCGGCCCCACACGTCCCAAACACCACTCCAAAATGGCTGCCTAATCCCCCTACTGACTGCCACCACCAGGACCGGACCCGCTAAAACAGCGGTGAAACAACAAATTTAAATGCAGGTAAGAGGGAGGAGGGAGGATGCCCTATATTAAGAACAAGGAAAAACAAATTAAATCAAAACGTAAATACTACACTAGGTAGTTTAAAATACAAGCGTGAAGCGCCTTCGCTGCAGAGCACAAAGCGCGAGTCCTTAAAATGCTCTAATGAGCCAGGTTACCTTGTCCAAGTCTTTTCCTTACCACATAGTTTACTGTTTAAAATCCAAGACTCCTAAGACGAGGCTGTTAGCATTTTCGAGCATCCATTAAAAGTATTATGGAGGGAGAGACTACTGTCATCAGCCATCAACTCTCCTGAACATGCTTTCACTCAATTTTATAGGACAACTCAATGACCAGTCTTTTCAGTCACCTGTCAAAGGGACAGTTTTTCTAATGTTTTAATCATCAACTATTGTTCCAAAACCTAGACCAGGATTCTCCAAAGTCAGTCCTGGCGGGTCGGATCCATGGCAGATTTTTAAGAAAGGAATATGCTACTTACCAGTATGCATCTGTTCTTGGCATGTAGAGCTGCAGAGCCACACACTAGGATAGTAGATCGCCATCTGGTGTTGGGCTCGGATGCTTGCAGCTTGTTGTTGTCTTCGGAAGAAGTCTTTGTGGTCATGAGATAGGGGACTCCTCCCTTGGATGACAGTGCGCATGGGCATCAACTCCATTGTTATATTGTTTTTCGCCATGATGGGAAATGGAGTTTGTAGAAAAGAGAGAGATGTCCATGTGTGATGTCTAAGTAAGACAATTCTGGAACAGATACAGGTCCCGGGGAGGTGGGTGGGCGTGTGTGGCTCTGCAGCTCTACATGCCAAGAAGAGATGCATACTGGTAAGTAGCATATTCCGTTTGAGGCATATGAGCTGCAGATCACACATTAGGATAGACTATATAGCAGTATCTCCCCTAGCAGTGGTCACCTGTATCGGTTGCAGCAGTTTGAAATAAAGTTTTAAGGACAGCCTGTCCCACAGAAGCTTGTTGCTTTGCTTGCACGTCAACACAATAGTGTTTAGTGAAGGTGTGTGTTGTAGACCATGTGGCTGCCCTACAAATATCTTCTAAGGGAATGTTTCCTAAGAATGCCATGGAAGCCCCTATTTTGCGTGTGGAATGCACTCTAGGGGGAACCGTTAGTGTGCGTTTAGCCTTGTGGTAGCATATTTGGATACACTTAACTATCCACCTAGCTATCCCAGATTTGGAAATGGGGTTGCCTTTATGTGGTGGAGAGAAAGCAACAAACAATTGGTTTTTTGGGGCGGAATGATTTGGTTCTGTCAATGTAGTAAAGAAGGGCTCTTTTAACGTCTAAGGTATGAAGAGCTCTTTCAGCTACCGAGTCTGGATTTGGGAAGAACACTGGTAACTCTACTGATTGGTTAAGGATAGAATGGAGATATGACTTTTGGAAGGAATTTCGGATTTGTCCTAAGAACCACTTTGTTACGGTGTAATTGTAAGAATGGTTCTTGTATGGTTAAAGCCTGGATTTCACTTACCCGTCTGAGGGATGTGATAGCGATAAGGAAAGCCACTTTCCATGTGAGGAACTGTAGTTCGCATTTATGCAGAGGTTCAAATGGGGGTCCCATGAGCCTGGTAAGAACAATGTTTAGATTCCACACTGGAGAGGGTGGTAATCTGGGAGGAATAATCCTTTTTAGTCCTTCCATGAAGGCTTTGATCGCAGGTACTCTAAAGAGTGACAAGTGTTGTCGATTTTGTAAGTAGGCTGCTAATGCTGCTAGGTGGAGACGTATGGATGAGTATGCCAAATTACATCTTTGCAAGTGTAGTAAGTAGCAAATGATGTCCTGGATGGATGCATCCAGTGGATTTAAATGATTGTTAGTGCAGTAAATGGCAAATCTTTTCCATTTTGCAGCATAGCAAGCCCTAGTGGTAGGTCTTCTGGCCTCTTTTATAATATTCATCAAGTCTGGTGGCAGGTTGAGGTGACCGAACTCTAGAACTTCAGGAGCCAGATCGCCAGATTCAGTTGACTTGGATCTAGGTGTCTGATTTCTCCATGGTTCTGTGTTAATAAGGACGGGGAGAGACGCGGTTTTTGGTGTGGAACTAGCGAGAGTTCCAGTAGTGTTGGGAACCACGGCTGGCGTGCCCATGTGGGAGCTACTAGGATCAGTTTGAGAGACTGTTGCCTGAGCTTGCGTACCACTAATGGAATGAGTGGGAGAGGCGGAAAAGCGTACGCAAATCTGCCTGACCAGTTCATCCATATCGCATTGCCCTTTGACTCCGGGTGGGGAAACCTGGCGGCGAAGGTTGGGCATTTTGCGTTTTCGTGTGTGACGAACAGATCTATGTCTGGTTGGCCCCATTGTTGGAAAAAGGGCAGTAGGACCTGGGGATGTAGTTCCTGTTCGTGGATCTGTTGTGTTTGTCAACTTAACAGATCGGCAATTTGATTGTGAACCCCTGGAAGGTGTTCTGCAAGCAGGTATATGTTCTGAGGAATGGCCCACCTCCAAATGTTCTGTGCGAGCTGGGACAGCTGGAGAGAATGCGTGCATCCTTGTTTTTGTATGTAATACATGGTTGTCATGTTGTCTGTGCGGATGAGGACATTTTGTTCTGGAGATGATTTTAGTGCTATGAACACTGCTAGCAGTTCCAGGTAATTGATATAGAGCACTTTCTGTTGAGTGGTCCATTTGCCCTGAGTGGTGTGTCTGAGGAGATGGGCTCCCCATCCTGTGAGTGATGCATCCGTTGTCAGCACGATCTGTGGAAGAGGCTCTAGGAACGGCCGCCCTTTGGACAGGTTTGTTATGTTCCACCATTTTAGAGAGCGATGTGTGCGGCTGTCCACCAACACCAGATCTGAGAGTTGTCCGTGAGCCTGGTTCCACTGACGTGCTAGACATTCTTGCAAGGGACGCATTTGAAGTCTTGCATAAGGCACAATGAAGATGCATGACGCCATCATGCCTATGAGTTGCATGAACACTCTTGCTGGAAGAGAGTGTTGGGTTTGAAATTTCGTGATAAGAGCTTGTATATTGGCTATTCTGGCTGGGCTGGGATATGCTAGGGCTGTGGAGGTGTTTATGGTGGCTCCTAGATACTGATGTATGTGAGAGGGTTGGAGATGAGATTTGGGATAGTTTATTGTGAATCCCAAATTGTGTAAGATTTGGATGGTTTGGCGAGTGTATAGAACACATTTGTTGAATGACTTGGCTTTTATTAGCCAGTCGTCTAGATACGGGAAGACATGAATTTGTTGTCTTCTGAGATGTGCTGCTACTACTGCCAGACATTTTGTGAATACCCTGGGCGCAGTTGTTACCCCGAATGGAAGGACTGTAAACTGGTAGTGTTGTCCGTCCACCACAAACCTTAAATACTTCCTGTGGGTAGGATGTATGGGAATGTGGAAGTAGGCGTCCTTGAGATCTAGTGTGGCAAGGAAATCGCCTTGTTGCAGTAGTGGGAGCACTTGTTGAAGAGTGATCATATGGAAATGATCTGAGTTTATATACTGATTTAGGGGTCTGAGGTCGAGTATTGGTCTTAGAGTCCCGTCCTTCTTGGGGATTAGGAAGTAGAGTGAGTATACCCCTGTACCCTGATGTTCTAAGGGAACTGGTTCTATTGCGTGTTTTTGATGCAATGAGAGAACCTCTTGTTTGAGGAGCGTAAGATGGTCTGGTGACATCGAACGCTGTTTGGGTGGTATGTGTGGGGGGGTAGTTGTGAGTTCCAGGCAGTAACCATACTGGATAATTTGTCTTACCCACTTGTCTGTTGTGATGGAGTTCCAGACAGGTAGGAACTGTTTGAGTCTTCCCCCAACTGGAGTGGAATGGTCTGGGGGGAGTGGAGGAAAGTCACTGTTTTGTGGCAGGGGAGGTGCGAGTATTGTTATTACCTCGACCCTTGTTGTTTCCTCTGAATCCGCCTCTAAAATATCCTCTACTCGGGGATGTTTGTGTAGCGGCTTTGAATGTAGAGGAGGTGTCCGTTCCCATATTTTTGGAGGCTCCTCTGTAGAAGGAGCGCCGAAAGGATCCACGTGGTTGTGGAGACTGTAATGCTCCCATGGACTTAGCCGTCTCTGTGTCCTTCTTCATTTTTTCAAGGGCAGTGTCTACTGCTGGCCCAAATAGCTGTTCCTGGTTGAATGGCTAAGTATGGTAGTTTGTACCTCTGACTTAAAGCCTGAAATGCGTAGCCAGGCATGTCGTCTAAGGAGCACACTTGTGTTAATTGCTCTAGAGGCGGTGTCTGCGGCGTCAAGCGTACATTTAATTGCCGCATTTGAAATAAGTTTTCCCTCCTGGATAGGGTCATTTGCTTGGGTTTTATATTGCTCTGGAAGATGTAATAGATTCTCTAACTGGTCGTAGTGGGCCCTGTCATAGCGTGCTAGTAGGGCTTGGGTGTTGGCAGTACACCAATGATTGGCGGCTTGTGATGCTACTCTTTTGCCAGAGGCTTCTAACAGTTTGGATTCTTTGTCAGGAGGTGGTGTATCTCCTGTGGTTTGGGAGTTGGCGCGTTTCCTGGCATTGGGAACGACCAAAGAATCCAAAGGGAGCTGCCCTTTGATGTAATTAGGATCTTCAGGGGCAGGTCTAAATTTCTTTTCTATCCTTGGGTTAAGAACCCTGGCATGGACAAGGTCTTTAAATACCTCGGGCGTGTTTTATGACTCCCTTAATCATGGGCAGAATTTGTACAGACATTTGAGATTGTTCAAAAGTATCGAATAGGAAGTCTTCTTCTGGTGCGTCGGAGTGCATTGTGACGCCGTGGTAAAGTGCCGCTCTATTTAATAACTGGCCAAAGCCCAGGTGATTGTCTGGAGGCAATGGTTTGGAGGGAAATGGCTGAGGGTCAGGCATGTCTGGTAGAGGGAAGGCCCAATCATCCAGTGGTGATTTATCTGGATCCGTGAACGGATCATTAGGGTCACCCCCACCCCCTAGGTCATCATCATCATCATCCTGTGGAGGTTGGTGTATGTGATGGAGAGGGTATAGGTAAGGGTGGTGTAGGCAGAGGGGGTGGGTTAGAAGGCAGTATAGGAGAGGAAGGGGGCATAGGCGATGTTGCAGAGTCCTTCCTGTTTATAGGAACTGGGGCAGGTGGTGTGTCCAGTTTCCGTTTTTTACATGGCACCGTGGTGACATGTCCAGTCTTTGGGTTAATATAAATCTTTTTCTACCTTGGGTCGATGGGATCTGGATGAAAAACGTATTGCTCCTCAGGAACAGTCTTTGGTGCCGATTTTTTCGGTTCCGATCGAGGTTTTGGTTGATCGGTGGAGTTTTTGGCTTTAGGAGGTGTGTGAGAGTCCTTAGCCGTTGGTTTCGGAGCCGAAGTTGTATCTGTAGGCTTGGGAACCTTCTGTGCCGGTTTATCTATTGGCCTTGGTGTTTTCGGGGCTGACGGCACCGGAGCCGATTTCGGTGCCGAGTGGTCTTTTGTCTTCGGTGCCTAAGGTGCCGGTTGAACAATGACATGCGGTTTGCTCGGTCCTGAGCTACCGGAAGGCTTATGTTTCTTCAGAGCCGAGCCCGGAGGCGGGGCTTCTGAAGGATGTTTTCGGTCTCGACTGGGGTCAGCAGGCGAAGTCTTGACCAATGCCTTTGGTTTTGGAGGGGTTGGGGCAGGGGCAGGGGCAGTAGTACTCACATGTTGCCTAGGAGTGATGGGGTCGTCTGAGTCGTCTGCTTCGGAGATTATTTGTAGATCTTCGGAATCTTCTTCTGGGACATCGGGGCCTTCATCAAAGATGTCCTCTGGTGCCGGAGCTGGTCTCTGTGCCATGATGAGTCTTCGAGCCCTTCGATCTCGGATGGTCTTTTTGGATCGAAAGGATGCGCAGGCTGGACCGCTGGACTCGTCATGTTCAGGTGATAGGCACAGGTTGCAGACTTTGTGGTTGTCACTGTACGGAAATTTTGCTCCACACAGGCATTTTATGAAAGGCGTCCTTTCCATGAGCCGTAGGCCTCAAGGCGTGGATAGGCCCAGCGGCCCGCGTCGACATCCGGAATCGAGCCGATTAAATCGATGTCGAGAATGAAGGTGCTTCGAAAAGCTTGGAATTGAAATTTCCAACCGGAGCGGAAAAGTTGCATCCGAACCCAATGGCAGAAAAAAACAATCCAACGATGAAGTTGATGCCCATGCGCACGGTCATCCAAGGGAGGAGTCACCTATCTCGTGACCACAAAGACTTCTTCCGAAGACAACAACAACCTGCAAGCATCCGAGCCCAACACCAGATGGCGATCTACTATCCTAGTGTGTGATCTGCAGCTCATATGCCTCAAACACTACATTTATCTAAATGGGGATATGTTAAAAATATGGCATGGATCCGGCCCTCCACAAAAGACTTTGGAGACCCTGATCTAGACCCTTCAGTTCTCACATTGTACACTAACCAAACACAACCAGTCAGAATGGTTCCATGTGATTTATTTGAAGGGGGGAAAAAAGTAATGGTAACCATAGGCAATTAATCTTGTAGTCCCATTATTGTATGTACAGTAATTTCAAAACATTTTGCATAAACTACGGTAATGCTCCGAGTTTCCTTTCTTTTTGTTTTTATCTGCTGCGGATACTCTTCATCTACCAATTTCTTTAGCCCTCACTTTTTGACCTAAATCTAACCATTTTGCTAATCTCATCGCTCATCCTAACCGTATGTGTAACCCTTTCCCTTATACTACACATCATTACAGTTTATTTATGCCCCTTCCCATATCCTAGTGGACACATGAATCTCAAGTATTAATACATTCCTTCCACTGATACAAATAACATTCCCAATGATTTCCCATTAATGCTTTTGTTCTATCAGAACTTCAGACCAGAAATCTTTGAGTCTCAAGTTCTATCTCCTGAAAAGCAACATTTTTGTGAGGAAAGGTGGATGGTGATGGCTCTACAAATGTTTCAGAGAGCCGAGATCAGTCTAAGAGAAAGACGTTCTGCAGCACCATAGCCATACTTTCCTCCATGATTCTGAAGGACTCAACTGACTGAGTTTATTAGGGAAGATTACGCAAACATCCCATTTTACAAGTGCATCTTGAATATCTCCTGATGCAGTAAAGGTGATCATATGTTAAGATTATGTGTAGTAGTTACCTTTTAGGCAGTGCAGGCCAAATTGTACAGAAGTCCAATCTATTATCACATGCATTCAGCCACTTGCTCTGGACACTTTATCTTACTCTTCACTACGGTGTCTCACAAGACACTAACCTTACCCTTCCCTCCTTTCTTTCCTATTCACCTTTCCTCTTGTTGCATCCATTTCCTGATTCAAGCTCTAGTGTGATTTCAATGTAGAGGAGTCAAAGAACTATTTTTCTCCTCATTTAACTCTTCACTGCACAACATTTTAATCCTGCATCGGTCACTCTCTCTTGGATGTTTAAACACTCAACACTAGCCTTCGATTATCTTCTTTCATGCTACATCTTCTCAGCATACCCTCTGCCAACCTCCATTCTGTTTCCTTTTTCCTGTCTCCTTAACTCGCCATCCCATTTTAATTTCCACTCCCAACATGTGTGCCAACGCACACACATTTCTTTGCAATATTTGCAGGACTGGTTCTATTCTCACTGTCAGATCACAAATTCTCATGCTCCTATATTGTTGCTGTAAAGATTATAGTTGTTTGCTTGCCGGTTGTGAGAAGTTGGCCTGATATATGCTGTCCACTAGTTATAGTGGGCACCCTGTATCAGTCCAAACAACCCCTTATGGTGATAGGTTAAAGACAACCTTTATTGAAAGCTATCCTAGTGGTAGCTATGGATAGCAGCCTTTAGGCGAAGTCTTGAAGGAATGTAAAGCAGCTTGTTTTACCAGTCTATAATCTCTTGAATGACCAAATGAAAGGACAACCACACCAGATATATATTTAAAATATATGTATTTAAGATAAAACACACCGCTCTAGTCTCTTTATGAGGCTGGAGTTCGAAGTACTTAAGTTACAAGTCAGTGTTCAACAGTAAAAGCACAAATACACGTTTGGGCCCTAGGGGCGCACCAAACCATAGACCAATAAAGTGGTATGAGAACCACGACTGAACTAGACACAAGGCCTAGGGCCTGTAGGAGTGCTTGGACCACAAAGAACCACCCAAGGTAGTGACACAGGGGACCCACAGGGGACACGGGCAGTGTGAGAACACAGCCGCAAATCGCCATTAACTTCTATGGGGAACATCGCGGTTGGAAATTGAGAGTTTAAGGACACTTAGAGGATGACTACAAGCGAACCCTTTTGGACTTAGAGGTGTCTAGGGCAAACACCCACAGGAGCACCGGAGTACTCTGGTTACCTCACCCAGGGAAGCCGGGTACATAGGTGTCTTTTGGTGTCGGGTCGCGTCGCTGTTTTCAATGGAAGCTGGCAAAGAAGTGCTGCTGCCGTGAAGAGAAGTGTCTGAAGAGATCCAAGCCTGGATCGAGGATGGAAGAAACCTGAAAGCAGAGGGGACAGAGTCTGGATCAATTACCAGTGACCAGGGGCACGATAGTCTAATGCCCACAGATGTCGGGTGCTTCAGGTGAGTTGACCGGAGTCTTGACTCTTCAGCCACGAGGTCCAGGAGATGTCGACGGCGACCAGGAGCTGGATTCGAGCTATCCCACGAAGTCTGTCGAGTGCTGCAGTGTCGGCGACCAGGATGGACCCAACAAGCCTTGGCAACGGCAAGTCAGGTGGAAATAGAAGAAGGACGTCGGTGTAGACCAGCAAGGTCTGGGGGATTCACCCAGTGAGGGTAAGTCGGGGCATGTCTGGAGCAACCAGGAAAGCCCAATCAGAACAGGAGTCGCTGTTGGTGGGGACCCACTAGCCAACGGGCCAGCGATCACGAAGGAGCCTCGAGCGGTCGCACTTGAAACTGGCCCACGGGTCACTCGTGGAGTGGAGGCCAGAGATCTTCGGTGCAGGAGGTGCTCAAGGCTGGGGCTACTCGGAGCCCAAAGCACATCTTCGAGGAAAGCAGGAAGATGATGGATCGGCAAAAGATCACGGTGTCCAGGGGTCACAGTTGCACGTCACCCACGATAGCCACAGGCCTCCGCTTTGCTGTGGACTCAGGGTAGCCTCGGGGAAGTCTGGAAATACACCTCTGGTGATGCAAAGACTTCGGCGTCCGGCGGGAGCTTCAGAGTTGCAAACCGGCCAGTTGCTTGTTTGGTGCCTGCCAAGCAAGGGAGTCACTTCTTGACCCCAAGGGAGATTTCTTCAGACTTCTAGCGAAAATAGAAAGTCGAAGGTCCAGGATATATGTTGCAGAGTTTCGTCCTGGGTAATCTAAAGTCTCAAGGACTGGGTTTCCATACTTATACTAAGTTTGGGGGTTGGACATACTCTACGGACCCACCTATGGGAGGGTTTGGAAAGAGGGGTGGTTACACCCATTTCCTTTGTCCAGTTTCGCGCCAGAGCAGGGGCAGTTAGCCCCTGCAAACGGTATGAACTGGACTCTGCACATGGACACCAAGTGTGCCCCCAGTGCAGGACTTCAAAGCACCAGAGAGTGCTCCCGCCCAGCCCCAATACACATCTGCCTGTCTGGGAAGGTGGTTACATCTGCCTGTCTGGGGAGGTGGTTACACCTCCCTGGGACAGGAATCCTATTGTTCAGGCCTCCCCTGCCGGAGTTTCGGTCAGCAGCAGGATGCCAGACCCGTGTCTGTGGCAGTGGCATCCATTTTGTGATGACAGGGCTTTAGAAAGTCTTTACCGGGTAGACCAGTATGAACATGTCTCTCCCTCTAGAAGGGTGGAATGCTCCCCCCGCTGCCAGAACTGGTGGGGGGGGGGGGGTAGTATACCAAAGCGTTTGACACCAAACACGACATGTTTCCATGCAGCCAGTCCAAAGTTAACATTTACCGCGAGGTTATAATGCACTTAAGAGTATATGGTCAGGCTGCACCACAAACAGCATCAGAGGAGGTACTCCGAACGCTGCAGATGGGCTCTGCTCATGCAGGGGCACCCGCTCACATAAAAACCAAGCACTCTGCCTTCAGGATTGTTAAGGCCTGCCATAGGAGTGACTTATAGGTTTTGTGTGTGTGTGCAATGGTAGTGATATAGGTAGCCTATGCCACAGTAAGGGGTGCATGCACTACCTTACCCAGGCTGCAGTAGCAGACCTGTGGTGTCATTTTGGAGTGCTTCCCAGGGGTGGCATAATACATGCTTCAGCCCCTGGTAGGCCTCTGAGGTACCTATGCCCTAGGTACATAGTATACCATATACAAGGGGCTTATAAGGCACTCCAGAATCCAATTAGGAATGTACCCAATCTACATGCAAACCATTTTAGAGAGGAAGCAGCTAGGCTGGGGTCCTGATTAGCAGGGCCACGGCCAGACTAAGGTCGAAAAACAGTGAAACACCAGCAAAAAGTGGGGGCACCCATGTGAAGCAGATACTACTCTCCTACACCGGTGCTCACGAAGTACATGTCCTTCAACACCTCAACAAATCTATAAATCAGTTGGTAACCTTATTTTTTCAAACTCTCTACTGCTTCTACTAATATTTTGACATACCTTGGTTCCCAATAGTTAGCGGTCTTTTTAAATTGGTTTTTCTATATTGCCTACAAATCATTTCATGGTCTTGACCTTTCTAATCTTAGTAACAGTCACAGCCCCAGGCGGAAGTTTAATTTACTTACACAGCACCTTATCTGTCCTTTGCCCTCCTTGTGCCATTACTATTTGAGTTAAATCTCTACATGTTCCCAAGCTTTGGAAAACTCTCTGTAGGAAAGTGGGTTTTTGTTGCAGTAACTCACCCACTTTTTGCCAGATTTCTGATGTACATTGACTTGATGTGCCCTAAGTCCCTGCCAATCAGGTACCCAGACCCTGTGTTCTTTCCCCACAATTGTACCTTTGTAACTACAATTGGCACATCTCTGGCGACAAGTAAGCCCCTTGTAAAAGGTACCATGGGTACCAAGTGCACTGAGACCATCAAAGGCCTTTAAGGACTGCAGCACCTACTGTGTCACCCTTAGAGCCCTTGCACCTTAACACCCACACATTGCCATTGCAGGCTGTGTGTTATGGTGCAGAGAAAAGTGAAGATTCGACGTGGCCCACATCCCTGTGTGCCATGCCTGCAACCCACTGCCTGTGGCCTAGGTAAATGCTAAAAAACAGAAAATGAATGGCGGAATGCTGAATTAACATTCACCCCCAGTCACAGATCTGGGTTAAATCCATCTTTTTTTGCACGGCACATGTGAGAAAGTGCCATCTTTCTTGCATGGTATGCCCCCACTTTTTGCTGAATTTCTGAATGTACTTTGAGTGTGCCAATCAGGTGCCCAGGGCCTATGTTCCCTCCCTAAAAACCTAAAACTCAAATTGGCAAACCCTGGCCACATGTCAGCCCCTGGTAAATGGTACCCAGGGCCTTGTGACCAGGGAAGGCCTCTAAGGGCTGCAGGACTCATTGAGCCACCCTTAGAGGCCCTGTACCCTAACATACACACACTGCCCTTGCAGGCTGAGTGTCTGAGTACAGGACAAAACAAAGAGTCGACATGGCACACATCCCTGTGTGCCATGCTCACCACCTACACTGCCATGGCATACATCAGCCACCCCTCTAGCTGGGTGCCCTATGCCAGTGTGTGGGCACAGGAGCAGGAGCCCTGTGCCCTTACAGTACCCAGGTCCATTCCTGGGCACTGTAAGTGCAGTGCTGCCATTTAAGAGTACATGGTGTTGAGAGCTCGTCAAACACGAACTCCACAGCACCATAATGGCAACACTGAGAAGTTTGGTATCAAACTTCTCAGCACATTAAACCCGCACTGATGCCAGTGTGGGATTTAATGTACCAAGCACCCCAGAGGGCATCTTAGAGATGCCCCCTGAAACCTAACCTACAATCCACGTCTGGTCTGAGAGGCTGCCTAGGCTGCCACACAGCAGTCATGTTGCTGGACCCCTGGGTAGGAGAGCCCCTGCTCTCCTGGGCCTGCAACAATGCACATCCTGGGCGAGGTGCCAGATCTCCTCCCACAGGATGGGTAGGGGGAAGCTTCAAAGGCATGCCGCCTCTGTGAGCTTCCCCAGTTTGGCCGGAAACCCCAAATAAGGACAGGGGATGTGCCAGTCTGCCAACCCCACCCCTCAGGTGGGGGAGGCGAGGTGAAGCACATCTCCAGGCTCTCGCCATCTTGAAGATGGGGAGCCCTGCCCAATCAGGACTAGGCTACTGCCCCCCCTCCCACAGGACAGAGGCAGGATAGGGGGGAGTACCCACCCCAGGACAAGGAACCATTGGTCCCTGCCCTTCACCTACCTGTAACGCCCCTAAATTTAGTATTTAGGGGCACCCTGAACCTTCCTTCCCCAGATTCCAGATTCCGAAATACAAAGAAGAAAGAAGACCTGCCCTGCAGTTGGTAAGAAGAGGAAGACACCAACTGCTTTGGCCCCAGCCCTACCGGCCTGTCGACCCTTGAACCTGCTCCAACCCGGCATCTCTTGTGGCCAGCAACCTCACAAACCCCGGAGGAACTGGCTACCTTTTGGCTCTAAGCTCCTGGGACTCCCAAGAGTACAGGCTCTACTCAAAATCTGCTTCTAATCCCTGGCATCAGCCCGGAACCGCGAACCCTTCACACACTGCACCCGCCAAGACTGGCCTGAGCCGGAGTGAACAAAGACCACAAGGACGATCCCACAGCGACTGTGACCCCGAGTCCGGCACCCAAGGACTTCCCTCGACGCGCCTGACGACGCCTGCAGCCTCAGAACCAGGTGCCCCCCCAACCGCGATCAACAGGGGGCAAGACTTCCCGACACCAAAAGGCACCCCTGCACCCGGCGCCCCCTGTGCCCAACTCCGGGGTACCTACCTATCCTCCAACTACCCAACTTACCTCTCGAAGTGGTGGTGGCACCTGAAGAATCTTCGTCCCCGAGCTTGCAGTCTTTTCTAAACCGGAGCTTTCCCATTGAAATCAATTAAGCGCCCTTAGGTTCAAAAGCACCCTGCACCCAGCCGCCCGAGTGGCCCTGGCAGTGTAACCTCTGCACCTATCTTCCTCCCCATTTACCCTGAGCAAGTGAGCAAGTGACCAGGAGCCCAGCTCCCACAGCCGCATGGCCTGCTAGTCAGCAGCCACCAACCAAGGTCCCCCTGCCTCCTATAGGATAACATTGGGCTTAACTCTCTCTGCACCCGGCTGCCACTGTGCCGCTGAGGGTGTAACAACTGTACCTACCTGACCCTTGGGCACCCGAGTCTATACCCAGAACCCTAACTCTGCCAGTCGAGTACTTACCTTAAAGCCGATAACTCAATTTTCTGCGTAGGGTAACATTGACTGTTTTTTCCTCAAATTTCTTTTAAGTGTGGACTTTTCAAAACTTAAAATATTCACCAAAAATCAGCCGAGTAACTAAAACGAAAATACTCACCTGCTATTAGGTGAGCTCCCAGTGCTGGACCTTGGTACCCAGCACTGACTGAAAAATATTCACAACCGTACTTACCAGTAACCCAATTTTCTTCCATAAGAAACCATTGACTGTTTTTCTGTGAAATTTCTTCTAAGTGTTGATTTCTGCAAGCTTGAAATATTCTTTAAAAATCGTATAAATTGTGAAAACGTAATTACTTACCTGTTTTGGATAAAGGTCCCAGTACTGAGTCTAGGCACCCAGTACTGGATTACAAAAGTAACGAGAACATACTATACCTGCAACTTGAATTTTCTTCCATAGGGAATCATTGACTGTTTTCTATGAAAAGTGTCAACTTTTGAATTAGCAAAATATTGTCTAACAATCATAACAGTAACTAAGTCGACTTTTATCACTTGTTTCTAAGTACTGTCCCAGGACTGAATCTAGGATCCAGTCCTGGAATCACAAAATTAATCCTAAAAGTAATCTATTGCAAATAACTTGAAACTTCCATTGAACTCAATGCATTATTGTGTTTAAAATTGTGTTGCCTATTGCAACCACTTGTAACTTTCTACAAAAGCCAATTGCATATTGAAAAAGTATTTATATAAAGCATCTCATTCTGAGAAAGTATATTTTAATACCTATTGTTGGTTCTAAAATAAAACAAGGATATATTTTTTTATATATAAACCATTGGCCTAGAGTTCAGTTATTGAGTGTGTGAGACCATTTGCTGACTGAGTGTGTGCATCAACACTGTCCTCTGATACTGCCTTACTGCTCGACCAAGCTACCACTTTAAAGGGTAAGGTTATATCTAACTTTAGCCTCTGCCAAACCTCTGGGGACTGTGGACTCTGTACACCCTGTTCCTATTTGGGAACAGTATATACAGAGCCACTTTCTCACAGCACACCATTATAGTTTAGACCCAGCCATATGCAAATCAGTCTTGACCCTGTCCCCCATGGGAACAGTCCAGCCCAAACTGGCAGGCCAGGTCTTCGCTGGACTAGAAACAAGCATCCTGGGATCAGTTTTGGGGGTAACACCCCTCTTCAGCCAGGCTAGCTTGAATCTGGTGGCGTAGAGAGCACAGGACCAACATCTGGGCATACCCTTCTCACCTAGAGCAACAAATCCAAAAAGAACGGATGATGGACGGAATGATGAATTAATCAAACTTTCACCCCCAGTCACAGATCTGTCTTAAATCCATTGTTTGTTTTGGACACCACACCATTCTAGTTTATGTAAGGCAGGGTGCACTAGACCACAGGTGAGAATACACTTGCATGAGCACTGTACCACTATAATGTCCAAGTCCATTCTTAGACCTTGTAAGTGCAGTGAAGCCATTAAGAGTATGTGGTCTGGGAGTTGGTCATTACAAACTCACCATCTCCATAATGGCTTTACTGAAACCTGATATGTTTGGTAGCAAACTTTTTCGCAGATTACACCCACACTGATGCCAGTGTGGGATTCAATGTAAGATGCTCTCAGAGGGCATCTTAGAGATGCTCTCAGAGGGCATCTTAGAGATGCCCCCAGAAAAACGTCCAGCCCTGGTGTTTCCTGAATGGCTACCCACCATTTGTCACCACCAGACAGGTTTCAGGACCCCTGGGCAGAGGACCTCCGCTCTCTGGGTCCAGAAACAAAGTCCATCCTGGGAAGAGGTGTCATGCCTTCTCCACAAGAATGGGCTGGGTCCACAAAGCTCAAAGTTTCAAAGGACCGCCACCTTTGTTACCTGGCCCTGCCTTTTGCTGCCCCCAGAAACTGGCTCCCACCGGCTCTGACCCGCCACTTTGGGCCTGAGAATCAGCGGGGAAAACCAGTTAGGAAGAGGTGTGCCCACCTTTTGCCAACCCCACCCCTCAGGTGGGGGGAGACAAGGTGAAGCACACATCCCAGTCCCCTGCATCTTGAAGATGAGGGAACACAGCCAATTGGCGAGAGGCTCATGCCCGCCTCCACCTGGAGGCTAGCATAATAGGGGGTGTACTCACCCAAAGGAAGGGACCCATTGGTCACAACCTGCACACCACTGTAACACCCTTAAATGTTGTATTTAGGGGCACCCTGAAACTTGCCTCTGTAGATTCCTGCAACCTACGAAGAAGGATGGACGAAAACGCAAAACAGAGGAGACTAAAGAAGAAATGACTTGGCACCAGCCCTATTGGACCTTCTGCAGTTTCCAGAGATCCTGCGCCAAAAGTAGACTTGTCCTGCAGCTAGCCACCTTCAAAACCACTGGGAGGACTGACTGCCTTCAACAAAGACCAGAACTCCACAAACAGCAGCTCTGCTCCAAAGAAAGACTAATCCTGCTGAGGACAAAGAAACCAGACACCTCGAACTGCCACTTCTCCAGTTGCCTACGGCTCCAGTACGAGTGGTCCACAGGTCCCAGTAAGATCCCCCAGCGCTCCAGAGTCCGGATCCACCATGTGTCGACCCCTCCAGGACCCCCTGACATTGCTTGCAGGCTCTGCACGGAGACCCCCCTCCCTCCCCACAAACCGCGAATGGCCCAGTAAGGTGAAAACCGACCTCAAAAGGCACCAATGCACCCTGAAGCCCCCCCAACTTACCTGCCTCACTGTTGGTTCCTCCCGGAAGACTTCCTGGACCGAGCCTACAGGCTAAATCCAAAACAGGCAACCTCCATGGGATTGCATTGGGCTCCTGACACCTAAGCCCGCTGCACCCGGAAGCCCATGCGCTGCTGGTAGTGTGGACACGGTGCCAACCTGTGACCCCCTTTGCTCTGACAACCCTAGGAGCTTGACTCCCAAGACAGAGTGGTCTGCTTGAGAGCAGCTCCCCCACAACTGGGGTGCCCCCCTAGCCCAATTGGCTAACATTGGGCCCATGCACCCCGCACGCGGCAGCCCTAGTGCCGCTGGTGGTGCGATTTGAGTGCCTTCTTGAACCTTGGGGAACCTTGGTTATAACCCCAAAAAGCTATTCGTGCAGGACGTTTTATTACCTGCAAACCGATAACATTTTCTTCCATAGGAACCCACGTTAAGATTTTTTTCCCACAAATGTTCTGTGTTGAACTGCCTTTTGTATTGAAACCAAAGTAACTTTGCTTCGACCCCAAAATTGTCTTACTTACCTTTGTATTGTAGGACCCATGGCGTGATATCTAGGCATATCACCCTGAGTAGTTGATGTAACTAAATGGAAATCCAAAAGTACTCCAAATTTCCAATGTATGTTTTTTTTTTTGAAACATGTTTTTATTGCAGAGTTATAAACAAGGCATCCATTAAGTCAACCTGTACACGCATGTCATCTCAAAGCACATCCGTCATTATAAAAATGAACACAGCCATTCAGCCCACATCCCGGGGGCCGGGCGGCGTACCAGTACAGTGACTCAGAGTATCATGGCGAACATCTCATAGAGATGTCAGGTCAACAGCATATTATAGTATCTGCTTTTATACCCATCAAACTCCCTCCCCAAAAACGCCGCCAAGTATAGTCAGCCACTCAGAGTGGTTGGCACCAGAATTGTTCGTGTCCACAACATCAGGTCCACACTAGTGCCCTTCCGTGGTAGCAGTTCCTAAGGCCTATCGGTAATCACATTATATGTACCCAAGGAGCGCTGCTCTGGAACCCCGTTCCCCTGTAGTCATCAGTCATAGATCCTTTCTGCAGGCGCTCTTCTGATCACTACCGCAATACCCCATTAACTCCCCTCCACCCTTCCCACCCCCCAACTGCTGCTGATGTGGGTTGCAATTGTGGGTTCTGACGCTAAAGTTTGCCATTAATTGGGTTTTGCATTTGGTCTCCCAAGCCTCATGGTAAATTTCCAATGTAGGTTTGACTGTTTTAAAAGCAAATACAAACCTATGAAGATTCCAATTTCAACCACCATTGCATTTTCTTGTAAAGTTTATCATCTGAATGCATGTTCTACTTGCCTGTTCTAAGTCCTGGTTCTAGAAATATAATATAAGTATACCTTTTTTTATATTTACCTAAGTGTATACAATAAACCCTTAACACACCCTCCTGATACGCCTAACTGCTCGACCACACTACCACAAATAGAGCTGTTAGTACTTACCTAATTTAGCCTCCGCTATACCTCTGGGGAACCCCCTGGACTCTGTGCACACTATACCTTACTTTGTTATAGTATAAACAGAGCCAGCTTCCTACACTCTCCTTATGTGTCCTTTTGCTGTGACGTCTCACAGAACATGTTAGCTTTCGCCGCATTTTTTCCCCTCAGCATCTCTTTAGCCAGTTACAACTATTCTACCCAACTATTGAACCATTAGCTTACAATTTGATTGCTGCTTTGGTGAAAGTGCTTGATAACAGATAAATGAAATGAAGTAATTTACACGTACCTCAGCCATTGTAAAGATCTTGTACATCTCAGGAAGAATAACTGGAGCAACATGGGGCATCTGGGTGTCTGTCACCTCACGGGTAAACTCTAGAACGAAAGGAAGGTTTTCAGCAAATGGTCACTGTATCGTCACTGTATAACAGTGAGTTGAAAAGAATAGATGAGTCGAGATTTGCATGAGAACATGTTCAGTGCCCTAAAAACAAACAGCAATGATCAATACAAGTTTTGGATTACAGACGGAAGACAGCCTTTCTAGTGGCCATAACCTAAGCCCATAGGGATAGCATGTTCCAGTAAGGAACAATAGAACACCTTCCATAAAGACAACGTAGCAGGACTCGCCCTGGTTTCTTTCCAAAAGCAGTGTTTGATTTTCATGTAACAAACTAGTTCCCTTTCAACTTTCTTCAAAAATCATTCTACGTCAGATGAAAGGGATTTATATTCCCCTGGAAATAAAAGGGTTCTAAAACTCTGTCTAGACAAAACTAAAGACATCAGATAAACTGACCATCAATTTGTTAATTTTAGCTGTACAAGAAATGGATTAGCCAATGCAAAGCAGTCCATTTCTAAATGGATTGTTTTCTGGGTCTTATTATGTTACAGTAATGCCAAAAAGTCCTTGTCTGGTAGGCCAAGAACACATTCAACAAAGTGTAGAGCTCCTACTATAGCATTATTAAGACACACTGTCAATTACAGACCTATGAATGGAAGCCACTGGAGGTCCATACATACTTTCAGATGACATTTCTGTCTTGACATCGATTCCAGATCTAAATTTCAAGTGGACTAAGCCGCTGCGCATAATCTTTTTGGTTAGCTCTGCAAAACATTTTGCCCTTTGCATTAATTTCCACCTTGTTGAGGATGGACTTGATTTTCTACTTGGCAATCACTTAGCTGTGCTTCTAGTACTTTTTCAAGGTAATATTCATAATAGTCATAATACACCCTCGCACCTCCCTGGAAGAAGGTAAGGAAAACAGTCTTCAGTTTATCCCAGGGTCCTTTCTCTCTGTAAAAAAAACAGAATTGGCTCATCTATCACCTACAGTAGCGATGGGATACCACAAACACCTCCTGTGCACTTGTTGTTTTTATTCTGGAGTTACTGTACCAAATACATAAAAATGCATATAAATGTTTATTAAAAACGAACTCTAAGAAAAAATATTTTGAAATAAAACGCTATATTACAAACTTCAAAGACTTTATTCAGATGTGACATACATACATAAAAGTTACACAGCAAATGTCACAATTAAAAAATAACATATGATAAATAAGTAAAACTGAGATACATAGCATTCAATAACATCATGGCAGTAGAACAATATTAGCAGTTGTTAGATAAAACAGAGAAAACCACTCCCTATAAACAATTCTGCCGAAAGATACCTAGAGCAACATTCCAATAAAAAAAAAATCACAAATGTGCATAGAATGAGCAGCAGAATTAAGAGAGCATAGTGCTACAGGCGCTCACAGCGATTTTTAAAAAAGATCAGACATGCATACCTATTTCGTGGTCTGACAACTGCAGTAAAAGAGTGAAGGCTAAGCTAACATGCCTAGTGTAGGGGTACCTCTTTTAGAAGTGGAATTAAAAATGGTCTAAAACGTCATATGTTAAGTATCTATATGCCTAAATAACAATTTTAATAAGCATTTGTAAACCAATATATAAACTGTTCTGAAAAAACGAAACATTAACAAGGCCAATGGTTAGTCAAAAACATACAGTAGGCATAATTACCACCGAAGGATTTTCCAGTTCTTACAGCTGATTTAAAAAAGGTACTAACGCAGAAGCAGGTTATGTAATATGTCATCTACATGTTAGGTCATACATTTTGTATTTGTATGGGATTTAGAAAGCGCTGGAATCGCCCCTGAAGGAGTATCTCTGTGCTGCAAAAAAGAGGAGGAGGTTGGAGCACTTGCGCAGCTCCACGGGCAATGAATTCCAATATGTTGGTGCTAGATAGGCAAAGGTTTTGCCTGCTGTTCGGTGTTTTCTATAGCGGGGGAAGGCAAGGAGCCCTTCACCCTGTGAACTATGCGATCTGCCCAGGAGGTAGAACTTAAGTTTTTCCGCCAGGTAGCTCGGACTTCCACCATGAAGTGCCTTGTGGGCTAGGCAGCAAATTTTAAACTTAATTCTCTGGCGGATAAGAAGCCAGTGAAGCTGCCTCAGCAATGGTTGGGAAGAGGTTCTAGGAGGCATTTTAGGAGCCAGATGCACGGCAACATTCTGAATCACCTGCATTCTACTTAGAAGGGATTCATTGGCCGATGTAAGGAGAGCTTTACAATAATCTAGCTGGCTAAGGACCAGGGCCTGGATCAGGGTCCTGCGGACTAATAAGGGAAGACATTTGGAACACCCTACGGAGAAGGCTCACAGTGTGATAGCAGGAGCCTCAGGTGGCCATAACTTGGTCTCTCATAGATAGAGAGTGGTCCAGACAGACCCCCTGGTTCTTAGCCATAAGCTGCGGGACAGGGGCAGGACCCAGCGTAGTAGGCCACCAGTCAGGGGACCAAATCGTTTGAGCAGTGCCAAATAGCAAGATCTCAGTTTTGGCAGCATTCAGCTGGAGGACATTTTCTGTCATCCAACCAGATATTGCTTGCATGCCCTTGGCAAATAGAGGTTTAGTTGAGTCTTTGTCATTAGCAAAAGATAGGAGTACGTTGGTACGGTCTGCATACGAATAGGGAGTGAATCCATGTTCTCCAATGATTTTAGCAAGATGGGCCACATACAAATTAAACAGGTTGGGGCTGAGGCAAGAACCCTGGGGTACCCCTTGGTAAGCTTCAAAGTGCGTGAACGAAAGGGACCCAGGTTGATCGTTTGAGTGCGCTGGCCCAGAAAGCTTGCAAGCCACTTTAATGCCCGACGCTGCATACCAGTCTCTTAGTCTGTGAATGAGCTTCTAGTGAGAGACATTATCAAAGGTGGCTGTTAATTCCAGCAAAACTAGCAGCACTGCCTTGTTATCCAGTGCCAGTTTAATGTGGTCTGTAACACCTATAAGGGTAGTTTCAGTAGAATGATTAAATCTGAATCCAGACTGGGACGGATCAAGGATGCCATGAGATTCAAGATATCCTATAAGCTTAGTGTTGATGTATCCTTGCGTCATTTTACTCATGAATGGAAAGAGAGAAACAGGACAATGCATGACAATGCATACATTTTTATTAGAGAGAAAGTCTAAGAAAAATATTTTTAAATGAAATGCTACATTAGTCAATTTTCAACCATATATTTCAATCAATAACTTGATAAAGCACACAGCTGCTTCAAACAGAAGCATCCGAGCGCTCAAGCAGACAATGCAAGGATAGCCGTGGCATTATAAAAGCTAAACAGTGTCAAATAGGCAGGTTTTAAGTTGCCTTTTGAAGGTTACTGGAGACTCAGCCCAACGCAGATTAGGTGGATGGATGTTCCATAATTTGGCCGCAAGTACAGTAATGGAGCTACCTCCATGGAGTGTCTTCAAGAAATTTGGGATCCGTAGGAAGCAGCTAGTGTTGGATCAGAGTACCATCTCTGGAGTATATGAGGCCAGTCTGTTCAACAAGTAGCATTGGGCAGCAGTGGAGAGTTCTGAAATCCAGCGTCAGAGTTTTAAATTTAATGCTCTGTTCCACCAAGAGCCAGTGCAGATGTCTCAGATGTGGAGAGATGTGATAGCGGTGAAGGACTCTCCTAGCAAGTCTGGCCGCTGCATTCTGGATTAACGAATCAGATACGCAGGGAGACTAAGGTAGAGATTGTTAAAATAGTCCAGGCGAGAGGCAACTAAAGAATGAACTACAGTTTTTCTAGTTTCCTCAGGAACCAGATGAAGAAACATCTTTAAGATTTTAATCTTCATGAAGCAGACCAACGAGGTTTGATTAATTTGAGAGGCAAAGGAGAGCGTGGAATCGAAAATGATGCCAATATTTCCAGTTGAAGAGGTTGCATTTGGAGGAACGTTGGGTTCAGCAGGCCACCATAGGGAAGCCGGTCGGGGTCCAATCTGATTAAAATGCAAGACTTCCGTTTTATCGGAATTTAGTTTCAGGCAATTTGCCTCAATCCAAGCCGCGACTCCACTGAGGGACTCCTTAAAATTTTTAAGATCTGCCTCCGAGTTGTCTTGGAACGAAAAGAGAAATTGGGTGTCACTGCCGTACAATACTACCTTGTCACTCCAGGTTTCGATGAGATCCACCATGGGGAAAAGGTAAACATTGACCAAGAGCAGGCTCAGGGCAGAACCCTGCGGGACACTACATACCAGTGGCTTAGGTGATGAAAAAAGCGGGTGTTAATACACCCTTTGGGATCTGCCCTCCATAAAAGCTTTGACCAATAAAAGAGTCTTGCCCTGAATGTCAAGGTCGCTAAGCCTGTTCAGAAGGATGGAGTGTGATACTGTGATGAAGGCCACAGACAAATCAAGAAACGGCACAATAACAGGTGTTTTCTTGTCCAGATATTCCCTGACAAACTCCTCCACCTCCAGGAGAGCAGTCTCCATGCAATATCCTGCATGGAAGTCTGACAGATTCATGAAGGATGGAATTGGCGTCCACAAAAGTGCTCATTTGTTGATTAGCTAATTTACCTTAAAAAAGATTTACAGGAGCTGGGAGGAGAGATAGAGGCCTGTAATTGCCAAACACATCTGTGTCTGCAGCCTTAAGTCTGAAAACATGCAGCGGGCAAACATCATCCGGGGAGCCAGGCTTTCATTTTAGTATCTCCTTCAAAGAGCATTCTTCTGTTTATGTACTTTACTGTTCATGGGGTGGGGAATTGCGGAGGAATGAATCTGTACATATGTGATTTTCTGAGTGGCAATGGTGTGGATAACGTTAGATCTGATAAGACATAAGATACATTTGATTGTAAACGGCTGTGATTTACTGCAAATATCAATAAAAAAATTCAACAACAAAAAAAAAAAGAGCATTCTTCTGAAATAGGGGCAAATCAGACACAAATGCCTTGAGACAGGAGGGAGCGCAGGGGCTAGTTTCAGCCTTCCCCGCAGCAGCTGAACCAAAAGCTAAAGCCTCCTTTGGTGACTCTGGAAAGGTGGAGTATGCATTTTGAATCTTCTCATCGCAGGGTTCGGCGGAGGGGAGGATAGCAGTTTTGGCCCCTCCAGGGGAGACAAAGGAATTCACTATTTTAAACACTTTGTTGGAATAATTAGCTGCCATCTTGATATGATGTGCAAAGTACTCTTTCATAGCATTGCAGGTTTTGTTTTGCAGAAGCTCCTAAGTGCCGTTTTAGAGACAGTCTTAGCATTGGAGTCATACAATTTCCTCTAATTGTGCTATAATTATTTGCACATGCTTTTCTCCGTTCATTGGGTTGAGGAAAACTAAGGTGCAGAAGGCCTCCATCTTTTTGCCACATACTTTTTAGAGGAACAGGTGGGCTAATAAATTAGAGATCCAACTGTCAAACAGCCAAATGTCAGATTCAACTATTCCTTGTAGTATCAGAGGAGAGTAACTGAGGTACTGAGCCAGGGATTCTTCCCACAGATTCTGCAACCTCCTTTTCATTTCCGGGGAAGGGGCGATCCTAGTCCCTGGGTAGGGGCCCTAAAACACAAGTGGAATACTGAAGTGATCAGATGCTCCGGATCACTGAACTGCATGCTAATGGTAAAGATCAGATCAAGCATATGATCAGCCGTACGGGTAGGTGCCTGGACATGCTGGATAAGGTTAACACCAGCCAATGTTTGAATGAGCTTGGGGCTATGGTGGAGATGAGATCACCAGCATTGACATTAAATTCGTCAAAAATGGTCAGATTGACATATTGTAGAGAGTATTGTTCAATGATGTCGAATACAGCAGGAAAGCAGCTGCTAAGGCAGTCTGGAGGTCTATACACCAACAGGCCAGAGAAGGATGGAGTGAGTAATGTGCAAAACAAGACCCTAAATGTTTCCGTACTGGCTTATAGGTGTAGTAAATGCTTCAAAAGTGTATTTGAAAATAAAAGCAACCCCACCCCCTACCTTGTTCCCGCCACGGTTTTTCGCCAGGATGCGATAGCCTAGTGGAATTGCAAAGGGTAGTTCTGGGTTAAAGCGATCATTCCAGCCATGTTTCCATAAGGAAAATAAAAGTCCCAGGAGTTGTTAGCCAGTAGGGGGAAAATAGCAGATTAATATTTGGCTAGGGTCCTGCAGTTAATAAGGCAGGCCTTATAACCCACTGCGATCTGCAACAGAGCAGATACTGTGTTAGGTGGGAGTGAAAACACCCCGGATCACGAGCAATAAGCCTTCGTTCAGAAGTAACTGTTATTTAAGACTAAGCCACATACCTCACAGGAGTGAGCATGCTTTCCCATTCCAGGGGGAGAAAACATCTTCAGAGAGAAGCAGGGGTTCGTATTCAAGGCAAGGAGAGCCTCTCTGGGATATCTGCTGCTCTGATCGATGGCAAGATGAGCAGCATGGCTGTTGCTGGCCACGGACAGGTGCAGACAGGCATGCCTTTGGCGCGCCGTCAGCACATCCACGGAATGGCCTTCCTTAAATGGAAGAGCAAGGATTCCATCAAACCTAGCCACTAGAGCGCTAACCCAAGAGGGCGGTTCTAAGAAGAGCAGAAACAAGCTTTTGCACTGCAATAGGTCTCGCATTACCGATAGTTTGAGGTATTGGTGTTGCAAATAATGCAACGCCAATAGCTCATACTTTCAGTAATGTGAGACCTAGTGCATTGCAAATGATTGCAGTGAGCCAGAAACCAGCATTGTATGTCTCAGTGCAGCACCGCAAGCTGATCCTAGAGGTTCCTAGAGAGCATCATAAACATTGAAGATATGGTAAATCCACCCTACCCATAATGCAATGAATGCAAGACAGTACCACGAGTACATTAAAATAGCTATGTCAATATATACAATTAGTAGCTTTGAAATGTGACAAAAGAATTATATTAATTCCGGAATAGGTTAGGTTGTACTCTATGTGGAGCTGATGAAGGCAAATTTATAGGAGGTCTAATATAAATGTGAGATGTGGTAGGTGCAGTACGGCAAGCTGCTCCTAGTAAGCAAGGCACCAGCACTGCCAGTACGACAAGCTGCTCCTAGAGGTCCCTAGTGAGGACTGCCAGTGCTGCAAGCTGCTACTAGAGGTCCCTAGTAAGCAAGGCACCAGCACTGCCAGTACAGCAAGCTGCTCCTAGAGGTCCCTAGTGAGCATCACAAACTTTTGCTCATAGTGGTATGGTACTCCCATAATGGATTGCATGCAAGTCAGTACCACGAGTACATTCAAATAGCTATGTCAATATATACAATTAATAGCTTTGAAATGTGGCAAAACAATTATATTAATTCCGGATTAGGTTGTACTCTATGTGGAGCTGATGAAGGGAAATTATAGAAGGTCTAACATAGATGTGTAGGTGCAGTACCGCAAGCGGCGCCTAGAGGTTCCTAGTGAGCATCAAAATTTTGGTTACAGATGGTACTCCCCTAATGCATTGCAAGCAAGACAGTACCACAAGTACATTCAAATAGCTATGTCAATATATACAATTAATAGCTTTGAAATGTGACAAAATAATATAGTAATTCTGGATCAGATTGCACTATCTTAAGGTGATGAAGGGAAATTTATAGGAGGTCTAACATAGATGAGTAGCTGCAGTACCGCAAGATGCGCCTAGATGTCCCTAGTGAGCATGATAAACTTTGAAGATATGGTAAATTAACCCTACCCATAATGCATTGCATGCAAGACAGCACCACAGTACATTCAATATATACAATTAGTAGCTTTGAAATGTGTCAGAAGAATTATAATAATTCGGGATTAGGTTGTACTCAATGTGGCGCTGATGAAGGGAAATTTATAGAAGGTCTAATATAAATCTAAGATGTGCTAGCGAGTAAAGTAACCACTGCCAACCTTGTTAAGGACCAAGTCAGTGTCCTGTCAGAAGGCCCCTAAGAAAATAGTGCCTTGAGGTTGTAATTAAAACCTAGGGCGTAACAACACATGTAATAGGGGATGTCCTCATGGGAGGTTACAAAGAGAGACAGGGAGGCACTAAGGAGGGACCACAAAGCCTAATAACCAATGAAAAGCCACCATTTACAAAGGACAGGGACAGGAGCCAATTAAAAAGATGGGCGGAAAGTAGGCGGAGCTTTATGCACATATCCTGAATACAGCATGTCCTCGAATAGACAGCGCAAACGCTGCCTAGGTGAGACCTAAAAAAGTACCCTATAGTAATGGTCACAAGAAAAAAAAAAGTACCTAAAAACAGTCTCTCAAACTTTTTAAAGCAAGGGGTTGAGAAAATGAAACACTGTAGCATAATAGGCGGAAACTTAAAAGGCTGGGAAAACTGGCATGGTTCATTCAAGCAAACATCACACCACCTCGGCTGACATCAGTTACAGCAAAAGGTCTTCCATTGCTGTATGCTTGAGAGATAAATAGTTCTGTCAATCTCCAGAGAACTACAAAATTACAGCCACCACTCAAAAATCCCATTGAGGTCAGTTGGACTTTGGGTTCTGGAAGGCATATGCTGTAATACATTGGTGGAAGTTAATACATTATTTTATCTTTTTATCTTGACCTTCTGGAACATTAGATATGAACCTTCAGTGTTCTCAGACCTTTTTCTGGGAAATTATTTTGCTGGCATGGCAGCAGCTTTGTTCTGAGCACCACATTAGCCTCTGACCCAACTCAAGCATTAGGAGTTTCAAAGCAGGATACTTGGATGCGTTACGTTAGGTGTTGTAATTCACCAAAGTTATTCCTTTCTTAAACACACTCAGTAAGTTACCAGTTTTCTTCACTTGCCAATTTTAAGAAGTTAAATCAATGACTAATCGCATTTGGTTACCCGCTCACTTTAAAAAAAAAAAAATTTGATCTACCATCCGAAAACATAATTCGTGTTTTGAATAACCTGTAGCGATTTTGAGCAGTACTCTCCTTGCTGTGGTTTCCTTGTACAATTGTCAGGTTGATGACACTCGCTCAGTTCAGTGGCCTGTGAGCTGTTGCAGGCAGCTTTGACTAGATGGATGCCTTCATTAAATGGTTCTGAAATACTTTAAATTTACAAACAGTAACTGGGGATTGGGGTTATACCGCCAAGTTTGTAGCGTTGTTCTTTTAGCATGCAGAACTGCAACACAGTAGAAAGCACCTACATTTTTGAGATGGATATTGCTTATTGCTCACAATACTAAATTGTGCACTTTTACTCTACACATGAACAAGTCAATGCGCACCTTTAATTAACAAGCATTTGCAATGCAATAGGTCTCGCATTCACGCGAGTTTGAGCTATTGGCATTGTAATTGACAATTACTTTTATTTATGTTTTGGTTTTTAAAACATAAATAAAAGGCCTTGTCATTTACAATGCCAATAGCTCTAAATCTCGCAATTGCGAGACCTATTGCATTGCAAATGTGTGTTACAAAATGTGACGTTTACTGCACACATTTTAAACATTCTGCCTCCACCAAATGACGCTGCAGGACGCCCGGGATATAACGTATGCTGTCTGCAGGGACAAAGAAATGTGGTTTGTGTGATATGCAACCCAACCCAAGCCTAGCTGAATACAGTGTGGTTTATCAGAGCCATATATTTTAGCGTGCGCGGTTCTGCTGCAGTCCGTAATTTGAAGCGGATGGATGTGCCACTCAAAAATGAACGCAGATGGAAACAAACGTATACACTGCCGAAGAGCGACACAGACAAAATCGCAAACACTCTGGTACTATGTAAAGCTGAAACCAAAAGGCATGCGCCTCGCCACAAAGAGAATGCCCATATGCCGTTCACGGCAAAACTACAAAGAATGCAGAACCCCAGGCTCGACAAGCGGCTCACATCTCCTCGCCTATGCAAAAAAAAAAAATTTTTAAATAAAAACCACAGAAAGAAGAGCAAGTTGGGCGCGAAGAGACTTACTCAAGTTCGGCAGAAAGGATCAGCGATAAGTTTGATGATGTCTCAAAATTAAAAGACTGCATGTCATGGCTCAATACGTGTTTTTTGTTTTTTTAAATCTTAATTTATACTTGTTTTCCATCCAATATAAATATGCCAAAGCTGGTTTAAGATAGTGAGTCGATATCATAGGCTTCAATTTAAGAAACAAATATTTTATTAGAGTGATGACACCCTACTATACATAGATACTAGTAGCCACTGGGGAATACAAGTCCCTGCAGTTGTTTAACAAAGGGGGATTTCTTTTTCAGCGGCTGTGTTGTGAAAAGCTAAATGCAGTCTCTCAAATTGAAGGTATCCAATGTCTGGAGCTGGACGACCCAATGTCTTGTACTGTGTGGAGGGAGCATCATTATTTTTTGGGAAAAGCAAAGACCAGCAAGACAGCTCAAGCTATCTTTAGGCCAGATATAAAAAAGCAATCATAAGAGTGAACAGTTATTTTCTCTTTTAGCCTGCAATTGTACTTTCGTTGATGACATTTCGAGAAAAAAAAACACTCACTTCATTGCACAGTGTGTTTTGCCATTCTATGAGAAACAAAATACAGTTTTTGCTTTTTTCTCAGACAGCCATCAAATAAGAAATATTCTGTATTTTTAAAAGAGCAACAATTTGGTACCAGGGTGACAGGTGTGGTAAGATGAAGGCAAACTCTTTAAGCATTCTCTGAGTTTTAAGTAGATTTCGTATTTCACAACTAACTCAAGCCACATCTAGGAGTGTTTTAGGGCTAAAAGATGCTGATGGATTTACCCCCTTATCCCTAACAGAAGACATCCTGGTGAGTCTAAAACCCGGACCAGCTCGTCTGTAAGCAGATATTGCTTCTAGGTGAAATAGTCCAACCATATGTCCTCATTTTCCAAAGTAGTTTTTTATTGTAGCGTATCACTCTTGCTTTATCTTTCTAAAACGGGAGAGGAGTTGGCCTAATGGCTAGGGCGGTCGACCTCGAATCGGGGAACCGAGTTCGAGTCTCGGCAATGACGCTGAACATCCTGTGATTTTGGGCAAATCACTTAATCTCTCTGTGCCAAACAAAAATGAATGTGTCCTCATGTAACGCAACTGGTGCTATGTAAAGCGCTCTGATACCAGATACCGGGTCAAGTTCGCGCTATATAAAAGTACTAAAAAGTTATCTTTTCAAGAGTTTGCAAGATGTTGTGCTGTTGTGTTTACATCTATACCAACGTTGGTTTGCAGAGTTAAACATTGTTCGTTACTAAGTTATATGTTGTCTTTGGGGCTAAATATGAAAGTGATATTGAGTGGCAAAGAGGCTTGCAGGGCCTTGCTGATGCTCCGATACTTTCTGATATCAAAAATATCCTGGTGAGGATGCAACATGCAACAAGGCGCTATCTATCTCGAAGGCAACCTGGAATCTGTATTTTAGTCGCTTGTTCTCTTCCCTGGAAAGGCTGGCTCCCCTTTGACCCTGGTGACCTATCGCGTCCTTAGTGTCTGTAGGGGCTTATCTGATCCCATACGCCCTTGTACAGATGGAGTGAGGGGGGGCGGTAGAGCAGGGGGTGCGGGGAAAGCGGAAACACACAATGGAGAAGAGGGGGCTAAATAAGACAGAGAGAGAGGTGGACAGCGAGACAGAGACAGCACATAGAAGAAAGAACAATATACACAGAAGAAGAAATATGTGCAGACAGACAGCTGGGGAGGAAATTGAAAGAATGAGTAAAAGAAAAAAAGAAGTTGAATTAATAGACAGTGGTTGGGAGAAACAGAGATGGAAACAGAAAGATTGAGAGAGAAAGAAATGGAAGGAAATATGAAAAAAAAGCTGCGAGAGATAGAGAGGCCAGAGAACGAGGCAGGGGAGAGTGAATGGTACAAACAAACAGAAAGTGGAACGAGAGAAAGAAGAGGGCAATGCATGTAATGGAATACGTGGCAGGAGGGAGAGAATGGGACAGAATGTGGTCCGTCGGCTGCGTTGCCGCCTCCTGAATGTGTAATGTAAATACGGTGCTATGTTAAGCGCTCCAATACCTTCGGGTCGAGTTGGCGCTATATAAATATGCAACAAAAAAAACAAGACAAGCTCGGCGGAGCGTGGCGCGCGCGCTTGGCGGGGGAGCGCATTCCAAGCGGGGGATCGGACCCTTTGAAGTTAGATTGCCAAACGGATTGCATGGCGGCACGATGCACGTGATTGTGCGCGTGCTCACCATGCAATCCGCTTTTGGGAGCACTTTTGGGAGCCCCTTACTAAAGTCTCGCTGAGCGATCGCTTACGCGATGGCCAGCAAGACCTAAAAACGCTCTAAATTGAGATACAATATATCTATATTTATCGGGAAGAGATAAATATATCTATATTTATCGAGATAGAGATAGAGATAAATATATCTATATTTATCGAGATAGAGATATACATAGATAAATATATCTATATTTATCGAGATAGAGATAGATCTATCTAAATTTATCAAGATAGAGATAGATCTATCTATATTTATCGAGATAGAGATAGATCTATCTATATTTATCGAGATAGAGATAGAGATAGATCTATCTAAATTTATCGAGATAGAGATAGATCTATCTTTATTTATCGAGATAAGAGATAGATCTATCTATATTTATCGAGATAGAGATAGAGATAGATCTATCTATATTTATCGAGATAGAGATAGATCTATCTATATTTATCGAGATAGAGATAGATCTATCTATATTTATCGAGATAGAGGTAGAGATAGATCTATCTATATTTATCGAGATAGAGATAGATCTATCTATATTTATCGAGATAGAGATAGATCTATCTATATTTATCGAGATAGAGATAGAGATAGATCTATCTATATTTATCGAGATAGAGATAGAGATAAATATATCTATATTTATCGAGATAGAGATAGAGATAGATATATCTATATTTATCGAGATAAAGATAGAGATAGATCTATCTATATTGATAGAGATAGAGATAGAGATAGATCTATCTATATTGATCGAGATAGAGATAGAGATGAAGGGAGGTGTGGAAAACATGGCGGCAGCTAGTTAGGCTGCCGTGGCGCTCCGAGGCGAGCTCCCGTCAGAGTTAACCCTACCCTACCATGCCTCGACAAGGATTGTGGCCGGAGTAATAGGATATGTCCTGGAGCATGCAGAAGAATGAAATTTTCATTTGAAGCGAGTAAAATTACATTTTCACCCGATTGATGTTGGGCCGAGTATCGGCGGTTACCTCTTCAAGCGGTACGGTACGCAATGCAATACCGCGTTTGGCCACCGGATGTCCCACGCCAAACAGCCTGCTTTCTCTGTCTGTGTGCGTTCTCGGAGGATGGAGGACGTTGTGAATTTTTCCCCCAAGCTGTTTCTGTTGTGAGCTTTGCACCGGTAAGAGCGGCAGGAGGGAGTCAGTGTTTTTCTGAGCGGGAGGCACTCTGGGAGCCAGAAATCGGCCAAGCTGCTATACTTATACCACGAGAGCCCCGGGGGAAGCTGCGGCTGCGCTTCTGGACAGCCGCGCTGGAGCTGAGGCGGGGGAGAAAGCTGCGGAGCCTTGGGCAGCCATTTCGTGGTTCTGCCTTTGTGACAAACTCAAGTGCAGTTAGCAAAGTGTCTTCTAGAGGGGTGCAGAAACCAATACTATCACCTCCTCTGAAAGCAGCCGAGGAGGGAAGGATAGAGACAGAGGCTTTTGACTATGACAAGAACAGTGAGAGTATTGTAACTCTGGCTGGGTTATCGCCAGGGTTTGCGCCAGGGTCCGTGGCTATCTGTGGTGCTTTAGGTAACTTGTTGTATACCACTGATAAGGAGCAAGACAATCAAGGGCGAAATAAGGCGGTTGTGCAGGAGGGGGAGGCTGTTGGAGAGGTTGGAGAGGTTGCCTTTGCTCAGAGCACCGAGGCATCGGTTAGGAGGAAATCTTCTTCCTACTTAAATACAGAAGTGAAGGCTAGAGGTAGTAAACATAAGCCTAAGTCTAAAACCAAAGTGAAGGGACCTAGGGCAGTCTTACCTCTAGGGTCTAAGGTCACCGCTTCACTTCGATCTTATTTCAAAGTGGTTCCTCAGATACTTAACCTTGTGGAAGATCACAACATGGCAGGTGTTTCCTCTACCCCGGGAGCCCTCCCTTCTCCGTCTGCCAATGTGTTATTAATATCCTCCCGTACACCAGTTGGGGTCGAAGTTACAGCAGGGGGGATGGGTACACCCCAGGTCACACCACATGTGAAAGGCTTAGAAGGAGCCGGAGTAGTTCAAGAAAGTGAGCTGGGGGTGCAAGTCGCAGGAGGCTTGTCCGCTATCGAACAGTGCCCCCCACCAAGCCTGACAACGGCAGAAGGGCCATCTTCTGGCAATCGTTTGGCAGCAACACTCGAGATGGAAGGTGTAGTCGGCGGAGAATGGGGGGACGAAGAGAACATAAAGGATCAACATCAGGAAGGCGAAGCTGCTGGAGCTAGTATAGCCGACTTAGAGGGAGAGTCCACTATTTCAGCTGCCTCTTTGTTGGGGATGTTCTCTGCGCTTACAATGGAGATAAGGAAAGGGTTTACTGAGTCCTCTGCAAATCAGCTGGAGATAAGGAACTATTGTGAAGCACTGGATAACAAGATTGATGGTCTGACCATTAGAACAGGAGTCCTGGAAGTGACCTCAGCAACACTCTCTACTAATTTGGAGCAAGCTAAGGTTGATATAAAGAAGCTTACTAGAGAGGAGCAGAGCCTAAGCGAGAGGATGGAGATGTTAGTAAACAACGCCAGGCGGGGGAATATACGAATTCTCAATATTCCGGAAGGATCTGAGGGTTCAGACATTAAGCATTTCATTACTGTTCTGTTAAAGGAGTCCCTGGGCTTAGAGCACTCAGTTGAGGAATTAGCCATGGACATTCAGCGAGTCCATAGGGACCCCTTTCGGCGGAACCCCCAAAGATCGAAGCCGCGTAAAATATTGGTCAACTTTCACACGTATGTGTTGAAGGAGCAGATTCTTAACCTGGCACTAAAACAAAAGTCTCTCGCAGGGATAGGTTTTACTTTCCTAATTAGGTCTGACCTCTCCAGAATCACATTGCAGAAACAATGGGAGTTTGGGAGGCGTTTGGATGCCTTTAGGAAAGTGGGAGCAACAGCTCAGCTCATGTTCCCGGCAGCCATCAAAGTAATGCACAATAACCGGATGTATAACATTAGGTCAGTGCAGGCAGCCGACGAGCTTTTGTCGACGTTAGGTAATGAGCACCAATAGACTAGGCATATTCTGTGATAGCGTTGGTGAATCTTTTTAGATAAGCCTATCAGTTATTGTGCTGTACGCTTCTTTACCTTAGGTCACTTCTACTCATTTATTTTGACTAAAATGTCTTCTTCTTTCCACTTCCCAGCTAATTGTTAAAAATAGCTTTGGTAATTTTTTTTTTCTTTTTTTAGGGCATGTTGAAGGGGGGGGGTCTCACTCTCTATGCCCTATACTTCTTTGTTTAGCATTCTTTTTTTTTTCTCTGGGGTGGGTGGGGTTTTTCTCGATGGGAGCATGTCGAAGGGGTGCTATCTACCGGACTATTTACCGGTTAGATAACACAAGGGTTTTCCAAGGGGGGGGTTGTGGGGTTGGGGGGATGCACGGGGTAAGGAGGGGGGGTGGGAGATGGCAAAAATATAAAAAGGTCCTCATTGATCGAACAAGTGTTAAAAAGGATGGAAGCAGGCAGATGTTGAGCAAAGAATTAAAGCAACATGGTTATTTTAGCCTTATTTTTTCTTTTCTTGTTTAAATATGGGTAGTGTAAAATATATCTCCTGGAATGTAAATGGCCTCCGCACCAAGCCTAGAGCTAATAGAATTATGCAATATTTGCGGGACTTGGATGCGCAGGTCATTGTGCTCCAGGAGACGCACCTAACTCACACTGAAATGCTTGCCCTTATTAAGAAAAATAGGTGGATAGACTTCGCAGTTTCAACTACCCAAACAATTAACACAAGAGGGGTCTCAGTTGTATTTAAAAAAGGAGCTAAAGCTAGGCTGATATCACAGGCGGTCGACCCAGGTGGCAGATGGGCCATAGCGTCAGTTGTTATGTCTGGCATGCAAAGTGCAATCTTGGGATACTATGGTCCGAATCAGCACGACCCCTCCATTCTGGAGTCTATATTTTCACACCTGCTTTCCTTTCCTGAACCCATTATCCTGGCAGACGACTTTAATGTCGTACTGGACCCCTTATTGGACAAATCGGCTAATAATCGATCCCTAGTTCTTTCTAAGACCAGAGCTTTGCTGCAAAGTGTAATGAAGCAATATGGGTATGTTGACATTTGGAGAGAGAGGTCGGGGCAACAACAAGGGGTTTCTTTCCGGAATTACAAGTACCATCACCTGTCCAGAATTGATTTCATTTTAATTAGTCTGAGGCTGGTAGATTCCGTCAAGGCCATTAGCTACCTCCCATTACATCTGTCAGACCACACGGCTGTTGTAATGGAAATTGTCAGACCGATCAAGAGGTCTTCCAACACATGGTCTTTTGACCGCTCTCTTCTCTCCTCTTTTGAGGATATCACATTTCTTAAATCTGAAACCCATAATTTTTTGGATTCCAACAGGGGTTCAGCTTCGACCAAGATGATTTGGGATTTGTTTAAAGCTTTTTTGAGAGGGGTTATTATAGGGAAAGTTTCATACCGCAGGAAGATGCATAGAGAGGAAGTCATATCTATTGAAGCTCAAATATGTCAAACGCAACAAAATATAGATACCAACTATATGACCCCTGGATTAGATCTGCCCACTCTTTGTAATCAATTAGTGGCTCTGAAGGGTAGTTTGAGCTCGATATTAAACCTTCGACTTCAACAAAGATGGGAAGCCAGTAAGTTGGCCCATTTTGAATACAGCGAGGGCGCGGGGAAACTACTGGCCTGGAAGACCAAAACAGATCTGGTTCGTACTAACATTGCCGCAATAACTGTAGATAATAATACCTTCTTTTCAGATGAGGATATCAGGGGTGCCTTCAGAGATTACTTTCAGGTGATTTACAAGGAGGATAAGGAGATCTCATTAGATTCTATTGAAGGTTGGCTGAGGGACATTAATCTTCCTTCGCTATCCGCTGAGCAGTCTCAATTCTTAGATAATGCTATTACTGAGGATGAGGTAAGATCTGCCATTAAAGAAGAAGGGGAAGGCGGCCGGACCCGACGGGTTGCCGGCAGAAATCTATAGAGCCCTGGAAACAGAATTAGTCCCCTTTCTTACTGTTCTATTCAATCAAATCTTAGTGGAAGGTCAGAGCCCGCCCGCCTCTTGGGATAATGCCTCAATCACCCTTATCTTGAAACCAGGGAAACCAAAGACCGCTTGTGGATCTTATAGGCCAATCTCAATTCTCAATGTGGATTATAAGATCTTCACCACAATTTTGGCATCAAGGTTGGCCGGGATAGCGCCTTCGGTCCTTCACTCTGACCAAAAGGGCTTTGTGAAGGGGCGACAACTATTTGAGTTAACCTATGACTTAATAGGTGCTATCGATATAGCATCGGCCCGGACCCTTCCTTTGGCGGCTCTCACGTTGGATGCGACCAAGGCTTTCGACAGAGTTAATTGGGTATACCTGTCGGGGGCTTTGGCTAAGTTTGGCGTGGGGGCAGGGTTTCGTAGGGCAATTGGTCTGTTATATCACAGCCCAGTTGCACGCCTTTTGGTTAATGGAGAGCTATCTGACCCGGTAACTATCACTAGGGGGACAAGGCAGGGTTGCCCACTTTCCCCCCTATTGTTTGATTTTTATATCGAACCTTTTGCGCAACAACTGAGGGAGGAGGTCAATAATAAGCCTTTTTCTTATAAAGGGTGGGAAAGGAAAGTAGCCCTTTACGCCGATGACGTGCTTATTCTTACATCAGATGTCGGCACTGCACTCCCCATAATTTTAAAGACTGCACACTCTTTTGGCCAAGTATCCGGTTACGAGATTAATGATACCAAAACCGAGATGCTCGTCTGGAACGATGACGGACCAGCTAGGGAGTTACAAGCAGGTTCCTCGATGAGGTATTTGGGTCTACATATTGTGAAGGATATAGAAAAAATTGCTCAAGTTAATTTATCAGCAGTAGCTAAAGAATGTCGTAGGTTATTGCATTCATGGTCTCATATTCCACTTTCTTTAATTGGGAAGGTTAATTTAATTAAAATGTCGATTCTTCCTAAAATTTCTTTTTTGTTTTGTACCATTCCCCTGCACTTTGATTATTCTTGTTTAGCTAAATTACAGTCAGACATAACATCTTTTATTTGGAACAACAAACGGGCAAGGATATCCTGGAAAAAGCTTAGGCGACGAAGAGACAAGGGGGGCTTGGCTGCCCCGGATTTGAAATTATACGCTTGGGCCTTCAAGTTGACTCATTCCCGTATGTTGTTAAAAATGCCTTCAGATTACGGGGTGGGTCTGATGTACTCAGCTATGCTAGAAGGGGAAGGTGTTAGCCAATCGGCCTTTCTTTTTAAATTTTGCAACCCAAAGTACTTTAAAAAAATCAAACTAAAGGTCTTACAGGGATTGGCAAAATTGTGGGCTGAAGTCACAAGATCTATAAAACAAGGGTATTTCTGTGATAGAACACCGCTATGGGGGCTACCTGAAAATCCCGTCTGGCTTGGAGACATTTTAGCGGCGCCTATAAGAGATGCAGGCCTAGAGGTCTGGGGAGATCTCTTTTTTGAAGGAGAGTTGCTTTCTTGGGAACAGCTCCAGGCTAGGATCGGCCCTAACCTATCAAGGTTTAAATACTTGCAAATGGCAAGCTGGACTCAGGCCTATAAAACTCAATCCCTTGAAAGAAAGAAATTTCCACTTGGAGGATATAGCCTACTTATTAATAAACTGGTCAACAACCCATCGGGTAAAAAGGAGACTTCACAGTGGTATAGACTCCTACTTGAGGAAACGGATGGCGTTTTTAGTCTGCCGGACTTGTTGTGGAGTCCTTCAATTTCTGGTCAAAATCTACAAGAACTCTGGTCAGCGTCATTTGGCCTCTTGTGTAGCATAGTGAAGCCCTCATGGCTACGCAGAAACCACCTTTTCACACTGCATAGGGCATATTATTCTCCCCTCAGATTATCTAAATTTTCTGAGGGCAACTTAGTGGCATGCTCAAGATGTGGACTTCCGGCAGCATCAGACACTCACATGTTCTTTGATTGCCCTAGACTAGAGTCATACTGGGCAGCTATTAGCAACACTCTAACCACATCACTGGGTATCCAGGTTAATATAGACTTGCCTCTTGTAATCTTCGGGATTCTGGAAGGAGTTCAAAGTGCAGCCAAAAAGTTGGTGTTCTATGCGGTGCTGTTGGCAAGAAGGGAGATCTGCAGGAAGTGGAAGGACTCGTCCCCCCCCAGCTTTAGTGAATGGCAGGCTTCCGTCTTGTACACATCACGTATGGACCTGGCTAGGTCGGGTAATCAGAGTAAAAAAGGCTTTCTGGTATTTGTTGTCATGGGTACACTGAAATATCCGGGGTTTTTTTTTTTCTTTTTTTTTTTCCCCCGGGTCCGATGATTACGTTACTATGGTGCCCCCCTTGCCTTTGCACCATGAGATTAGCCGGTACCTGGTCCTAGCCCGGGTTGACTTGGCTGTCACCTATATAAAGGTCGCCTACAAGATGGTAACCGGTTGGTTCTTTGCCTTCAAAGATTGAGATTGCAATAGCTGAGGGATATTGGGTACCCATTATCTCGTTTATATATCCCTGCCAGTTTTGCTATGAACTGAGACAGCTGCTTGTTTTCTTTAATCTGGTCTGGCATTGAAACTATGGTGGCAATGAGGACAAAAAAAAATAAAAAATAAAAATAAAAAAAAGAGATAGAGATAGATCTATCTATATTTATCGAGATAGAGATAGATCTATCTATATTTATCGAAATAGAGAGAGATAGGGATAGATCTATCTATATTTATCGAGATAGAGATAGAGATCGATCTATCTATATTTATCGAGATAGAGATAGAGATCGATCTATCTATATTTATCGAGATAGAGATCGATCTATCTATATTTATCGAGATAGAGATAGATCTATCTATATTTATCGAGATAGAGATCGATCTATCTATATTTATCGAGATAGAGATAGAGATCGATCTATCTATATTTATCGAGATAGAGATAGAGATAGATCTATCTATATTTATCGAGATAGATCTATCTATATTTATCGAGATAGAGATAGAGATCGATCTATCTATATTTATCGAGATAGAGATAGAGATAGATCTATCTATATTTATCGAGATAAGAGATAGATCTATCTATATTTATATTTATAGAGATAGATCTATCTATATTTATCGAGATAGAGATAGATCTATCTATATTTATAGAGATAGAGATAGATCTATCTATGTTTATCGAGATAGAGATAGATCTATTTATATTTATCGAGATAGAGATGGATCTATCTATATTTATCAAAATAGAGAGAGATAGGGATAGATCTATCTATATTTATCGAGATAGAGATAGAGATCGATCTATCTATATTTATCGAGATAGAGATAGAGATAGATCTATCTATATTTATCGAGATAGAGATAGATCTATCTATATTTATCGAGATAGAGATCGATCTATCTATATTTATCGAGATAGAGATAGAGATAGATCTATCTATATTTATCGAGATACAGATAAATATATTTATCGAGATAGAGATAAATATATTTATATTTATCGAGATAGAGATAGATCTATCTATATTTATCGAGATAGAGATAGATTTATCTCTATCTATATTTATAGAGATAGAGATAGATCTATCTATATTTATCGAGATAGAGACCGATCTATCTATATTTATCGAGATAGAGATAGATCTATCTCTAATAGAGATAGAGATAGATCTATCTATATTTATCGAGATAGATCTATCTATATTTATCGAGATAGATCTATCTATATTTATCGAGACAGAGATAGATCTATCTCTATCTATCTCGATAAATATAGATAGATCTATCTCTGTCTCTATTTCGATGAATATAGATAGATCTATCTCTATCTCGATAAATATAGATAGATCTATCTCTATCTCGATAAATATAGATAGATCTATCTCTATCTCTATCTCGATAAATATAGATAGATCTATCTATATTTATCGAGATAGAGATAGATCTATCTATATTTATCGAGATAGAGATAGATCTATCTATATTTATCGAGATAGAGATAGATCTATGTATATTTATCGAGATAGATAGAGATAGATCTATCTCTATCTCTATCTCGATAAATATAGATAGATCTATCTATATTTATCGAGATAGAGATAGATCTATCTATATTTATCGAGATAGAGATAGATCTATCTATATTTATCGAGATAGAGATAGATCTATGTATATTTATCGAGATAGATAGAGATAGATCTATCTCTGTCTCGATAAATATAGATAGATCTATCTCTGTCTCTATTTCGATGAATATAGATAGATCTATCTCTATCTCGATAAATATAGATAGATCTATCTCTATCTATATTTATCGAGATAGAGATAGATCTATATTTATCGAGATAGAGATAGATCTATATTTATCGAGATACAGAGAGATAGATCCATCTATATTTATCGAGATAGATCTATCTATATTTATCGAGATAGAGATATAGATCCATCTATATTTATCAAAATAGAGACAGAGATAGATCTATCTATATTTATCGAGACAGAGATAGATCTATCTATATTTATCGAGATAGAGATAGATCTATCTATATTTATCGAGATAGATCTATCTCTATCTCGATAAATATAGATAGATCTATCTCTATCTCTATCTCTATCTCGATAAATATAGATAGATCTATCTCTATTTCGATAAATATAGATAGATCTATCTCTATCTCAATAAATATAGATAGATCTATCTCTATCTATATTTATCGAAATAGAGATAGATCTATCTATATTTATCGAGACAGATAGATCTATCTATATTTATCGAGATAGAGATAGAGATAGAGATAGATCTATCTATATTTATCGAGATAGAGATAGATCTATCTCTATCTATCTCGATAAATATAGATAGATCTATCTCTATCTCGATAAATATAGATAGATCTATCTCTGTCTCGATAAATATAGATAGATCTATCTCTGTCTCTATTTCGATAAATATAGATAGATCTATCTCTATCTCGATAAATATAGATAGATCTATATCTCTATCTCGATAAATATAGATAGATCTATCTCTATCTCGATAAATATAGATAGATCTATCTCTAGCTCGATAAATATAGATAGATCTATCTCGATAAATATAGATAGAGATAGATCTATATTTATCGAGATACAGAGAGATAGATCTATCTATATTTATCGAGATAGATCTATCTATATTTATCGAGATAGAGATAGATCTATCTATATTTATCGAGATAGAGATAGATCTATCTATATTTATCGAGATAGAGATCTCTAATAGAGATAGCGATATCTCTAATAGAGATAGAGATATCTCTAATAGAGATAGATAGAGGCATCTCTAATAGAGATAGAGACATCTCTAGTAGAGATAGAGAGATCTCTAATAGAGATAGAGACATCTCTACTACAGATAGAGAGACATCTCTAATAGAGATAGAGACATCTCTAATAGAGATAGAGACATCTCTAATAGAGATAGAGACATCTCTAATAGAGATAGAGACATCTCTAATAGAGATAGAGACATCTCTAATAGATAGAGATCTCTAATAGAGATAGAGAGATCGCTAATAGAGAGACATATCTCTAATAGAGAGACATATCTCTAATAGAGATAGAGACATATCTCTAATAGAGATAGAGACATCTCTCTAATAGAGATAGAGACATCTCTCTAATAGAGATAGAGACATCTCTCTAATAGAGATAGAGACATATCTCTAATAGAGATAGAGACATATCTCTAATAGAGATAGAGACATATCTCTAATAGAGATAGAGATATCTCTCTAATAGAGATAGAGACATCTCTCTAATAGAGATAGAGATATCTCTCATAGAGATAGAGATATCTCTAATAGATCTATCTCTCTATCTATATTTATCGAGATGGAGATAGAGATCGAGATATCGCTAATAGAGATAGAGATCGAGATATCTCTAATAGAGATAGAGATCTCTAATAGAGAAAGAGATAGAGATAGAGACATCTCTAATAGAGATAGACATCTCTAATAGAGATAGAGATATCTCGAATAGAGATAGAGATATCTCTATTAGAGATAGAGATATCTCTATTAGAGATAGAGACAGAGAGATCTCTATTAGAGATAGAGACAGAGAGATCTCTATTAGAGATAGACAGAGAGATCTCTATTAGAGATAGAGACAGAGAGATCTCTATTAGAGATAGAGATCGAGATATCTCTAATAGAGATAGAGATCTCTAATAGAGATAGAGATATCTCTAATGGAGATAGAGATATCTGTAATAGAGATAGAGACATCTCTAATAGAGATAGAGATATCTCTAATAGAGATAGAGATATCTCCAATAGAGATAGAGCTAGATAGATATCTCTAATAGAGATAGAGATATCTCTAATAGAGATAGAGATCTCTAATAGAGATAGAGATATCTCTAATAGAGATAGACATCTCTAATAGAGATAGAGACATGTCTAATAGAGATATCTCCAATAGAGATATCTCCAATAGAGGTAGAGACATCTCTAATAGAGATAGAGACATCTCTAATAGAGCTAGAGACATCTCTAATAGAGCTAGAGACATCTCTAATAGAGATAGAGCTAGAGACATCTCTAATAGAGATAGAGCTAGAGACATCTCTAATAGAGATAGAGCTAGAGACATCTCTAATAGAGATAGAGACATCTCTAATAGAGATAGAGACATCTCTAATAGAGATAGAGAGACATCTCTAATAGAGATAGAGAGACATCTCTAATAGAGATAGAGAGACATCTCTAATAGAGATAGAGAGACATCTCTAATAGAGATAGAGAGACACCTCTAATAGAGATAGAGAGACACCTCTAATAGAGAGAGATAGAGATAGATCTATCTATATTTAATCGAGATAGAGATAGAGATAGATCTATCTATATTTATCGAGATAGAGATAGAGATAGATCTATCTATATTTATCGAGATAGAGATAGAGATAGAGATCTCTAATAGAGATAGAGATATCTCTAATAGAGATAGAGATAGAGACATCTCTAATAGAGATAGAGACATCTCTAATGGAGATAGAGATAGAGACATCTCTAATAGAGATAGAGACATCTCTAATAGAGATAGAGACATCTCTAATAGAGAGAGATATCTCTAATAGAGATAGAGACAGAGATATCTCTAATAGAGATAGAGATCTCTAATAGAGATAGAGATCTCTGATAGAGATAGAGATCTCTAATAGAGATAGAGAGATATCTAATAGAGATAGAGATATATCTCTAATAGAGATAGAGATATCTCTAATAGAGATAGAGATAGAGATATCTCTAATAGAGATAGAGATAGAGATATCTCTAATAGAGATAGAGACATCTCTAATAGAGATAGAGACATCTCTAATAGAGATAGAGACATCTCTAATAGAGATAGAGATATCTCTAATAGAGATAGAGATATCTCTAATAGAGATAGAGATATCTCTAATAGAGATAGAGATATCTCTAATAGAGATAGACATATCTCTAATAGAGATAGACATCTCTAATAGAGATAGAGACATCTCTAATAGAGATAGAGACATCTCTAATAGAGATGGAGAGACATCACTAATAGAGATAGAGAGACATCTCTAATAGAGATAGAGAGACATCTCTAATAGAGATAGAGAGACATCTCTAATAGAGATAGAGAGACATCTCTAATAGAGATACCTCTAATCGAGATGAGACATCTCTAATAGAGAGAGAGATAGAGATAGATCTATCTATATTTATCGAGATAGAGATAGATCTATCTATATTTATCGAGATAGAGATAGATATCTCTAATAGAGATAGAGATATCTCTAATAGAGATAGATCTATATTTATTGAGATAGAGATAGAGATCGAGATATCTCTAATAGAGATAGAGATATCTCTAATAGAGATAGAGACATCTCTAATAGAGATAGCGACATCTCTAATAGAGATAGAGACATCTCTAATAGAGATAGAGACATCTCTAATAGAGATAGAGACATCGGGGTGCCGCTCGCGGACGAGGTTGTGGATTTGGGGAAAATCGCTGTTTGAATATCCGGAGGAGTGTTGGAGGAGAACTTAATTCCAGGACGAAGATTGGAAGACAGCGCAATCCATCCCTGAAGCCGGGACTGCGAGGCCCAGGTTGCCCTGCAACCTCTAGTGCAGCGCACTTGGTGCCTCTTCCCGGCCCCTCCTCTCTACTGCCTGTGCCTTTAAAATCAACTCGCGGCCCCCGCTTCGCGGGCGCCGCTTGCGGACGAGGTTGTGGATTTGGGGAAAATCGCTGTTTGAATATCCGGAGGAGTGTTGGAGGAGAACTTTTAATTCCTTTTAATACCAGGACGAAGATTGGAAGACAGCGCAATCCATCCCTGAAGCCGGGACTGCGAGGCCCAGGTTGCCCTGCAACCTCTAGTGCAGCGCACTTGGTGCCTCTTCCCGGCCCCTCCTCTCTACTGCCTGTGCCTTTAAAATCAACTCGCGGCCCCCGCTTCGCGGGTGCCGCTTGCAGACGAGGTTGTGGATTTGGGGAAAATCGCTGTTTGAATATCCGGAGGAGTGTTGGAGGAGAACTTTTAATTCCTTTTAATACCAGGACGAAGATTGGAAGACAGCGCAATCCATCCCTGAAGCCGGGACTGCGAGGCCCAGGTTGCCCTGCAACCTCTAGTGCAGCGCACCTGGTGCCTCTTCCCGGCCCCTCCTCTTTTTCTTCTATATAGTCCAGCTTGTTCCCGCGACAGCGAGACGCGACCGGGGCGAAGCCCGGGCCAAGGGCGGGCCCGTTGTAGCCCGTTTGAGACCGAGAGAGACCGGACCGGGCCCCCCCTCTTATATCTGCGGTCCTAATTGTATCTGCACCTTACACTGCCATTATATTGCCTATATTTGCAGGTTGGATATAGTATATATAGGTTGATTGGAGTAACTCTAGCTGCGCAAATAATATATTTTTGTATTCTTGTTGACGAGTGTAATGGCAACCAAAGAGGGCAGGAATCATGCTCCTACTGCTAATCTTACGGGTACTTTAGATCATTTTATAGTAAGAGCAAACTCTGTGATCGACCAGGGCATCGTCCTCATGGAACGTAGAGTCTCACAGGACCTCGCCCTGGCTAGCCGTTCATCATTAGGTCTTTTTGCAACTGCCCGCACCCCCAATGCTATAGAGGGAACTCCTATTTGCGCTGGTACTAAAACATCCACGTTGCCCCTCACCCAATTTATAGACGATACATCCCACAGCGATCTTCTGAGCTGTGATGATTTGCCAGTTACCCCAAGAGTTTTATCGCCTCCAGCCCTGAGAAACGGACCGTCCTTGCGAAACAAAAAGGGTCGTGCAACAGGGACGGTCCCTAAAACAAAGCCCAAACCTCCCAGTACAACCAGAACGAAACCCGGGGGAGCAAAACAAGCAAAAAGTCGAAATAACATAACTTCTGAAGTCCCTATTATCGCCACTGAAGGTTCTGGCATTTATACTCTGTACCCAGAGACCACTCATTTAAAGCCTCCCGGGGTACTTCCAGACCAGGTATATGTTCCTCACTCCCCTTTGCCTCAAGCAGATGAGGTTACATCAACTCTGCAATTAGATACATTGCTACCCACCCTTCTAGGCCCCCTTGAAAAAAGGTTAGACACCATAGTGACCCACCTCTCAAAGCTTGAATCACAAATTAAGGGCATCTCTGGTAATGCTATAAACAAAGCACAATCACAATGTTCCTGCAATTGTACATCTAAAAATAGGACGGAGGGGCTAGCGACAGATGCTCTTATATCCTGCTCAAATATCCAGCCACCTATCAATTCACATGTTGTATCGCAGGTAGCCCCCGCTAAAACACTTAATCCCTCTTTACTACAACATGAAGTTAGACCTATTGACAATCAGCATGCAGCTTCTAACACTTCAGGAATGGCCCTACCGGCAATAGATCGTGGTAACGGAAGGTTGGAACAAAGGGGAGGAAAGGGAGAGGCATTTAGCCTCATCCCGAGACTCGACCTGCCCCCGGAAGCAAGCCCATACGTGGCTGTTCTCACAGGGGTACCAGAAATCAGCGATGCTAGTAGTGAGGATTTTACTTCCCTGAAGAATAAGACTATACAATGGCTTAGTATCCATAGGCCCTTGCCCCCCCACGTTAGAAGCGAGATTATTATGGTTAGAAGGGTGGGCTGGGTAGGACGCACTCCTAAAACTTTCAATGGTGATTGCGTCATAGTCAACTTCAGGGATCCTAGGACAGTAGATTATATCTGTAAGTGGGGATTTTCCAGCTCAGATACAAAAATAGGAGTATGTTCACTTAATTCTTTCTACCCTAGTGAATTTCCGATGCTTCAGGAAAATGGCTGGACCCATGTACCATATTCACGCTGGGGAGGTGGTGAGAAGTCAAGGCGATATGCCTACACTCTGACACAGCCCTATATCCCCTGTTCAAATAGATTTAGCTACCTTGACCAGGTTGATTGACTGACCAGGGCTAACAAAGAAATTCAGGAGGATTTTGAGAGTGAGATTATGGCCCAACAGCTAAGCGAGGCAACAAGAGAAAGTAATATGTATTCCCGTAAAGAGGAGTCTTCCCTTAATTCTGCAGGGATCAGTACTGCTCCCCTTTTAGAGAGTACTAGCTGCACCTCCAGTGAGCAGTTCCCTCCAGTAAATCTAGATAGTACTAGTATCTTCTCCTTCCACTTTATTGAAACACATCAACAGGGTTGCCCATCTTACTCATTAGACTCTCTGCCAGCCACTCCGAGCCATGCTGTGTACATGACTATTACATCATGGAATGTGGCGGGTTTGAATAGTAAGTTAGAGTGCCCAGAATGGGGCACCTTTGTTGACACCTCTGATGTGATTTTATTTCAAGAGACTTGGGCCAGGGAGGAAGCCCATAGAGTGGGATTTGTGGCCTTTAACATCATGGCTCGTTGGGGAGGCAAAGGACGCCCCTCTGGTGGCCTGACAACGTGGGTGGGTATACACTTGGGCAGCAAGGTGGAATCGATCCAGACCAACTCGGATGATATTTTGTGCGTCCTTATGACATGGCCCTCCACGTATAAATTAGCAGCAATTAATGGTCACTCTCGTCCAACTGTATTGGCAAAGGAATCTAGCACTATCGGGGAATTATCAGTATTTCTCGATTCCCTAAACCGGGACATCCAGTTTGTGGTCGCAGGTGATTTCAATTGCCATTATGAGCCCCTTCAAGGGCTGAATGAGGGGGCACTGATGGGAGAGGATGAGTTTTGGGGAATTCCTCCCTGCAACTCTGCTCCAGCAAAGGCATGGACACCATTGGCCATGCAGATAATGACCCTAACTCTTCATAATTCGGTCAGGGCGGTTAATGGTAGGAAGCCATCAGATATCCCCTCTAAGTGTACCTATAATAAAAAAGATCATGAATCTCACTTAGACTATGTCATGGTTGAGACTAGGCTTTGGCCAAAGATAGTGGACCTGGAGGTACTATTCAGAACGGATAGTGATCATAATGCCCTGATGATGAAGATGGAATCCCCCCATACTCCAAAAAGCTATACGGAAGTCTGTGACGACCCTGGCCTTGTTATTGCCAACAACAGGAGGCGGGTCAAATGGGCGAACTTGCGTGAGAGGAGGGATGCTCTTTCTAGTTTATACACATTTATTCTTCCCCTCCTCATTTTGGCAAATGATGTTTGGGCTCATGGGATGCTTAATGGTGTATCTGGGAACCTGCTTACTGTTCACCAGGATCTGGTGGACACTTTAGCAGGCATTTTCAACCCAATTGCCCCTTCTAACATGATCAGCGTGTCCCGCCCCTCTTCTAGGTACAATGCCACCTGTAGGAGGTCAAAAACAGATCTGATAAATGCCATTAAGAATGGCACTGACAGGACGACTATTCGTGCTCTCAGGTACTCCTACAAAGAAGTTATGAAACAGGCAAGAATAGCCTGGGATTGGGAGAGATGGCAGAACCTAGCCTCCGCACTTGCTAATAAGGATTCGCGGAGTTTCTGGGCCATCGTGAACACAGGGTGTGCCGTACCGCGTAACGCGATTGAAGTAAATTTAGATGCGGGGGTGTGGGAATCGCATTTTAAATCCCTCTACGCAGTAACCTCTGAATTAGATCTTTTGCCCCTGCATACATCTATACCTGGGGATGCTGAGGTTCTGGAGTTCTCTATTGAGGATGTTAACATTGTCCTGGGAAAACTGAAGAGTGGTAAAGCACCAGGTATTGATAAACTCCCCGGAGATATGTTTAAAGAACAACCAAAGATATGGGCGCCGTATTTGTGTGCACTATTTAATACCATACTGTGTGGTGCACAGGTTCCGGGCACGTGGTTGGGAGCAGAGATTATACCAATCTTTAAAAAGGGTTCTCCCTTGCTCCCAGCAAATTACAGGCCCATTAGCCTTATTGATGTCCCCCAAAAAATGTTTGCACAACTAATTTTAGATCGTTTGCAGGAGTGGATTAACGAGAATGAAATCCTCTCCCCTTACCAGGCCGGTATCAGGAGCAAAACATCCACCATGGATCAGATCTTCCATTTAGTTATGCTGTATTGGAAGACTGTGATAATAGAGGGTGGCAGCCTCTACATGGTGTTTGTAGATCTTCGATCAGCTTTTGATACTGTGCCCAGGGGGAAACTATGGGCTGTCCTCCGGGAAATGGGAGTCCCCAGTGCATTATTGGGGATACTAGTGAGGTTGCACACACAGAACTTCGCACAGGTTAGGTGTGCGAGAGGAGGAGTATTGTCTGCAAGGTTCCCGGTAAACAAGGGTGTTAGGCAAGGGTGCGTCCTTGCCCCTACTCTGTTCTGCTTGTATGTAAATGGGATGATATCCTACTTGGACGCAGTGCCAAACAATGACGCACCTAGGTTGGCAGGCAAGAAAGTCGCGGCTATAATGTTTGCCGACGATACTCTTCTACTATCCAAGTCACCCATGGGGATACAGAGCATTCTGAACGGCTTTAACAACTATTGCTGCGAACATGGTTTACAGATCAACGTAGACAAAACCAAATATATGATATTTAATCCCTCATCGCACACCAGACCTCCACCTATTCTGGATTCAGTTCAATTAGAGAGAGTCCAGACATTCCAATATCTAGGTGTTACACTAAGTGAAAATCTTTCCTGGGGTCCTCAACTTGCCAAGTCCCAACTTAAATTGACCCAAATAGCAGGGGGGATACTAAAAATGACTAATGCCTCAACATTCAGGCCCATAAGCCCAGGGCTTGAAATTTATAAATCCAGGGCAAGAGCTGCGGCTTTGTATGGTGGGGAATTATGGGGGCATGTCGCTAGACCCGAAATGATTAAAGCAGAGAATAGATTTTTGAGGCAGTTGTTACTGCTTCCCCAAAGTACACCTATTCTACCATTAAGGCTTGACTTGGGTTTATTCCCTATACAGGAGGAACTATCTATTAAACCCCTTAGGTTCTGGAGGAGGATATGGTCAACTCCTGAACTGTTGCAGTACAGAAATGAATTACAGGAAATACTGAGTTCAAGCAAGGCAGTGCATATCCCCTGGCTCTTATATGTTAAACATGAACTGTCGACAATGGGCCTTGTAGATATGTGGAACAAACCGGCAACTGCTTGTAATGAGATTTCTGGGAAATTATTCACTGAGTGCTATAGATCACGATGTAGCAGTGTATGGCTGCATGACTTGCAGAATGGCACTCTGGTAAGATCTTTCCTAGAGATTAAAACTGCATACTCATTTGAAGACTATATGAATGTGATTTATCCTGTACTGGCCAGGAAGCTTTACATCCAATGGAGGTTCGGCTCCCTCCCACTAGCGAGCCTTACCAGTAAATGGTCTAGGTCTGGGGTCTCTCAATGTCCAGGCTGTGGCGCTGACAAAGAAAACGATTGTCATATTTTATTTTTTTGCCCATTGTACAGTAGAGCCCGGAAATACTGGATAGTACCAATTTGTAGGAACTTGGGCTTCCGGAAAGGCTCAGATGCACTCAGAATTTTCAAATCTGACACTACAGGCCATATTGTGTTTGCCCTTTCTAAGTATCTGTATGCTTTTTGGATCAAAAGGTGTTTTATAATTTCAAATAGTGCTTAGAATAACTGGTTTGCAACAGTTTGTGTAATAGAGATAGAGATCTCTAATACAGATAGAGATGTCTCTATTAGAGATATCTGTCTCTAATAGAGATAGAGATATCTCTAATAGAGATAGAGATATCTCTAATAGAGATAGAGATATCTCTAATAGAGATAGAGATCTCTAATAGAGATAGAGATCTCTAATAGAGATAGAGATCTCTAATAGAGATAGAGATCTCTAATAGAGATAGAGATATCTCTAATGGAGATAGAGATATCTCTAATGGAGATAGAGATATCTCTAATGGAGATAGAGATATCTCTAATGGAGATAGAGATAGAGAGATCTCTAATAGAGAGAGATATCTCTAATAGAGATAGAGATATCTCTAATAGAGATAGAGATATCTCTAATAGAGATAGAGATCTCTAATAGAGATAGAGATCTCTAATAGAGATAGAGATCTCTAATAGAGATAGAGATCTCTAATAGAGATAGAGATATCTCTAATGGAGATAGAGATATCTCTAATGGAGATAGAGATATCTCTAATGGAGATAGAGATAGAGAGATCTCTAATAGAGAGAGATATCTCTAATAGAGATAGAGATATCTCTAATAGAGATAGAGATCTCTAATACAGATAGAGATCTCTAATACAGATAGAGATCTCTAATACAGATAGAGATAGAGACATCTCTAATAGAGATAGAGACATCTCTAATAGAGATAGAGACATCTCTAATAGAGATAGAGACATCTCTAATAGAGATAGAGACATCTCTAATAGAGATAGAGATCTCTAATACAGATAGAGATCTCTAATACAGATAGAGATAGAGACATCTCTAATAGAGATAGAGACATCTCTAATAGAGATAGAGACATCTCTAATAGAGATAGAGATCTCTAATAGAGATAGAGACATCTCCAATAGAGATAGAGATATCTCTAATAGAGATAGAGACATCTCTAATAGAGATAGAGACATCTCTAATAGAGATAGAGACATCTCTAATAGAGATAGAGACATCTCTAATAGAGATAGAGAGACATCTCTAATAGAGATAGAGAGACATCTCTAATAGAGATAGAGAGACATCTCTAATAGAGATAGAGACATCTCTAATAGAGATAGAGACATCTCTAATAGAGATAGAGACATCTCTAATAGAGATAGAGACATCTCTAATAGAGAGAGATAGAGATAGAGATAGATCTATCTATATTTATCGAGATTTAGATAGAGATTGAGATATCTCTAATAGAGATAGAGATATCTCTAATAGAGATAGATATAGAGATATCTCTAATAGAGATAGAGATATCTCTAATAGAGATAGATATAGAGATATCTCTAATAGAGATGGAGATAGAGACATCTCTAATAGAGATAGAGATCTCTAATAGAGATAGAGATCTCTAATAGAGATAGAGATCTCTAATAGAGATAGAGATAGAGATAGAGACATCTCTAATAGAGATAGAGATCTCCAATAGAGATAGAGACATCTCTAATAGAGATAGAGACATCTCTAATAGAGATAGATATATCTCTAATAGAGATAGAGAAAGAGCTAGAGACATCCCTAATAGAGATAGAGATCTCTAATAGAGATAGACATCTCCAATAGAGATAGAGATATCTCCAATAGAGATAGAGATCTCTAATAGAGATAGAGACATCTCTAATAGAGATAGAGATAGAGACCTCTCTAATAGAGATAGAGACCTCTCTAATAGAGATAGAGACATCTCTAATAGAGATAGAGACATCACTAATAGAGATAGAGAGACATCTCTAATAGAGATAGAGAGAAACCTCTAATAGAGATAGAGAGACACCTCTAATAGAGATAGAGACATCTCAAATAGAGATAGAGACATCTCTAATAGAGAGAGATAGATCTATCTATATTTATCGAGATAGAGATTGAGATATCTCTAATAGAGATAGAGACATCTCTAATAGAGATAGAGACATCTCTAATAGAGATAGAGACATCTCTAATAGAGATAGAGACATCTCTAATAGAGATAGAGACATCTCTAATAGAGATAGAGAGACATCTCTAATAGAGATAGAGACATCTCTAATAGAGATAGAGAGACATCTCTAATAGAGATAGAGAGACACCTCTAATAGAGATAGAGACATCTCTAATAGAGATAGAGATCTCTAATAGAGATAGACATCTCCAATAGAGCTAGACATCTCTAATAGAGATAGAGATCTCTAATAGAGATAGAGACATCTCTAATAGAGATAGAGAGACATCTCTAATAGAGATAGAGAGACATCTCTAATAGAGATAGAGAGACATCTCTAATAGCGATAGAGATCTCTAATAGAGATAGAGATCTCTAATAGAGATAGAGATAGAGACATCTCTAATAGAGATAGAGACATCTCTAATAGAGATAGAGACATCTCTAATAGAGATAGAGATCTCTAAAAGAGATAGAGATCTCTAATAGAGAAAGAGATCTCTAATAGAGATAGAGATCTCTAATGGGGATAGAGACATCTCTAATAGAGATAGAGACATCTCTAATAGAGATAGAGACATCTCTAATAGAGATAGAGACATCTCTAATAGCGATAGAGATCTCTAATAGCTAGAGACACCTCTAATAGAGATAGAGATCTCTAATAGAGATAGAGAGACATCTCTAATAGAGATAGAGAGACATCTCTAATAGCGATAGAGATCTCTAATAGAGATAGAGACATCTCTAATAGAGATAGAGACATCTCTAATAGAGATAGATATATCTCTAATAGAGATAGAGAAAGAGCTAGAGACATCCCTAATAGAGATAGAGATCTCTAATAGAGATAGACATCTCCAATAGAGATAGAGATATCTCCAATAGAGATAGAGATCTCTAATAGAGATAGAGACATCTCTAATAGAGATAGAGATAGAGACCTCTCTAATAGAGATAGAGACCTCTCTAATAGAGATAGAGACATCTCTAATAGAGATAGAGACATCACTAATAGAGATAGAGAGACATCTCTAATAGAGATAGAGAGAAACCTCTAATAGAGATAGAGAGACACCTCTAATAGAGATAGAGACATCTCAAATAGAGATAGAGACATCTCTAATAGAGAGAGATAGATCTATCTATATTTATCGAGATAGAGATTGAGATATCTCTAATAGAGATAGAGACATCTCTAATAGAGATAGAGACATCTCTAATAGAGATAGAGACATCTCTAATAGAGATAGAGACATCTCTAATAGAGATAGAGACATCTCTAATAGAGATAGAGAGACATCTCTAATAGAGATAGAGACATCTCTAATAGAGATAGAGAGACATCTCTAATAGAGATAGAGAGACACCTCTAATAGAGATAGAGACATCTCTAATAGAGATAGAGATCTCTAATAGAGATAGACATCTCCAATAGAGCTAGACATCTCTAATAGAGATAGAGATCTCTAATAGAGATAGAGACATCTCTAATAGAGATAGAGAGACATCTCTAATAGAGATAGAGAGACATCTCTAATAGAGATAGAGAGACATCTCTAATAGCGATAGAGATCTCTAATAGAGATAGAGATCTCTAATAGAGATAGAGATAGAGACATCTCTAATAGAGATAGAGACATCTCTAATAGAGATAGAGACATCTCTAATAGAGATAGAGATCTCTAAAAGAGATAGAGATCTCTAATAGAGAAAGAGATCTCTAATAGAGATAGAGATCTCTAATGGGGATAGAGACATCTCTAATAGAGATAGAGACATCTCTAATAGAGATAGAGACATCTCTAATAGAGATAGAGACATCTCTAATAGCGATAGAGATCTCTAATAGCTAGAGACACCTCTAATAGAGATAGAGATCTCTAATAGAGATAGAGAGACATCTCTAATAGAGATAGAGAGACATCTCTAATAGCGATAGAGATCTCTAATAGAGATAGAGACATCTCTAATAGAGATAGAGATCTCTAAAAGAGATAGAGATCTCTAATAGAGATAGAGATCTCTAATAGAGATAGAGATCTCTAATGGGGATAGAGACATCTCTAATAGAGATAGAGACATCTCTAACAGAGACATCTCTAATAGAGATAGAGATCTCTAATAGAGATAGAGATAGAGACATCTCTAATAGAGATAGAGACATCTCTAATAGAGATAGAGACATCTCTAATAGAGATAGAGACATCTCTAATAGCGATAGAGACATCTCTAATAGCGATAGAGATCTCTAATAGCGATAGAGATCTCTAATAGCGATAGAGATCTCTAATAGAGATAGAGATCTCTAATAGAGATAGAGATAGAGACATCTCTAATAGAGATAGAGACATCTCTAATAGAGATAGAGACATCTCTAATAGAGATAGAGATCTCTAAAAGAGATAGAGATCTCTAATAGAGATAGAGATCTCTAATAGAGATAGACATCTCTAATAGCGATAGAGACATCTCTAATAGCGATAGAGACATCTCTAATAGCGATAGAGACATCTCTAATAGCGATAGAGACATCTCTAATAGCGATAGAGACATCTCTAATAGAGATAGAGACATCTCTAATAGAGATAGAGACATCTCTAATAGAGAGAGATATCTCTAATAGAGAGAGATATCTCTAATACAGATAGAGATAGAGACATCTCTAATAGAGATAGAGACATCTCTAATAGAGATAGAGACATCTCTAATAGAGATAGAGACATCTCTAATAGAGATAGAGACATCTCCAATAGAGATAGCTCTAATAGAGATAGAGACATCTCTAATAGAGATAGAGACATCTCTAATAGAGATCTCTAATAGAGATAGACATCTCCAATAGAGATAAAGATCTCTAATAGAGATAGAGACATCTCTTATAGAGATAGAGACAGAGATATCTCTAATAGAGACATCTCTAATAGAGATAGAGACATCTCTAATAGAGATAGAGACATCTCTAATAGAGATAGAGACATCTCTAATAGAGATAGAGACATCTCTAATAGAGATAGAGAGACATCTCTAATAGAGATAGAGAGACATCTCTAATAGAGATAGAGAGACACCTCTAATAGAGATAGAGACATCTCTAATAGAGATAGAGACATCTCTAATAGAGATAGAGACATCTCTAATAGAGAGAGAGATCTCTAAAAGAGATAGAGATAGATCTATCTATATTTATCGAGATAGAGATATCTCTAATAGAGATAGAGATATCTCTAATAGAGATAGATATAGAGATATCTCTAATAGAGATGGAGATAGAGACATCTCTAATAGAGACATCTCTAATAGAGATAGAGATCTCTAATAGAGATAGAGATCTCTAATAGAGATAGAGATAGAGACATCTCTAATAGAGATAGAGATCTCTAAAAGAGATAGAGATCTCTAATAGAGATAGAGACATCTCTAATAGAGATAGAGATCTCCAATAGAGATAGAGAGACATCTCTAATAGAGATAGAGAGACATCTCTAATAGAGATAGAGAGACATCTCTAATAGAGATAGAGACATCTCTAATAGAGATAGAGAGACATCTCTAATAGAGATAGAGAGACACCTCTAATAGAGATAGAGACATCTCTAATAGAGATAGAGATCTCTAATAGAGATAGACATCTCCAATAGAGCTAGAGACATCTCTAATAGAGATAGAGATCTCTAATAGAGATAGAGACATCTCTAATAGAGATAGAGAGACATCTCTAATAGAGATAGAGAGACATCTCTAATAGAGATAGAGAGACATCTCTAATAGCGATAGAGATCTCTAATAGAGATAGAGATCTCTAATAGAGATAGAGATAGAGACATCTCTAATAGAGATAGAGACATCTCTAATAGAGATAGAGACATCTCTAATAGAGATAGAGATCTCTAAAAGAGATAGAGATCTCTAATAGAGAAAGAGATCTCTAATAGAGATAGAGATCTCTAATGGGGATAGAGACATCTCTAATAGAGATAGAGACATCTCTAATAGAGATAGAGACATCTCTAATAGAGATAGAGACATCTCTAATAGAGATAGAGACATCTCTAATAGCGATAGAGATCTCTAATAGCTAGAGACACCTCTAATAGAGATAGAGATCTCTAATAGAGATAGAGAGACATCTCTAATAGAGATAGAGAGACATCTCTAATAGAGATAGAGAGACATCTCTAATAGCGATAGAGATCTCTAATAGAGATAGAGACATCTCTAATAGAGATAGAGATCTCTAAAAGAGATAGAGATCTCTAATAGAGATAGAGATCTCTAATAGAGATAGAGATCTCTAATGGGGATAGAGACATCTCTAATAGAGATAGAGACATCTCTAATAGAGATAGAGACATCTCTAACAGAGACATCTCTAATAGAGATAGAGATCTCTAATAGAGATAGAGATCTCTAATAGAGATAGAGATAGAGACATCTCTAATAGAGATAGAGACATCTCTAATAGAGATAGAGACATCTCTAATAGCGATAGAGACATCTCTAATAGCGATAGAGATCTCTAATAGCGATAGAGATCTCTAATAGAGATAGAGACATCTCTAATAGAGATAGAGACATCTCTAATAGAGATAGAGACATCTCTAATAGAGATAGAGATCTCTAAAAGAGATAGAGATGTCTAATAGAGATAGAGATCTCTAATAGAGATAGACATCTCTAATAGCGATAGAGACATCTCTAATAGCGATAGAGACATCTCTAATAGCGATAGAGACATCTCTAATAGCGATAGAGACATCTCTAATAGAGATAGAGACATCTCTAATAGAGATAGAGACATCTCTAATAGAGAGAGATATCTCTAATAGAGATAGAGATATCTAATAGAGATAGAGATCTCTAATAGAGATAGAGATATCTCTAATAGAGATAGAGACATCTCTAATAGAGATAGAGATCTCTAATACAGATAGAGATAGAGACATCTCTAATAGAGATAGAGACATCTCCAATAGAGATAGCTCTAATAGAGATAGAGACATCTCTAATAGAGATAGAGACATCTCTAATAGAGATCTCTAATAGAGATAGACATCTCCAATAGAGATAAAGATCTCTAATAGAGATAGAGACATCTCTTATAGAGATAGAGACAGAGATATCTCTAATAGAGACATCTCTAATAGAGATAGAGACATCTCTAATAGAGATAGAGACATCTCTAATAGAGATAGAGACATCTCTAATAGAGATAGAGACATCTCTAATAGAGATAGAGAGACATCTCTAATAGAGATAGAGAGACATCTCTAATAGAGATAGAGAGACACCTCTAATAGAGAGAGAGACACCTCTAATAGAGATAGAGACATCTCTAATAGAGATAGAGACATCTCTAATAGAGATAGAGACATCTCTAATAGAGAGAGAGATCTCTAAAAGAGATAGAGATAGATCTATCTATATTTATCGAGATAGAGATAGAGATTGAGATATCTCTAATAGAGATAGAGATATCTCTAATAGAGATAGATATAGAGATATCTCTAATAGAGATGGAGATAGAGACATCTCTAATAGAGACATCTCTAATAGGGATAGAGATCTCTAATAGAGATAGAGATCTCTAATAGAGATAGAGATAGAGACATCTCTAATAGAGATAGAGATCTCTAAAAGAGATAGAGATCTCTAATAGAGATAGAGACATCTCTAATAGAGATAGAGATCTCCAATAGAGATAGAGAGACATCTCTAATAGAGATAGAGAGACATCTCTAATAGAGATAGACATCTCTAATAGAGATAGAGACACCTCTAATAGAGATGAGACATCTCCAATAGAGATAGAGATATCTCCAATAGAGAGAGATATCTCCAATAGAGATAGAGATCTCTAATAGAGATAGAGACATCTCTAATAGAGATAGAGACATCTCTAATAGAGATAGAGACATCTCTAATAGAGATAGAGACATCTCTAATAGAGATAGAGAGACATCTCTAATAGAGATAGAGAGACATCTTTAATAGAGATAGAGAGACACCTCTAATAGAGATAGAGAGACACCTCTAATAGAGATAGAGACATCTCAAATAGAGATAGAGACATCTCTAATAGAGAGATAGAGATAGAGATAGATCTATCTATATTTATCGAGATAGAGATAGAGATTGAGATATCTCTAATAGAGATAGAGATATCTCTAATAGAGATAGATAGAGATATCTCTAATAGAGATGGAGATAGAGACATCTCTAATAGAGATGGAGATAGAGACATCTCTAATAGAGATAGAGACATCTCTAATAGAGATAGAGATCTCTAATAGAGATAGAGATCTCTAATAGCGATAGAGACATCTCTAATAGCGATAGAGACATCTCTAATAGCGATAGAGACATCTCTAATAGCGATAGAGACATCTCTAATAGAGATAGAGACATCTCTAATAGAGATAGAGACATCTCTAATAGAGATAGAGACATCTCTAATAGAGAGAGACATCTCTAATAGAGATAGAGACATCTCTAATAGAGATAGAGACATCTCTAATAGAGATAGAGACATCTCTAATAGAGACATCTCTAATAGAGAGAGATATCTCTAATAGAGATATCTCTAATAGAGATAGAGACATCTCTAATAGAGATAGAGACATCTCTAATAGAGATAGAGACATCTCTAATAGAGATAGAGACATCTCTAATAGAGAGAGATATCTCTAATAGAGATATCTCTAATAGAGATAGAGATCTCTAATACAGATAGAGATAGAAACATCTCTAATAGAGATAGAGAGATCTCTAATAGAGATAGAGACATCTCTAATAGAGATAGAGACATCTCTAATAGAGATAGAGACATCTCTAATAGAGATAGAGACATCTCTAATAGAGATAGAGACATCTCTAATAGAGATAGAGATCTCTAATCCAGATACAGATCTCTAATCGAGATAGAGATCTCCAATAGAGATAGAGATATCTCTAATAGAGATAGAGACATCTCTAATAGAGATAGAGACATCTCTAATAGAGATAGAGACATCTCTAATAGAGATAGAGACATCTCTAATAGAGATAGAGACATCTCTACTAGAGATAGCGAAAGAGCTAGAGACATCCCCAATAGAGATAGAGATCTCTAATAGAGATAGACATCTCTAATAGAGATAGAGATAGAGACATCTCTAATAGAGATAGACATCTCTAATAGAGATAGAGACACCTCTAATAGAGATGAGACATCTCCGATAGAGATATCTCCAATAGAGATAGAGACATCTCTAATAGAGATAGAGATATCTCTAATAGAGATAGAGATCTCTAATAGAGATAGAGATAGAGACATCTCTAATAGAGATAGAGACATCTCTAATAGAGATAGAGATATCTCTAATAGAGATAGAGATATCTCTAATAGAGATAGAGATCTCTAATAGAGAGAGATATCTCTAATAGAGATAGAGATAGAGATATCTCTAATAGAGATAGAGATCTCTAATAGAGATAGAGATCTCTAATACAGATAGAGATAGAGACATCTCTAATAGAGATAGAGACATCTCTAATAGAGATAGAGATCTCTAATAGAGATAGAGATCTCTAATAGAGATAGAGACATCTCCAATAGAGATAGAGATATCTCTAATAGAGATAGAGACATCTCTAATAGAGATAGAGACATCTCTAATAGAGATCTCTAATAGAGATAGACATCTCCAATAGAGATAAAGATCTCTAATAGAGATAGAGACATCTCTAATAGAGATAGAGACAGATATCTCTAATAGAGACATCTCTAATAGAGATAGAGACATCTCTAATAGAGATAGAGACATCTCTAATAGAGATAGAGACATCTCTAATAGAGATAGAGAGACACCTCTAATAGAGATAGAGAGACACCTCTAATAGAGATAGAGACATCTCTAATAGAGATAGAGACATCTCTAATAGAGATAGAGACATCTCTAATAGAGAGAGATAGAGATAGAGATAGATCTATCTATATTTATCGAGATAGAGATAGAGATTGAGATATCTCTAATAGAGATAGAGATATCTCTAATAGAGATAGATATAGAGATATCTCTAATAGAGATGGAGATAGAGACATCTCTAATAGAGATAGAGACATCTCTGATAGAGATAGAGATCTCTAATAGAGATAGAGATCTCTAATAGAGATAGAGATAGAGACATCTCTAATAGAGATAGAGATCTCTAAAAGAGATAGAGATCTCTAATAGAGATAGAGACATCTCTAATAGAGATAGAGACATCTCTAATAGAGATAGAGATCTCCAATAGAGATAGAGACATCTCTAATAGAGATAGAGACATCTCTAATAGAGATAGAGACATCTCTAATAGAGATAGAGAAAGAGCTAGAGACATCCCTAATAGAGATAGAGATCTCTAATAGAGATAGACATCTCTAATAGAGATAGACATCTCTAATAGAGATAGAGAGACATCTCTAATAGAGATAGAGAGACATCTCTAATAGAGATAGACATCTCTAATAGAGATAGAGACACCTCTAATAGAGATGAGACATCTCCAATAGAGATAGACATCTCTAATAGAGATAGAGACATCTCTAATAGAGATAGAGACATCTCTAATAGAGATAGAGACATCTCTAATAGAGATAGAGAGACATCTCTAATAGAGATAGAGACATCTTTAATAGAGATAGAGAGACACCTCTAATAGAGATAGAGAGACACCTCTAATAGAGATAGAGACATCTCAAATAGAGATAGAGACATCTCTAATAGAGGGATAGAGATAGAGATAGATCTATCTATATTTATCGAGATAAAGATAGAGATTGAGATATCTCTAATAGAGATAGAGATATCTCTAATAGAGATAGAGACATCTCTAATAGAGATAGAGACATCTCTAATAGAGACATCTCTAATAGAGATAGAGACATCTCTAATAGAGATAGAGATCTCTAATAGAGATAGAGACATCTCTAATAGCGATAGAGACATCTCTAATAGAGATAGAGACATCTCTAATAGAGATGGAGACATCTCTAATAGAGATAGAGACATCTCTAATAGAGATAGAGACATCTCTAATAGAGAGAGATATCTCTAATAGAGAGAGATATCTCTAATAGAGAGAGATATCTCTAATAGAGATATCTCTAATAGAGATAGAGATCTCTAATACAGATAGAGATAGAAACATCTCTAATAGAGATAGAGAGATCTCTAATAGAGATAGAGATAGAGACATCTCTAATAGAGATAGAGACATCTCTAATAGAGATAGAGACATCTCTAATAGAGATAGAGACATCTCTAATAGAGATAGAGACATCTCTAATAGAGATAGAGACATCTCTAATAGAGATAGAGATCTCTAATCCAGATACAGATCTCTAATCGAGATAGAGATCTCCAATAGAGATAGAGACATCTCTAATAGAGATAGAGATCTCTAATAGAGATAGAGATATCTCTAATAGAGATAGAGACATCTCTAATAGAGATAGAGACATCTCTAATAGAGATAGAGACATCTCTACTAGAGATAGCGAAAGAGCTAGAGACATCCCCAATAGAGATAGAGATCTCTAATAGAGATAGACATCTCTAATAGAGATAGGGATAGAGACATCTCTAATAGAGATAGAGAGACATCTCTAATAGAGATAGATATCTCTAATAGAGATAGAGACACCTCTAATAGAGATGAGACATCTCCAATAGAGATAGAGATATCTCCAATAGAGATAGAGATATCTCTATCTCTATTAGAGATGTCTCTAATAGAGATAGAGATCTCTAATAGAGCTAGAGATAGAGACATCTCTAATAGAGATAGAGACATCTCTAATAGAGATAGAGACATCTCTAATAGAGCTAGAGAAAGAGATAGAGACATCTCTAATAGAGATAGAGAGATATCTCCAATAGAGATAGAGATATATCTCTAATAGAGATAGAGATATATCTCTAATAGAGATAGAGACATCTCTAATAGAGATAGAGATAGAGATATCGCTAATAGAGATAGAGATCTCTAGTAGAGATAGAGACATCTCGAATAGAGATAAAGATAGAGATCTCTAATAGAGATATCTCTAATGGAGATAGAGATATCTATAGAGACATCTCTAATAGAGATAGAGACATCTCTAATAGAGATAGAGACATCTCTAATAGAGATAGAGACATCTCTAATAGAGCTAGAGAAAGAGATAGAGACATCTCTAATAGAGATAGAGAGATATCTCCAATAGAGATAGAGATATATCTCTAATAGAGATAGAGATATATCTCTAATAGAGATAGAGATAGAGACATCTCTAATAGAGATAGAGATAGAGATATCGCTAATAGAGATAGAGATCTCTAATAGAGATAGAGATCTCTAGTAGAGATAGAGACATCTCGAATAGAGATAAAGATAGAGATCTCTAATAGAGATATCTCTAATGGAGATAGAGATATCTATAGAGACATCTCTAATAGAGATAGAGACATCTCTAATAGAGATAGAGAGATATCTCTAATAGAGATAGAGAGATATCTCTAATAGAGATAGAGAGATATCTCTAATAGAGATAGAGAGATATCTCTAATAGAGATAGAGAGATATCTCTAATAGAGATAGAGAGATATCTCTAATAGAGATATATCTCTAATAGAGATATATCTCTAATAGAGATATATCTCTAATAGAGATAGAGACATCTCTAATAGAGATAGAGACATCTCTAATAGAGATAGAGAGATATCTCTAATAGAGATAGAGAGATATCTCTAATAGAGATAGAGAGATATCTCTAATAGAGATAGAGAGATATCTCTAATAGAGATATATCTCTAATAGAGATATATCTCTAATAGAGATAGAGACATCTCTAATAGAGATAGAGACATCTCTAATAGAGATAGAGACATCTCTAATAGAGATAGACATCTCGAATAGAGATAGAGATAGAGACATCTCTAATAGAGAGCGATAGATAGAGATCTCTAATAGAGATAGAGATATCTCTAATAGAGATAGATAGAGATATCTCTAATAGAGAGAGATATCTCTAATAGAGATAGAGACATCTCTAATAGAGATAGAGATATCTCTAATAGAGACAGAGATAGAGATAGAGACATCTCTAATAGAGATAGAGAGAGAGATCTCTAATAGAGATAGAGAGAGAGATCTCTAATAGAGATAGAGATATCTCTAATAGAGATATCTCTAATAAAGAGATAGATATCTCTAATAGAGATAGAGATATCTCTAATGGAGATAGAGATAGAGATATCTCTAATAGAGATAGAGATATCTCTAATAGAGATAGAGATATCTCTAATAGAGATAGAGATATCTCTAATAGAGATAGAGATATCTCTAATAGAGATAGAGATATCTCTAATAGAGATAGAGATATCTCTAATAGAGAGATGGATCTCTCTAATAGAGAGATGGATCTCTCTAATAGAGATAGAGATATCTCTAATAGAGATAGAGATATCTCTAATAGAGACAGAGATATCTCTAATAGAGATAGAGATATCTCTAATAGAGATAGAGATATCTCTAATAGAGATAGAGACATCTTTAATAGAGAGAGATAGAGACATCTCTAATAGAGAGAGATAGGGACATCTCTAATAGAGAGAGATAGGGACATCTCTAATAGAGAGAGATAGAGACATCTCTAATAGAGATAGAGATAGACATCACTAATAGAGATAGAGATATCTCCAATAGAGATAGAGATATCTCCAATAGAGATAGAGATATCTCCAATAGAGATAGATATATCTCTAATAGAGATAGAGATATCTCTAATAGAGATAGAGATATCTCCAATAGAGATAGAGATATCTCCAATAGAGATAGAGATATCTCTAATAGAGATAGAGATATCTCTGATAGATATCTCTAATAGAGATAGAGACATCTCTAATAGAGATAGAGATATCTCTAATAGAGATAGAGACATCTCTAATAGAGAGAGATATCTCTAATAGAGATAGAGACATCTCTAATAGAGATAGAGATATCTCTAATAGAGACAGAGATAGAGATAGAGACATCTCTAATAGAGATAGAGAGAGAGATCTCTAATAGAGATAGATCACTAATAGAGATAGAGATATCTCTAATAGAGATATCTCTAATAAAGAGATAGATATCTCTAATAGAGATAGAGATATCTCTAATAGAGATAGAGATAGAGATATCTCTAATAGAGATAGAGATATCTCTAATAGAGATAGAGATATCTCTAATAGAGATAGAGATATCTCTAATAGAGATAGAGATATCTCTAATAGAGAGATGGATCTCTCTAATAGAGATAGAGATATCTCTAATAGAGAGATAGATCTCTAATAGAGATAGAGATATCTCTAATGGAGATAGAGATATCTCTAATGGAGATAGAGATATCTCTAATGGAGATAGAGATATCTCTAATGGAGATAGAGATAGAGAGATCTCTAATAGAGAGAGATATCTCTAATAGAGATAGAGATATCTCTAATAGAGATAGAGATATCTCTAATAGAGATAGAGATCTCTAATAGAGATAGAGATCTCTAATAGAGATAGAGATCTCTAATAGAGATAGAGATATCTCTAATGGAGATAGAGATATCTCTAATGGAGATAGAGATATCTCTAATGGAGATAGAGATATCTCTAATGGAGATAGAGATAGAGAGATCTCTAATAGAGAGAGATATCTCTAATAGAGATAGAGATATCTCTAATAGAGATAGAGATCTCTAATACAGATAGAGATCTCTAATACAGATAGAGATCTCTAATACAGATAGAGATAGAGACATCTCTAATAGAGATAGAGACATCTCTAATAGAGATAGAGACATCTCTAATAGAGATAGAGACATCTCTAATAGAGATAGAGACATCTCTAATAGAGATAGAGATCTCTAATACAGATAGAGATCTCTAATACAGATAGAGATAGAGACATCTCTAATAGAGATAGAGATATCTCTAATAGAGATAGAGACATCTCTAATAGAGATAGAGATCTCTAATAGAGATAGAGACATCTCCAATAGAGATAGAGATATCTCTAATAGAGATAGAGACATCTCTAATAGAGATAGAGACATCTCTAATAGAGATAGAGACATCTCTAATAGAGATAGAGAGACATCTCTAATAGAGATAGAGAGACATCTCTAATAGAGATAGAGAGACATCTCTAATAGAGATAGAGAGACATCTCTAATAGAGATAGAGACATCTCTAATAGAGATAGAGACATCTCTAATAGAGATAGAGACATCTCTAATAGAGATAGAGACATCTCTAATAGAGAGAGATAGAGATAGAGATAGATCTATCTATATTTATCGAGATTTAGATAGAGATTGAGATATCTCTAATAGAGATAGAGATATCTCTAATAGAGATAGATATAGAGATATCTCTAATAGAGATAGAGATATCTCTAATAGAGATAGATATAGAGATATCTCTAATAGAGATGAGATAGAGACATCTCTAATAGAGATAGAGATCTCTAATAGAGATAGAGATCTCTAATAGAGATAGAGATCTCTAATAGAGATAGAGATAGAGATAGAGACATCTCTAATAGAGATAGAGATCTCCAATAGAGATAGAGACATCTCTAATAGAGATAGAGACATCTCTAATAGAGATAGATATATCTCTAATAGAGATAGAGAAAGAGCTAGAGACATCCCTAATAGAGATAGAGATCTCTAATAGAGATAGACATCTCCAATAGAGATAGAGATATCTCCAATAGAGATAGAGATCTCTAATAGAGATAGAGACATCTCTAATAGAGATAGAGATAGAGACCTCTCTAATAGAGATAGAGACCTCTCTAATAGAGATAGAGACATCTCTAATAGAGATAGAGACATCACTAATAGAGATAGAGAGACATCTCTAATAGAGATAGAGAGAAACCTCTAATAGAGATAGAGAGACACCTCTAATAGAGATAGAGACATCTCAAATAGAGATAGAGACATCTCTAATAGAGAGAGATAGATCTATCTATATTTATCGAGATAGAGATTGAGATATCTCTAATAGAGATAGAGACATCTCTAATAGAGATAGAGACATCTCTAATAGAGATAGAGACATCTCTAATAGAGATAGAGACATCTCTAATAGAGATAGAGACATCTCTAATAGAGATAGAGAGACATCTCTAATAGAGATAGAGACATCTCTAATAGAGATAGAGAGACATCTCTAATAGAGATAGAGAGACACCTCTAATAGAGATAGAGACATCTCTAATAGAGATAGAGATCTCTAATAGAGATAGACATCTCCAATAGAGCTAGACATCTCTAATAGAGATAGAGATCTCTAATAGAGATAGAGACATCTCTAATAGAGATAGAGAGACATCTCTAATAGAGATAGAGAGACATCTCTAATAGAGATAGAGAGACATCTCTAATAGCGATAGAGATCTCTAATAGAGATAGAGATCTCTAATAGAGATAGAGATAGAGACATCTCTAATAGAGATAGAGACATCTCTAATAGAGATAGAGACATCTCTAATAGAGATAGAGATCTCTAAAAGAGATAGAGATCTCTAATAGAGAAAGAGATCTCTAATAGAGATAGAGATCTCTAATGGGGATAGAGACATCTCTAATAGAGATAGAGACATCTCTAATAGAGATAGAGACATCTCTAATAGAGATAGAGACATCTCTAATAGCGATAGAGATCTCTAATAGCTAGAGACACCTCTAATAGAGATAGAGATCTCTAATAGAGATAGAGAGACATCTCTAATAGAGATAGAGAGACATCTCTAATAGCGATAGAGATCTCTAATAGAGATAGAGACATCTCTAATAGAGATAGAGACATCTCTAATAGAGATAGATATATCTCTAATAGAGATAGAGAAAGAGCTAGAGACATCCCTAATAGAGATAGAGATCTCTAATAGAGATAGACATCTCCAATAGAGATAGAGATATCTCCAATAGAGATAGAGATCTCTAATAGAGATAGAGACATCTCTAATAGAGATAGAGATAGAGACCTCTCTAATAGAGATAGAGACCTCTCTAATAGAGATAGAGACATCTCTAATAGAGATAGAGACATCACTAATAGAGATAGAGAGACATCTCTAATAGAGATAGAGAGAAACCTCTAATAGAGATAGAGAGACACCTCTAATAGAGATAGAGACATCTCAAATAGAGATAGAGACATCTCTAATAGAGAGAGATAGATCTATCTATATTTATCGAGATAGAGATTGAGATATCTCTAATAGAGATAGAGACATCTCTAATAGAGATAGAGACATCTCTAATAGAGATAGAGACATCTCTAATAGAGATAGAGACATCTCTAATAGAGATAGAGACATCTCTAATAGAGATAGAGAGACATCTCTAATAGAGATAGAGACATCTCTAATAGAGATAGAGAGACATCTCTAATAGAGATAGAGAGACACCTCTAATAGAGATAGAGACATCTCTAATAGAGATAGAGATCTCTAATAGAGATAGACATCTCCAATAGAGCTAGACATCTCTAATAGAGATAGAGATCTCTAATAGAGATAGAGACATCTCTAATAGAGATAGAGAGACATCTCTAATAGAGATAGAGAGACATCTCTAATAGAGATAGAGAGACATCTCTAATAGCGATAGAGATCTCTAATAGAGATAGAGATCTCTAATAGAGATAGAGATAGAGACATCTCTAATAGAGATAGAGACATCTCTAATAGAGATAGAGACATCTCTAATAGAGATAGAGATCTCTAAAAGAGATAGAGATCTCTAATAGAGAAAGAGATCTCTAATAGAGATAGAGATCTCTAATGGGGATAGAGACATCTCTAATAGAGATAGAGACATCTCTAATAGAGATAGAGACATCTCTAATAGAGATAGAGACATCTCTAATAGCGATAGAGATCTCTAATAGCTAGAGACACCTCTAATAGAGATAGAGATCTCTAATAGAGATAGAGAGACATCTCTAATAGAGATAGAGAGACATCTCTAATAGCGATAGAGATCTCTAATAGAGATAGAGACATCTCTAATAGAGATAGAGATCTCTAAAAGAGATAGAGATCTCTAATAGAGATAGAGATCTCTAATAGAGATAGAGATCTCTAATGGGGATAGAGACATCTCTAATAGAGATAGAGACATCTCTAACAGAGACATCTCTAATAGAGATAGAGATCTCTAATAGAGATAGAGATAGAGACATCTCTAATAGAGATAGAGACATCTCTAATAGAGATAGAGACATCTCTAATAGAGATAGAGACATCTCTAATAGCGATAGAGACATCTCTAATAGCGATAGAGATCTCTAATAGCGATAGAGATCTCTAATAGCGATAGAGATCTCTAATAGAGATAGAGATCTCTAATAGAGATAGAGATAGAGACATCTCTAATAGAGATAGAGACATCTCTAATAGAGATAGAGACATCTCTAATAGAGATAGAGATCTCTAAAAGAGATAGAGATCTCTAATAGAGATAGAGATCTCTAATAGAGATAGACATCTCTAATAGCGATAGAGACATCTCTAATAGCGATAGAGACATCTCTAATAGCGATAGAGACATCTCTAATAGCGATAGAGACATCTCTAATAGAGATAGAGACATCTCTAATAGAGATAGAGACATCTCTAATAGAGAGAGATATCTCTAATAGAGAGAGATATCTCTAATAGAGATAGAGATATCTAATAGAGATAGAGATCTCTAATAGAGATAGAGATATCTCTAATAGAGATAGAGACATCTCCAATAGAGATAGAGACATCTCTAATAGAGATAGAGATCTCTAATACAGATAGAGATAGAGACATCTCTAATAGAGATAGAGACATCTCTAATAGAGATAGAGACATCTCTAATAGAGATAGAGACATCTCTAATAGAGATAGAGACATCTCCAATAGAGATAGCTCTAATAGAGATAGAGACATCTCTAATAGAGATAGAGACATCTCTAATAGAGATCTCTAATAGAGATAGACATCTCCAATAGAGATAAAGATCTCTAATAGAGATAGAGACATCTCTTATAGAGATAGAGACAGAGATATCTCTAATAGAGACATCTCTAATAGAGATAGAGACATCTCTAATAGAGATAGAGACATCTCTAATAGAGATAGAGACATCTCTAATAGAGATAGAGACATCTCTAATAGAGATAGAGAGACATCTCTAATAGAGATAGAGAGACATCTCTAATAGAGATAGAGAGACACCTCTAATAGAGATAGAGACATCTCTAATAGAGATAGAGACATCTCTAATAGAGATAGAGACATCTCTAATAGAGAGAGAGATCTCTAAAAGAGATAGAGATAGATCTATCTATATTTATCGAGATAGAGATATCTCTAATAGAGATAGAGATATCTCTAATAGAGATAGATATAGAGATATCTCTAATAGAGATGGAGATAGAGACATCTCTAATAGAGACATCTCTAATAGAGATAGAGATCTCTAATAGAGATAGAGATCTCTAATAGAGATAGAGATAGAGACATCTCTAATAGAGATAGAGATCTCTAAAAGAGATAGAGATCTCTAATAGAGATAGAGACATCTCTAATAGAGATAGAGATCTCCAATAGAGATAGAGAGACATCTCTAATAGAGATAGAGAGACATCTCTAATAGAGATAGAGAGACATCTCTAATAGAGATAGAGACATCTCTAATAGAGATAGAGAGACATCTCTAATAGAGATAGAGAGACACCTCTAATAGAGATAGAGACATCTCTAATAGAGATAGAGATCTCTAATAGAGATAGACATCTCCAATAGAGCTAGAGACATCTCTAATAGAGATAGAGATCTCTAATAGAGATAGAGACATCTCTAATAGAGATAGAGAGACATCTCTAATAGAGATAGAGAGACATCTCTAATAGAGATAGAGAGACATCTCTAATAGCGATAGAGATCTCTAATAGAGATAGAGATCTCTAATAGAGATAGAGATAGAGACATCTCTAATAGAGATAGAGACATCTCTAATAGAGATAGAGACATCTCTAATAGAGATAGAGATCTCTAAAAGAGATAGAGATCTCTAATAGAGAAAGAGATCTCTAATAGAGATAGAGATCTCTAATGGGGATAGAGACATCTCTAATAGAGATAGAGACATCTCTAATAGAGATAGAGACATCTCTAATAGAGATAGAGACATCTCTAATAGAGATAGAGACATCTCTAATAGCGATAGAGATCTCTAATAGCTAGAGACACCTCTAATAGAGATAGAGATCTCTAATAGAGATAGAGAGACATCTCTAATAGAGATAGAGAGACATCTCTAATAGAGATAGAGAGACATCTCTAATAGCGATAGAGATCTCTAATAGAGATAGAGACATCTCTAATAGAGATAGAGATCTCTAAAAGAGATAGAGATCTCTAATAGAGATAGAGATCTCTAATAGAGATAGAGATCTCTAATGGGGATAGAGACATCTCTAATAGAGATAGAGACATCTCTAATAGAGATAGAGACATCTCTAACAGAGACATCTCTAATAGAGATAGAGATCTCTAATAGAGATAGAGATCTCTAATAGAGATAGAGATAGAGACATCTCTAATAGAGATAGAGACATCTCTAATAGAGATAGAGACATCTCTAATAGCGATAGAGACATCTCTAATAGCGATAGAGATCTCTAATAGAGATAGAGATCTCTAATAGAGATAGAGACATCTCTAATAGAGATAGAGACATCTCTAATAGAGATAGAGACATCTCTAATAGAGATAGAGATCTCTAAAAGAGATAGAGATGTCTAATAGAGATAGAGATCTCTAATAGAGATAGACATCTCTAATAGCGATAGAGACATCTCTAATAGCGATAGAGACATCTCTAATAGCGATAGAGACATCTCTAATAGCGATAGAGACATCTCTAATAGAGATAGAGACATCTCTAATAGAGATAGAGACATCTCTAATAGAGAGAGATATCTCTAATAGAGATAGAGATATCTAATAGAGATAGAGATCTCTAATAGAGATAGAGATATCTCTAATAGAGATAGAGACATCTCTAATAGAGATAGAGATCTCTAATACAGATAGAGATAGAGACATCTCTAATAGAGATAGAGACATCTCCAATAGAGATAGCTCTAATAGAGATAGAGACATCTCTAATAGAGATAGAGACATCTCTAATAGAGATCTCTAATAGAGATAGACATCTCCAATAGAGATAAAGATCTCTAATAGAGATAGAGACATCTCTTATAGAGATAGAGACAGAGATATCTCTAATAGAGACATCTCTAATAGAGATAGAGACATCTCTAATAGAGATAGAGACATCTCTAATAGAGATAGAGACATCTCTAATAGAGATAGAGACATCTCTAATAGAGATAGAGAGACATCTCTAATAGAGATAGAGAGACATCTCTAATAGAGATAGAGAGACACCTCTAATAGAGATAGAGACATCTCTAATAGAGATAGAGACATCTCTAATAGAGATAGAGACATCTCTAATAGAGAGAGAGATCTCTAAAAGAGATAGAGATAGATCTATCTATATTTATCGAGATAGAGATAGAGATTGAGATATCTCTAATAGAGATAGAGATATCTCTAATAGAGATAGATATAGAGATATCTCTAATAGAGATGGAGATAGAGACATCTCTAATAGAGACATCTCTAATAGGGATAGAGATCTCTAATAGAGATAGAGATCTCTAATAGAGATAGAGATAGAGACATCTCTAATAGAGATAGAGATCTCTAAAAGAGATAGAGATCTCTAATAGAGATAGAGACATCTCTAATAGAGATAGAGATCTCCAATAGAGATAGAGAGACATCTCTAATAGAGATAGAGAGACATCTCTAATAGAGATAGACATCTCTAATAGAGATAGAGACACCTCTAATAGAGATGAGACATCTCCAATAGAGATAGAGATATCTCCAATAGAGAGAGATATCTCCAATAGAGATAGAGATCTCTAATAGAGATAGAGACATCTCTAATAGAGATAGAGACATCTCTAATAGAGATAGAGACATCTCTAATAGAGATAGAGACATCTCTAATAGAGATAGAGAGACATCTCTAATAGAGATAGAGAGACATCTTTAATAGAGATAGAGAGACACCTCTAATAGAGATAGAGAGACACCTCTAATAGAGATAGAGACATCTCAAATAGAGATAGAGACATCTCTAATAGAGAGATAGAGATAGAGATAGATCTATCTATATTTATCGAGATAGAGATAGAGATTGAGATATCTCTAATAGAGATAGAGATATCTCTAATAGAGATAGATAGAGATATCTCTAATAGAGATGGAGATAGAGACATCTCTAATAGAGATGGAGATAGAGACATCTCTAATAGAGATAGAGACATCTCTAATAGAGATAGAGATCTCTAATAGAGATAGAGATCTCTAATAGCGATAGAGACATCTCTAATAGCGATAGAGACATCTCTAATAGCGATAGAGACATCTCTAATAGAGATAGAGACATCTCTAATAGAGATAGAGACATCTCTAATAGAGATAGAGACATCTCTAATAGAGAGAGACATCTCTAATAGAGATAGAGACATCTCTAATAGAGATAGAGACATCTCTAATAGAGATAGAGACATCTCTAATAGAGACATCTCTAATAGAGAGAGATATCTCTAATAGAGATATCTCTAATAGAGATAGAGACATCTCTAATAGAGATAGAGACATCTCTAATAGAGATAGAGACATCTCTAATAGAGATAGAGACATCTCTAATAGAGAGAGATATCTCTAATAGAGATATCTCTAATAGAGATAGAGATCTCTAATACAGATAGAGATAGAAACATCTCTAATAGAGATAGAGAGATCTCTAATAGAGATAGAGACATCTCTAATAGAGATAGAGACATCTCTAATAGAGATAGAGACATCTCTAATAGAGATAGAGACATCTCTAATAGAGATAGAGACATCTCTAATAGAGATAGAGATCTCTAATCCAGATACAGATCTCTAATCGAGATAGAGATCTCCAATAGAGATAGAGATATCTCTAATAGAGATAGAGACATCTCTAATAGAGATAGAGACATCTCTAATAGAGATAGAGACATCTCTAATAGAGATAGAGACATCTCTAATAGAGATAGAGACATCTCTACTAGAGATAGCGAAAGAGCTAGAGACATCCCCAATAGAGATAGAGATCTCTAATAGAGATAGACATCTCTAATAGAGATAGAGATAGAGACATCTCTAATAGAGATAGACATCTCTAATAGAGATAGAGACACCTCTAATAGAGATGAGACATCTCCGATAGAGATATCTCCAATAGAGATAGAGACATCTCTAATAGAGATAGAGATATCTCTAATAGAGATAGAGATCTCTAATAGAGATAGAGATAGAGACATCTCTAATAGAGATAGAGACATCTCTAATAGAGATAGAGATATCTCTAATAGAGATAGAGATATCTCTAATAGAGATAGAGATCTCTAATAGAGAGAGATATCTCTAATAGAGATAGAGATAGAGATATCTCTAATAGAGATAGAGATCTCTAATAGAGATAGAGATCTCTAATACAGATAGAGATAGAGACATCTCTAATAGAGATAGAGACATCTCTAATAGAGATAGAGATCTCTAATAGAGATAGAGATCTCTAATAGAGATAGAGACATCTCCAATAGAGATAAAGATCTCTAATAGAGATAGAGACATCTCTAATAGAGATAGAGACAGATATCTCTAATAGAGACATCTCTAATAGAGATAGAGACATCTCTAATAGAGATAGAGACATCTCTAATAGAGATAGAGACATCTCTAATAGAGATAGAGAGACACCTCTAATAGAGATAGAGAGACACCTCTAATAGAGATAGAGACATCTCTAATAGAGATAGAGACATCTCTAATAGAGATAGAGACATCTCTAATAGAGAGAGATAGAGATAGAGATAGATCTATCTATATTTATCGAGATAGAGATAGAGATTGAGATATCTCTAATAGAGATAGAGATATCTCTAATAGAGATAGATATAGAGATATCTCTAATAGAGATGGAGATAGAGACATCTCTAATAGAGATAGAGACATCTCTGATAGAGATAGAGATCTCTAATAGAGATAGAGATCTCTAATAGAGATAGAGATAGAGACATCTCTAATAGAGATAGAGATCTCTAAAAGAGATAGAGATCTCTAATAGAGATAGAGACATCTCTAATAGAGATAGAGACATCTCTAATAGAGATAGAGATCTCCAATAGAGATAGAGACATCTCTAATAGAGATAGAGACATCTCTAATAGAGATAGAGACATCTCTAATAGAGATAGAGAAAGAGCTAGAGACATCCCTAATAGAGATAGAGATCTCTAATAGAGATAGACATCTCTAATAGAGATAGACATCTCTAATAGAGATAGAGAGACATCTCTAATAGAGATAGAGAGACATCTCTAATAGAGATAGACATCTCTAATAGAGATAGAGACACCTCTAATAGAGATGAGACATCTCCAATAGAGATAGACATCTCTAATAGAGATAGAGACATCTCTAATAGAGATAGAGACATCTCTAATAGAGATAGAGACATCTCTAATAGAGATAGAGACATCTCTAATAGAGATAGAGATCTCTAATCCAGATACAGATCTCTAATCGAGATAGAGATCTCCAATAGAGATAGAGACATCTCTAATAGAGATAGAGATCTCTAATAGAGATAGAGATATCTCTAATAGAGATAGAGACATCTCTAATAGAGATAGAGACATCTCTAATAGAGATAGAGACATCTCTACTAGAGATAGCGAAAGAGCTAGAGACATCCCCAATAGAGATAGAGATCTCTAATAGAGATAGACATCTCTAATAGAGATAGGGATAGAGACATCTCTAATAGAGATAGAGAGACATCTCTAATAGAGATAGATATCTCTAATAGAGATAGAGACACCTCTAATAGAGATGAGACATCTCCAATAGAGATAGAGATATCTCCAATAGAGATAGAGATATCTCTATCTCTATTAGAGATGTCTCTAATAGAGATAGAGATCTCTAATAGAGCTAGAGATAGAGACATCTCTAATAGAGATAGAGACATCTCTAATAGAGATAGAGACATCTCTAATAGAGCTAGAGAAAGAGATAGAGACATCTCTAATAGAGATAGAGAGATATCTCCAATAGAGATAGAGATATATCTCTAATAGAGATAGAGATATATCTCTAATAGAGATAGAGACATCTCTAATAGAGATAGAGATAGAGATATCGCTAATAGAGATAGAGATCTCTAGTAGAGATAGAGACATCTCGAATAGAGATAAAGATAGAGATCTCTAATAGAGATATCTCTAATGGAGATAGAGATATCTATAGAGACATCTCTAATAGAGATAGAGACATCTCTAATAGAGATAGAGACATCTCTAATAGAGATAGAGACATCTCTAATAGAGCTAGAGAAAGAGATAGAGACATCTCTAATAGAGATAGAGAGATATCTCCAATAGAGATAGAGATATATCTCTAATAGAGATAGAGATATATCTCTAATAGAGATAGAGATAGAGACATCTCTAATAGAGATAGAGATAGAGATATCGCTAATAGAGATAGAGATCTCTAATAGAGATAGAGATCTCTAGTAGAGATAGAGACATCTCGAATAGAGATAAAGATAGAGATCTCTAATAGAGATATCTCTAATGGAGATAGAGATATCTATAGAGACATCTCTAATAGAGATAGAGACATCTCTAATAGAGATAGAGAGATATCTCTAATAGAGATAGAGAGATATCTCTAATAGAGATAGAGAGATATCTCTAATAGAGATAGAGAGATATCTCTAATAGAGATAGAGAGATATCTCTAATAGAGATAGAGAGATATCTCTAATAGAGATATATCTCTAATAGAGATATATCTCTAATAGAGATATATCTCTAATAGAGATAGAGACATCTCTAATAGAGATAGAGACATCTCTAATAGAGATAGAGAGATATCTCTAATAGAGATAGAGAGATATCTCTAATAGAGATAGAGAGATATCTCTAATAGAGATAGAGAGATATCTCTAATAGAGATAGAGAGATATCTCTAATAGAGATATATCTCTAATAGAGATATATCTCTAATAGAGATAGAGACATCTCTAATAGAGATAGAGACATCTCTAATAGAGATAGAGACATCTCTAATAGAGATAGACATCTCGAATAGAGATAGAGATAGAGACATCTCTAATAGAGAGCGATAGATAGAGATCTCTAATAGAGATAGAGATATCTCTAATAGAGAGAGATATCTCTAATAGAGATAGAGACATCTCTAATAGAGATAGAGATATCTCTAATAGAGACAGAGATAGAGATAGAGACATCTCTAATAGAGATAGAGAGAGAGATCTCTAATAGAGATAGAGAGAGAGATCTCTAATAGAGATAGAGATATCTCTAATAGAGATATCTCTAATAAAGAGATAGATATCTCTAATAGAGATAGAGATATCTCTAATGGAGATAGAGATAGAGATATCTCTAATAGAGATAGAGATATCTCTAATAGAGATAGAGATATCTCTAATAGAGATAGAGATATCTCTAATAGAGATAGAGATATCTCTAATAGAGATAGAGATATCTCTAATAGAGATAGAGATATCTCTAATAGAGATAGAGATATCTCTAATAGAGAGATGGATCTCTCTAATAGAGAGATGGATCTCTCTAATAGAGATAGAGATATCTCTAATAGAGATAGAGATATCTCTAATAGAGACAGAGATATCTCTAATAGAGATAGAGATATCTCTAATAGAGATAGAGATATCTCTAATAGAGATAGAGACATCTTTAATAGAGAGAGATAGAGACATCTCTAATAGAGAGAGATAGGGACATCTCTAATAGAGAGAGATAGGGACATCTCTAATAGAGAGAGATAGAGACATCTCTAATAGAGATAGAGATAGACATCACTAATAGAGATAGAGATATCTCCAATAGAGATAGAGATATCTCCAATAGAGATAGAGATATCTCCAATAGAGATAGATATATCTCTAATAGAGATAGAGATATCTCTAATAGAGATAGAGATATCTCCAATAGAGATAGAGATATCTCCAATAGAGATAGAGATATCTCTAATAGAGATAGAGATATCTCTGATAGATATCTCTAATAGAGATAGAGACATCTCTAATAGAGATAGAGATATCTCTAATAGAGATAGAGACATCTCTAATAGAGAGAGATATCTCTAATAGAGATAGAGACATCTCTAATAGAGATAGAGATATCTCTAATAGAGACAGAGATAGAGATAGAGACATCTCTAATAGAGATAGAGAGAGAGATCTCTAATAGAGATAGATCACTAATAGAGATAGAGATATCTCTAATAGAGATATCTCTAATAAAGAGATAGATATCTCTAATAGAGATAGAGATATCTCTAATAGAGATAGAGATAGAGATATCTCTAATAGAGATAGAGATATCTCTAATAGAGATAGAGATATCTCTAATAGAGATAGAGATATCTCTAATAGAGATAGAGATATCTCTAATAGAGAGATGGATCTCTCTAATAGAGATAGAGATATCTCTAATAGAGAGATAGATCTCTAATAGAGATAGAGATATCTCTAATGGAGATAGAGATATCTCTAATGGAGATAGAGATATCTCTAATGGAGATAGAGATATCTCTAATGGAGATAGAGATAGAGAGATCTCTAATAGAGAGAGATATCTCTAATAGAGATAGAGATATCTCTAATAGAGATAGAGATATCTCTAATAGAGATAGAGATCTCTAATAGAGATAGAGATCTCTAATAGAGATAGAGATCTCTAATAGAGATAGAGATCTCTAATAGAGATAGAGATATCTCTAATGGAGATAGAGATATCTCTAATGGAGATAGAGATATCTCTAATGGAGATAGAGATATCTCTAATGGAGATAGAGATAGAGAGATCTCTAATAGAGAGAGATATCTCTAATAGAGATAGAGATATCTCTAATAGAGATAGAGATCTCTAATACAGATAGAGATCTCTAATACAGATAGAGATCTCTAATACAGATAGAGATAGAGACATCTCTAATAGAGATAGAGACATCTCTAATAGAGATAGAGACATCTCTAATAGAGATAGAGACATCTCTAATAGAGATAGAGACATCTCTAATAGAGATAGAGATCTCTAATACAGATAGAGATCTCTAATACAGATAGAGATAGAGACATCTCTAATAGAGATAGAGACATCTCTAATAGAGATAGAGACATCTCTAATAGAGATAGAGATCTCTAATAGAGATAGAGACATCTCCAATAGAGATAGAGATATCTCTAATAGAGATAGAGACATCTCTAATAGAGATAGAGACATCTCTAATAGAGATAGAGACATCTCTAATAGAGATAGAGAGACATCTCTAATAGAGATAGAGAGACATCTCTAATAGAGATAGAGAGACATCTCTAATAGAGATAGAGACATCTCTAATAGAGATAGAGACATCTCTAATAGAGATAGAGACATCTCTAATAGAGATAGAGACATCTCTAATAGAGAGAGATAGAGATAGAGATAGATCTATCTATATTTATCGAGATTTAGATAGAGATTGAGATATCTCTAATAGAGATAGAGATATCTCTAATAGAGATAGATATAGAGATATCTCTAATAGAGATAGAGATATCTCTAATAGAGATAGATATAGAGATATCTCTAATAGAGATGGAGATAGAGACATCTCTAATAGAGATAGAGATCTCTAATAGAGATAGAGATCTCTAATAGAGATAGAGATCTCTAATAGAGATAGAGATAGAGATAGAGACATCTCTAATAGAGATAGAGATCTCCAATAGAGATAGAGACATCTCTAATAGAGATAGAGACATCTCTAATAGAGATAGATATATCTCTAATAGAGATAGAGAAAGAGCTAGAGACATCCCTAATAGAGATAGAGATCTCTAATAGAGATAGACATCTCCAATAGAGATAGAGATATCTCCAATAGAGATAGAGATCTCTAATAGAGATAGAGACATCTCTAATAGAGATAGAGATAGAGACCTCTCTAATAGAGATAGAGACCTCTCTAATAGAGATAGAGACATCTCTAATAGAGATAGAGACATCACTAATAGAGATAGAGAGACATCTCTAATAGAGATAGAGAGAAACCTCTAATAGAGATAGAGAGACACCTCTAATAGAGATAGAGACATCTCAAATAGAGATAGAGACATCTCTAATAGAGAGAGATAGATCTATCTATATTTATCGAGATAGAGATTGAGATATCTCTAATAGAGATAGAGACATCTCTAATAGAGATAGAGACATCTCTAATAGAGATAGAGACATCTCTAATAGAGATAGAGACATCTCTAATAGAGATAGAGACATCTCTAATAGAGATAGAGAGACATCTCTAATAGAGATAGAGACATCTCTAATAGAGATAGAGAGACATCTCTAATAGAGATAGAGAGACACCTCTAATAGAGATAGAGACATCTCTAATAGAGATAGAGATCTCTAATAGAGATAGACATCTCCAATAGAGCTAGACATCTCTAATAGAGATAGAGATCTCTAATAGAGATAGAGACATCTCTAATAGAGATAGAGAGACATCTCTAATAGAGATAGAGAGACATCTCTAATAGAGATAGAGAGACATCTCTAATAGCGATAGAGATCTCTAATAGAGATAGAGATCTCTAATAGAGATAGAGATAGAGACATCTCTAATAGAGATAGAGACATCTCTAATAGAGATAGAGACATCTCTAATAGAGATAGAGATCTCTAAAAGAGATAGAGATCTCTAATAGAGAAAGAGATCTCTAATAGAGATAGAGATCTCTAATGGGGATAGAGACATCTCTAATAGAGATAGAGACATCTCTAATAGAGATAGAGACATCTCTAATAGAGATAGAGACATCTCTAATAGCGATAGAGATCTCTAATAGCTAGAGACACCTCTAATAGAGATAGAGATCTCTAATAGAGATAGAGAGACATCTCTAATAGAGATAGAGAGACATCTCTAATAGCGATAGAGATCTCTAATAGAGATAGAGACATCTCTAATAGAGATAGAGACATCTCTAATAGAGATAGATATATCTCTAATAGAGATAGAGAAAGAGCTAGAGACATCCCTAATAGAGATAGAGATCTCTAATAGAGATAGACATCTCCAATAGAGATAGAGATATCTCCAATAGAGATAGAGATCTCTAATAGAGATAGAGACATCTCTAATAGAGATAGAGATAGAGACCTCTCTAATAGAGATAGAGACCTCTCTAATAGAGATAGAGACATCTCTAATAGAGATAGAGACATCACTAATAGAGATAGAGAGACATCTCTAATAGAGATAGAGAGAAACCTCTAATAGAGATAGAGAGACACCTCTAATAGAGATAGAGACATCTCAAATAGAGATAGAGACATCTCTAATAGAGAGAGATAGATCTATCTATATTTATCGAGATAGAGATTGAGATATCTCTAATAGAGATAGAGACATCTCTAATAGAGATAGAGACATCTCTAATAGAGATAGAGACATCTCTAATAGAGATAGAGACATCTCTAATAGAGATAGAGACATCTCTAATAGAGATAGAGAGACATCTCTAATAGAGATAGAGACATCTCTAATAGAGATAGAGAGACATCTCTAATAGAGATAGAGAGACACCTCTAATAGAGATAGAGACATCTCTAATAGAGATAGAGATCTCTAATAGAGATAGACATCTCCAATAGAGCTAGACATCTCTAATAGAGATAGAGATCTCTAATAGAGATAGAGACATCTCTAATAGAGATAGAGAGACATCTCTAATAGAGATAGAGAGACATCTCTAATAGAGATAGAGAGACATCTCTAATAGCGATAGAGATCTCTAATAGAGATAGAGATCTCTAATAGAGATAGAGATAGAGACATCTCTAATAGAGATAGAGACATCTCTAATAGAGATAGAGACATCTCTAATAGAGATAGAGATCTCTAAAAGAGATAGAGATCTCTAATAGAGAAAGAGATCTCTAATAGAGATAGAGATCTCTAATGGGGATAGAGACATCTCTAATAGAGATAGAGACATCTCTAATAGAGATAGAGACATCTCTAATAGAGATAGAGACATCTCTAATAGCGATAGAGATCTCTAATAGCTAGAGACACCTCTAATAGAGATAGAGATCTCTAATAGAGATAGAGAGACATCTCTAATAGAGATAGAGAGACATCTCTAATAGCGATAGAGATCTCTAATAGAGATAGAGACATCTCTAATAGAGATAGAGATCTCTAAAAGAGATAGAGATCTCTAATAGAGATAGAGATCTCTAATAGAGATAGAGATCTCTAATGGGGATAGAGACATCTCTAATAGAGATAGAGACATCTCTAACAGAGACATCTCTAATAGAGATAGAGATCTCTAATAGAGATAGAGATAGAGACATCTCTAATAGAGATAGAGACATCTCTAATAGAGATAGAGACATCTCTAATAGAGATAGAGACATCTCTAATAGCGATAGAGACATCTCTAATAGCGATAGAGATCTCTAATAGCGATAGAGATCTCTAATAGCGATAGAGATCTCTAATAGAGATAGAGATCTCTAATAGAGATAGAGATAGAGACATCTCTAATAGAGATAGAGACATCTCTAATAGAGATAGAGACATCTCTAATAGAGATAGAGATCTCTAAAAGAGATAGAGATCTCTAATAGAGATAGAGATCTCTAATAGAGATAGACATCTCTAATAGCGATAGAGACATCTCTAATAGCGATAGAGACATCTCTAATAGCGATAGAGACATCTCTAATAGCGATAGAGACATCTCTAATAGCGATAGAGACATCTCTAATAGAGATAGAGACATCTCTAATAGAGATAGAGACATCTCTAATAGAGAGAGATATCTCTAATAGAGAGAGATATCTCTAATAGAGATAGAGATATCTAATAGAGATAGAGATCTCTAATAGAGATAGAGATATCTCTAATAGAGATAGAGACATCTCCAATAGAGATAGAGACATCTCTAATAGAGATAGAGATCTCTAATACAGATAGAGATAGAGACATCTCTAATAGAGATAGAGACATCTCTAATAGAGATAGAGACATCTCTAATAGAGATAGAGACATCTCTAATAGAGATAGAGACATCTCCAATAGAGATAGCTCTAATAGAGATAGAGACATCTCTAATAGAGATAGAGACATCTCTAATAGAGATCTCTAATAGAGATAGACATCTCCAATAGAGATAAAGATCTCTAATAGAGATAGAGACATCTCTTATAGAGATAGAGACAGAGATATCTCTAATAGAGACATCTCTAATAGAGATAGAGACATCTCTAATAGAGATAGAGACATCTCTAATAGAGATAGAGACATCTCTAATAGAGATAGAGACATCTCTAATAGAGATAGAGAGACATCTCTAATAGAGATAGAGAGACATCTCTAATAGAGATAGAGAGACACCTCTAATAGAGATAGAGACATCTCTAATAGAGATAGAGACATCTCTAATAGAGATAGAGACATCTCTAATAGAGAGAGAGATCTCTAAAAGAGATAGAGATAGATCTATCTATATTTATCGAGATAGAGATATCTCTAATAGAGATAGAGATATCTCTAATAGAGATAGATATAGAGATATCTCTAATAGAGATGGAGATAGAGACATCTCTAATAGAGACATCTCTAATAGAGATAGAGATCTCTAATAGAGATAGAGATCTCTAATAGAGATAGAGATAGAGACATCTCTAATAGAGATAGAGATCTCTAAAAGAGATAGAGATCTCTAATAGAGATAGAGACATCTCTAATAGAGATAGAGATCTCCAATAGAGATAGAGAGACATCTCTAATAGAGATAGAGAGACATCTCTAATAGAGATAGAGAGACATCTCTAATAGAGATAGAGACATCTCTAATAGAGATAGAGAGACATCTCTAATAGAGATAGAGAGACACCTCTAATAGAGATAGAGACATCTCTAATAGAGATAGAGATCTCTAATAGAGATAGACATCTCCAATAGAGCTAGAGACATCTCTAATAGAGATAGAGATCTCTAATAGAGATAGAGACATCTCTAATAGAGATAGAGAGACATCTCTAATAGAGATAGAGAGACATCTCTAATAGAGATAGAGAGACATCTCTAATAGCGATAGAGATCTCTAATAGAGATAGAGATCTCTAATAGAGATAGAGATAGAGACATCTCTAATAGAGATAGAGACATCTCTAATAGAGATAGAGACATCTCTAATAGAGATAGAGATCTCTAAAAGAGATAGAGATCTCTAATAGAGAAAGAGATCTCTAATAGAGATAGAGATCTCTAATGGGGATAGAGACATCTCTAATAGAGATAGAGACATCTCTAATAGAGATAGAGACATCTCTAATAGAGATAGAGACATCTCTAATAGAGATAGAGACATCTCTAATAGCGATAGAGATCTCTAATAGCTAGAGACACCTCTAATAGAGATAGAGATCTCTAATAGAGATAGAGAGACATCTCTAATAGAGATAGAGAGACATCTCTAATAGAGATAGAGAGACATCTCTAATAGCGATAGAGATCTCTAATAGAGATAGAGACATCTCTAATAGAGATAGAGATCTCTAAAAGAGATAGAGATCTCTAATAGAGATAGAGATCTCTAATAGAGATAGAGATCTCTAATGGGGATAGAGACATCTCTAATAGAGATAGAGACATCTCTAATAGAGATAGAGACATCTCTAACAGAGACATCTCTAATAGAGATAGAGATCTCTAATAGAGATAGAGATCTCTAATAGAGATAGAGATAGAGACATCTCTAATAGAGATAGAGACATCTCTAATAGAGATAGAGACATCTCTAATAGCGATAGAGACATCTCTAATAGCGATAGAGATCTCTAATAGCGATAGAGATCTCTAATAGAGATAGAGATCTCTAATAGAGATAGAGACATCTCTAATAGAGATAGAGACATCTCTAATAGAGATAGAGACATCTCTAATAGAGATAGAGATCTCTAAAAGAGATAGAGATGTCTAATAGAGATAGAGATCTCTAATAGAGATAGACATCTCTAATAGCGATAGAGACATCTCTAATAGCGATAGAGACATCTCTAATAGCGATAGAGACATCTCTAATAGCGATAGAGACATCTCTAATAGAGATAGAGACATCTCTAATAGAGATAGAGACATCTCTAATAGAGAGAGATATCTCTAATAGAGATAGAGATATCTAATAGAGATAGAGATCTCTAATAGAGATAGAGATATCTCTAATAGAGATAGAGACATCTCTAATAGAGATAGAGATCTCTAATACAGATAGAGATAGAGACATCTCTAATAGAGATAGAGACATCTCCAATAGAGATAGCTCTAATAGAGATAGAGACATCTCTAATAGAGATAGAGACATCTCTAATAGAGATCTCTAATAGAGATAGACATCTCCAATAGAGATAGACATCTCTAATAGAGATAGAGACATCTCTTATAGAGATAGAGACAGAGATATCTCTAATAGAGACATCTCTAATAGAGATAGAGACATCTCTAATAGAGATAGAGACATCTCTAATAGAGATAGAGACATCTCTAATAGAGATAGAGACATCTCTAATAGAGATAGAGACATCTCTAATAGAGATAGAGAGACATCTCTAATAGAGATAGAGAGACATCTCTAATAGAGATAGAGAGACACCTCTAATAGAGATAGAGACATCTCTAATAGAGATAGAGACATCTCTAATAGAGATAGAGACATCTCTAATAGAGAGAGAGATCTCTAAAAGAGATAGAGATAGATCTATCTATATTTATCGAGATAGAGATAGAGATTGAGATATCTCTAATAGAGATAGAGATATCTCTAATAGAGATAGATATAGAGATATCTCTAATAGAGATGGAGATAGAGACATCTCTAATAGAGACATCTCTAATAGGGATAGAGATCTCTAATAGAGATAGAGATCTCTAATAGAGATAGAGATAGAGACATCTCTAATAGAGATAGAGATCTCTAAAAGAGATAGAGATCTCTAATAGAGATAGAGACATCTCTAATAGAGATAGAGATCTCCAATAGAGATAGAGAGACATCTCTAATAGAGATAGAGAGACATCTCTAATAGAGATAGACATCTCTAATAGAGATAGAGACACCTCTAATAGAGATGAGACATCTCCAATAGAGATAGAGATATCTCCAATAGAGAGAGATATCTCCAATAGAGATAGAGATCTCTAATAGAGATAGAGACATCTCTAATAGAGATAGAGACATCTCTAATAGAGATAGAGACATCTCTAATAGAGATAGAGACATCTCTAATAGAGATAGAGAGACATCTCTAATAGAGATAGAGAGACATCTTTAATAGAGATAGAGAGACACCTCTAATAGAGATAGAGAGACACCTCTAATAGAGATAGAGACATCTCAAATAGAGATAGAGACATCTCTAATAGAGAGATAGAGATAGAGATAGATCTATCTATATTTATCGAGATAGAGATAGAGATTGAGATATCTCTAATAGAGATAGAGATATCTCTAATAGAGATAGATAGAGATATCTCTAATAGAGATGGAGATAGAGACATCTCTAATAGAGATGGAGATAGAGACATCTCTAATAGAGATAGAGACATCTCTAATAGAGATAGAGATCTCTAATAGAGATAGAGATCTCTAATAGCGATAGAGACATCTCTAATAGCGATAGAGACATCTCTAATAGCGATAGAGACATCTCTAATAGAGATAGAGACATCTCTAATAGAGATAGAGACATCTCTAATAGAGATAGAGACATCTCTAATAGAGAGAGACATCTCTAATAGAGATAGAGACATCTCTAATAGAGATAGAGACATCTCTAATAGAGATAGAGACATCTCTAATAGAGACATCTCTAATAGAGAGAGATATCTCTAATAGAGATATCTCTAATAGAGATAGAGACATCTCTAATAGAGATAGAGACATCTCTAATAGAGATAGAGACATCTCTAATAGAGATAGAGACATCTCTAATAGAGAGAGATATCTCTAATAGAGATATCTCTAATAGAGATAGAGATCTCTAATACAGATAGAGATAGAAACATCTCTAATAGAGATAGAGAGATCTCTAATAGAGATAGAGACATCTCTAATAGAGATAGAGACATCTCTAATAGAGATAGAGACATCTCTAATAGAGATAGAGACATCTCTAATAGAGATAGAGACATCTCTAATAGAGATAGAGATCTCTAATCCAGATACAGATCTCTAATCGAGATAGAGATCTCCAATAGAGATAGAGACATCTCTAATAGAGATAGAGACATCTCTAATAGAGATAGAGACATCTCTAATAGAGATAGAGACATCTCTAATAGAGATAGAGACATCTCTAATAGAGATAGAGACATCTCTACTAGAGATAGCGAAAGAGCTAGAGACATCCCCAATAGAGATAGAGATCTCTAATAGAGATAGACATCTCTAATAGAGATAGAGATAGAGACATCTCTAATAGAGATAGACATCTCTAATAGAGATAGAGACACCTCTAATAGAGATGAGACATCTCCGATAGAGATATCTCCAATAGAGATAGAGACATCTCTAATAGAGATAGAGATATCTCTAATAGAGATAGAGATCTCTAATAGAGATAGAGATAGAGACATCTCTAATAGAGATAGAGACATCTCTAATAGAGATAGAGATATCTCTAATAGAGATAGAGATATCTCTAATAGAGATAGAGATCTCTAATAGAGAGAGATATCTCTAATAGAGATAGAGATAGAGATATCTCTAATAGAGATAGAGATCTCTAATAGAGATAGAGATCTCTAATACAGATAGAGATAGAGACATCTCTAATAGAGATAGAGACATCTCTAATAGAGATAGAGATCTCTAATAGAGATAGAGATCTCTAATAGAGATAGAGACATCTCCAATAGAGATAGAGATATCTCTAATAGAGATAGAGACATCTCTAATAGAGATAGAGACATCTCTAATAGAGATCTCTAATAGAGATAGACATCTCCAATAGAGATAAAGATCTCTAATAGAGATAGAGACATCTCTAATAGAGATAGAGACAGATATCTCTAATAGAGACATCTCTAATAGAGATAGAGACATCTCTAATAGAGATAGAGACATCTCTAATAGAGATAGAGACATCTCTAATAGAGATAGAGAGACACCTCTAATAGAGATAGAGAGACACCTCTAATAGAGATAGAGACATCTCTAATAGAGATAGAGACATCTCTAATAGAGATAGAGACATCTCTAATAGAGAGAGATAGAGATAGAGATAGATCTATCTATATTTATCGAGATAGAGATAGAGATTGAGATATCTCTAATAGAGATAGAGATATCTCTAATAGAGATAGATATAGAGATATCTCTAATAGAGATGGAGATAGAGACATCTCTAATAGAGATAGAGACATCTCTGATAGAGATAGAGATCTCTAATAGAGATAGAGATCTCTAATAGAGATAGAGATAGAGACATCTCTAATAGAGATAGAGATCTCTAAAAGAGATAGAGATCTCTAATAGAGATAGAGACATCTCTAATAGAGATAGAGACATCTCTAATAGAGATAGAGATCTCCAATAGAGATAGAGACATCTCTAATAGAGATAGAGACATCTCTAATAGAGATAGAGACATCTCTAATAGAGATAGAGAAAGAGCTAGAGACATCCCTAATAGAGATAGAGATCTCTAATAGAGATAGACATCTCTAATAGAGATAGACATCTCTAATAGAGATAGAGAGACATCTCTAATAGAGATAGAGAGACATCTCTAATAGAGATAGACATCTCTAATAGAGATAGAGACACCTCTAATAGAGATGAGACATCTCCAATAGAGATAGACATCTCTAATAGAGATAGAGACATCTCTAATAGAGATAGAGACATCTCTAATAGAGATAGAGACATCTCTAATAGAGATAGAGAGACATCTCTAATAGAGATAGAGACATCTTTAATAGAGATAGAGAGACACCTCTAATAGAGATAGAGAGACACCTCTAATAGAGATAGAGACATCTCAAATAGAGATAGAGACATCTCTAATAGAGGGATAGAGATAGAGATAGATCTATCTATATTTATCGAGATAAAGATAGAGATTGAGATATCTCTAATAGAGATAGAGATATCTCTAATAGAGATAGAGACATCTCTAATAGAGATAGAGACATCTCTAATAGAGACATCTCTAATAGAGATAGAGACATCTCTAATAGAGATAGAGATCTCTAATAGAGATAGAGACATCTCTAATAGCGATAGAGACATCTCTAATAGAGATAGAGACATCTCTAATAGAGATGGAGACATCTCTAATAGAGATGGAGACATCTCTAATAGAGATAGAGACATCTCTAATAGAGATAGAGACATCTCTAATAGAGAGAGATATCTCTAATAGAGAGAGATATCTCTAATAGAGAGAGATATCTCTAATAGAGATATCTCTAATAGAGATAGAGATCTCTAATACAGATAGAGATAGAAACATCTCTAATAGAGATAGAGAGATCTCTAATAGAGATAGAGATAGAGACATCTCTAATAGAGATAGAGACATCTCTAATAGAGATAGAGACATCTCTAATAGAGATAGAGACATCTCTAATAGAGATAGAGACATCTCTAATAGAGATAGAGACATCTCTAATAGAGATAGAGATCTCTAATCCAGATACAGATCTCTAATCGAGATAGAGATCTCCAATAGAGATAGAGACATCTCTAATAGAGATAGAGATCTCTAATAGAGATAGAGATATCTCTAATAGAGATAGAGACATCTCTAATAGAGATAGAGACATCTCTAATAGAGATAGAGACATCTCTACTAGAGATAGCGAAAGAGCTAGAGACATCCCCAATAGAGATAGAGATCTCTAATAGAGATAGACATCTCTAATAGAGATAGGGATAGAGACATCTCTAATAGAGATAGAGAGACATCTCTAATAGAGATAGATATCTCTAATAGAGATAGAGACACCTCTAATAGAGATGAGACATCTCCAATAGAGATAGAGATATCTCCAATAGAGATAGAGATATCTCTATCTCTATTAGAGATGTCTCTAATAGAGATAGAGATCTCTAATAGAGCTAGAGATAGAGACATCTCTAATAGAGATAGAGACATCTCTAATAGAGATAGAGACATCTCTAATAGAGCTAGAGAAAGAGATAGAGACATCTCTAATAGAGATAGAGAGATATCTCCAATAGAGATAGAGATATATCTCTAATAGAGATAGAGATATATCTCTAATAGAGATAGAGACATCTCTAATAGAGATAGAGATAGAGATATCGCTAATAGAGATAGAGATCTCTAGTAGAGATAGAGACATCTCGAATAGAGATAAAGATAGAGATCTCTAATAGAGATATCTCTAATGGAGATAGAGATATCTATAGAGACATCTCTAATAGAGATAGAGACATCTCTAATAGAGATAGAGACATCTCTAATAGAGATAGAGACATCTCTAATAGAGCTAGAGAAAGAGATAGAGACATCTCTAATAGAGATAGAGAGATATCTCCAATAGAGATAGAGATATATCTCTAATAGAGATAGAGATATATCTCTAATAGAGATAGAGATAGAGACATCTCTAATAGAGATAGAGATAGAGATATCGCTAATAGAGATAGAGATCTCTAATAGAGATAGAGATCTCTAGTAGAGATAGAGACATCTCGAATAGAGATAAAGATAGAGATCTCTAATAGAGATATCTCTAATGGAGATAGAGATATCTATAGAGACATCTCTAATAGAGATAGAGACATCTCTAATAGAGATAGAGAGATATCTCTAATAGAGATAGAGAGATATCTCTAATAGAGATAGAGAGATATCTCTAATAGAGATAGAGAGATATCTCTAATAGAGATAGAGAGATATCTCTAATAGAGATAGAGAGATATCTCTAATAGAGATATATCTCTAATAGAGATATATCTCTAATAGAGATATATCTCTAATAGAGATAGAGACATCTCTAATAGAGATAGAGACATCTCTAATAGAGATAGAGAGATATCTCTAATAGAGATAGAGAGATATCTCTAATAGAGATAGAGAGATATCTCTAATAGAGATAGAGAGATATCTCTAATAGAGATATATCTCTAATAGAGATATATCTCTAATAGAGATAGAGACATCTCTAATAGAGATAGAGACATCTCTAATAGAGATAGACATCTCGAATAGAGATAGAGATAGAGACATCTCTAATAGAGAGCGATAGATAGAGATCTCTAATAGAGATAGAGATATCTCTAATAGAGAGAGATATCTCTAATAGAGATAGAGACATCTCTAATAGAGATAGAGATATCTCTAATAGAGACAGAGATAGAGATAGAGACATCTCTAATAGAGATAGAGAGAGAGATCTCTAATAGAGATAGAGAGAGAGATCTCTAATAGAGATAGAGATATCTCTAATAGAGATATCTCTAATAAAGAGATAGATATCTCTAATAGAGATAGAGATATCTCTAATGGAGATAGAGATAGAGATATCTCTAATAGAGATAGAGATATCTCTAATAGAGATAGAGATATCTCTAATAGAGATAGAGATATCTCTAATAGAGATAGAGATATCTCTAATAGAGATAGAGATATCTCTAATAGAGATAGAGATATCTCTAATAGAGAGATGGATCTCTCTAATAGAGAGATGGATCTCTCTAATAGAGATAGAGATATCTCTAATAGAGATAGAGATATCTCTAATAGAGACAGAGATATCTCTAATAGAGATAGAGATATCTCTAATAGAGATAGAGATATCTCTAATAGAGATAGAGACATCTTTAATAGAGAGAGATAGAGACATCTCTAATAGAGAGAGATAGGGACATCTCTAATAGAGAGAGATAGGGACATCTCTAATAGAGAGAGATAGAGACATCTCTAATAGAGATAGAGATAGACATCACTAATAGAGATAGAGATATCTCCAATAGAGATAGAGATATCTCCAATAGAGATAGAGATATCTCCAATAGAGATAGATATATCTCTAATAGAGATAGAGATATCTCTAATAGAGATAGAGATATCTCCAATAGAGATAGAGATATCTCCAATAGAGATAGAGATATCTCTAATAGAGATAGAGATATCTCTGATAGATATCTCTAATAGAGATAGAGACATCTCTAATAGAGATAGAGATATCTCTAATAGAGATAGAGACATCTCTAATAGAGAGAGATATCTCTAATAGAGATAGAGACATCTCTAATAGAGATAGAGATATCTCTAATAGAGACAGAGATAGAGATAGAGACATCTCTAATAGAGATAGAGAGAGAGATCTCTAATAGAGATAGATCACTAATAGAGATAGAGATATCTCTAATAGAGATATCTCTAATAAAGAGATAGATATCTCTAATAGAGATAGAGATATCTCTAATAGAGATAGAGATAGAGATATCTCTAATAGAGATAGAGATATCTCTAATAGAGATAGAGATATCTCTAATAGAGATAGAGATATCTCTAATAGAGATAGAGATATCTCTAATAGAGAGATGGATCTCTCTAATAGAGATAGAGATATCTCTAATAGAGAGATAGATCTCTAATAGAGATAGAGATATCTCTAATAGAGACAGAGATATCTCTAATAGAGATAGAGATATCTCTAATAGAGATAGAGACATCTCCAATAGAGATAGAGATATCTCCAATAGAGATAGAGCTATCTCTAATAGAGATAGAGATATCTCTGATAGATATCTCTAATAGAGATAGAGATATCTCTAATAGAGATAGAGACATCTCTAATAGAGAGAGATAGAGACATCTCTAATAGAGAGAGATAGGGACATCTCTAATAGAGAGAGATAGGGACATCTCTAATAGAGAGAGATAGAGACATCTCTAATAGAGATAGAGATAGACATCACTAATAGAGATAGAGATATCTCCAATAGAGATAGAGATATCTCCAATAGAGATAGATATATCTCTAATAGAGATAGAGATATCTCTAATAGAGATAGAGATATCTCCAATAGAGATAGAGATATCTCCAATAGAGATAGAGATATCTCTAATAGAGATAGAGATATCTCTGATAGATATCTCTAATAGAGATAGAGATATCTCTAATAGAGATAGAGATATCTCTAATAGAGATAGAGATATCTCTAATAGAGATAGAGATATCTCTAATAGAGATAGAGACATCTCTAATAGAGATAGAGACATCTCTAATAGAGATAGAGACATCTCTAATAGAGATAGAGACATCTCTAATAGAGATATAGATAGAGATAGATATATCTCTAATAGAGATAGAGATATCTCTAATAGAGAGAGAGATATCTCTAATAGAGATAGACATCTCTAATAGAGATAGAGATAGATAGAGATAGACATCACTAATAGAGATAGAGATATCTCCAATAGAGACATCTCTAATAGAGATAGAGATATCTCCAATAGAGATAGAGATATCTCCAATAGAGATAGAGATATCTCCAATAGAGATAGAGATATCTCTAATAGAGATAAAGACATCTCCAATAGAGATAGAGATCTCTAATAGAGATAAAGACAGCTCTAATAGAGATAGAGACATCTCTAATAGAGATAGAGACATCTCTAATAGAGATAGAGACATCTCTAATAGAGATAGAGACATCTCTAATAGAGATAGAGATATCTCTAATAGAGATAGAGATAGACATCTCTAATAGATAGAGACATCTCTAATAGAGATAGAGACATCTCTAATAGAGATAGAGACATCTCTAATAGAGATAGAGACATCTCTAATAGAGATAGAGACATCTCTAATAGAGATAGAGACATCTCTAATAGAGATAGAGACATCTCTAATAGAGAGAGAGACATCTCTAATAGAGAGAGAGACATCTCTAATAGAGAGAGGTAGAGATAGAGATAGATCTATCTATATTTATCGAGATAGAGATAGATCTATCTATATTTATCGAGATAGAGATAGAGACATCTCTAATAGAGATCGAGACATCTCTAATAGAGATAGAGACATCTCTAATAGAGATAGAGACATCTCTAATAGAGATAGAGACATCTCTAATAGAGATAGAGACATCTCTAATAGAGATAGAGACATCTCTAATAGAGATAGAGAGATCTCTAATAGAGATAGAGAGATCTCTAATAGAGATAGAGATCTCTAATAGAGATAGAGACACCTCTAATAGAGATAGAGACACCTCTAATAGAGATGAGACATCTCTAATAGAGATAGAGACATCTCTAATAGAGATAGAGATGTCTCTAATAGAGATAGAGACATCTCTAATGGAGATAGAGACACCTCTAATAGAGATAGAGACATCTCTAATAGAGAGAGATAGAGATAGATCTATCTATATTTATCGAGATAGAGATAGATCTATCTATATTTATCGAGATAGAGATTGAGATATCTCTAATAGAGATAGATATAGAGATATCTCTGATAGAGACATCTCTAATAGAGATAGAGACATCTCTAATAGAGATAGAGATCTCTAATAGAGATAGAGATAGAGACATCTCTAATAGAGATAGAGACATCTCTAATAGAGATAGAGCTAGAGACATCTCTAATAGAGATAGAGACATCTCTAATAGAGATAGAGATCTCTAATAGAGATAGATATCTCTAATAGAGATAGATATCTCTAATGGAGATAGATATCTCTAATGGAGATAGAGATAGAGACATCTCTAATAGAGATAGAGACATCTCTCTAATAGAGATAGAGACATCTCTAATGGAGATAGAGATAGAGCTAGAGACATCTCTGATAGAGATAGAGAGACATCTCTAATAGAGATAGACATCTCTAATAGAGATAGAGACACCTCTAATAGAGATAGAGACACCTCTAATAGAGATGAGACATCTCTAATAGAGATAGAGACATCTCTAATAGAGATAGACATCTCTAATAGAGATAGAAACATCTCTAATAGAGATAGAGACATCTCTAATAGAGATAGAGATAGAGACATCTCTAATAGAGATAGAGATCTCTAATAGAGATAGAGATAGAGACATCTCTAATAGAGATAGAGACATCTCTAATAGAGATAGAGAGACATCTCTAATAGAGATAGAGATCTCTAATAGAGATAGATCTCTAATAGAGATAGAGATATCTCTAATAGAGATAGAGATATCTCTAATAGAGATATCTCTAATAGAGATAGAGATATCTCTAATAGAGAGATGGATCTCTCTAATAGAGATAGAGATATCTCTAATAGAGAGATAGATCTCTAATAGAGATAGAGATATCTCTAATAGAGATAGAGACATCTCTAATAGAGAGAGATAGAGACATCTCTAATAGAGAGAGATAGGGACATCTCTAATAGAGAGAGATAGGGACATCTCTAATAGAGAGAGATAGAGACATCTCTAATAGAGATAGAGATAGACATCACTAATAGAGATAGAGATATCTCCAATAGAGATAGAGATATCTCCAATAGAGATAGATATATCTCTAATAGAGATAGAGATATCTCTAATAGAGATAGAGATAGAGACATCTCTAATAGAGATAGAGATCTCTAATAGAGATAGAGATAGAGACATCTCTAATAGAGATAGAGATATCTCCAATAGAGATAGAGATATCTCTAATAGAGATAGAGATATCTCTGATAGATATCTCTAATAGAGATAGAGATATCTCTAATAGAGATAGAGATATCTCTAATAGAGATAGAGACATCTCTAATAGAGATATAGATAGATATATCTCTAATAGAGATAGACAACTCTAATAGAGATAGAGACATCTCTAATAGAGATAGAGATAGATAGAGATAGACATCACTAATAGAGATAGAGATATCTCCAATAGAGACATCTCTAATAGAGATAGAGATATCTCCAATAGAGATAGAGATATCTCCAATAGAGATAGAGATATCTTCAATAGAGATAGAGATATCTCTAATAGAGATAAAGACATCTCCAATAGAGATAGAGATCTCTAATAGAGATAAAGATAGCTCTAATAGAGATAGAGATATCTCTAATAGAGATAGAGATAGACATCACTAATAGAGATAGAGACATCTCTAATAGAGATAGACATCTCTAATAGAGATAGAGACATCTCTAATAGAGATAGAGACATCTCTAATAGAGATAGAGACATCTCTAATAGAGATAGAGACATCTCTAATAGAGATAGAGACATCTCTAATAGAGATAGAGATAGAGACATCTCTAATAGAGATAGAGACATCTCTAATAGAGAGAGAGACATCTCTAATAGAGAGAGAGACATCTCTAATAGAGAGAGGTAGAGATAGAGATAGATCTATCTATATTTATCGAGATAGAGATAGATCTATCTATTTTTATCGAGATAGAGATAGAGACATCTCTAATAGAGATCGAGACATCTCTAATAGAGATAGAGACATCTCTAATAGAGATAGAGACATCTCTAATAGAGATAGAGACATCTCTAATAGAGATAGAGACATCTCTAATAGAGATAGAGAGATCTCTAATAGAGATAGAGAGATCTCTAATAGAGATAGAGAGATCTCTAATAGAGATAGAGAGATCTCTAATAGAGATAGAGATCTCTAATAGAGATAGAGATCTCTATAAGAGATAGAGACATCTCTAATAGAGATAGAGACATCTCTAATGGAGATAGAGATAGAGACATCTCTAATAGAGATAGAGAGATCTCTAATAGAGATAGAGACACCTCTAATAGAGATAGAGACATCTCTAATGGAGATAGAGATAGAGACATCTCTAATAGAGATAGAGACATCTCTAATAGAGATAGAGATCTCTAATAGAGATAGAGACATCTCTAATAGAGATAGACATCTCTAATAGAGATAGAGCTAGAGATATCTCTAATAGAGATAGAGACATCTCTAATAGAGATAGAGATCTCTAATAGAGATAGATATCTCTAATAGAGATAGATATCTCTAATGGAGATAGATATCTCTAATGGAGATAGAGATAGAGATAGAGACATCTCTAATAGAGATAGAGACATCTCTCTAATAGAGATAGATATATCTCTAATGGAGATAGAGATAGAGCTAGAGACATCTCTGATAGAGATAGAGAGACATCTCTAATAGAGATAGACATCTCTAATAGAGATAGAGACACCTCTAATAGAGATAGAGACACCTCTAATAGAGATGAGACATCTCTAATAGAGATAGAGACATCTCTAATAGAGATAGAGACATCTCTAATAGAGATAGACATCTCTAATAGAGATAGAGACATCTCTAATAGAGATAGAGACATCTCTAATAGAGATAGAGATCTCTAATAGAGATAGAGATAGAGACATCTCTAATAGAGATAGAGACATCTCTAATAGAGATAGAGACATCTCTAATAGAGATAGAGACATCTCTAATGGAGATAGAGACATCTCTAATAGAGATAGAGAGACATCTCTAATAGAGATAGAGAGACACCTCTAATAGAGATAGAGACATCTCTAATAGAGAGATAGAGATAGATCTATCTATATTTATCGAGATAGAGATAGAGATATCTCTAATAGAGATAGATATAGAGATATCTCTAATAGAGATGGAGATAGAGACATCTCTAATAGAGATAGAGACATCTCTAATAGAGACATCTCTAATAGAGATAGAGATCTCTAATAGAGATAGAGATCTCTAATAGAGATAGAGATCTCTAATAGAGATAGAGACAGACATCTCTAATAGCGATAGAGGCATCTCTAATAGCGATAGAGATCTCTAATAGAGATAGAGATCTCTAATAGAGATAGAGATAGAGACATCTCTAATAGAGATAGAGACATCTCTAATAGCGATAGAGACATCTCTAATAGCGATAGAGACATCTCTAATAGAGAGAGATATCTCTAATAGAGATAGAGATATCTCTAATAGAGACATCTCTAATGAAGATAGAGACATCTCTAATAGAGAGAGATAGAGATAGATCTATCTATATTTATCGAGATAGAGATAGAGATATCTCTAATAGAGATGAAGATAGTGACATCTCTAATAGAGATGAAGATAGTGACATCTCTAATAGAGATGGAGATAGAGACCTCTCTAATAGAGATAGAGATCTCTAATAGAGATAGAGATCTCTAATAGAGATAGAGACATCTCTTATAGAGATAGAGACATCTCTTATAGAGATAGAGACATCTCTTATAGAGATAGAGACATCTCTTATAGAGATAGAGACATCTCTTATAGAGATAGACATCTCTTATAGAGATAGAGACATCTCTAATAGAGATAGAGACATCTCTAATAGAGATAGAGACATCTCTAATAGAGATAGAGAGATCTCTAATAGAGATAGAGACATCTCTAATAGAGATAGAGACATCTCTAATAGAGATAGACATCTCCAATAGAGCTAGAGAAAGAGATAGAGACATCTCTAATAGAGATAGAGAGATATCTCCAATAGAGATAGAGATATATCTCTAATAGAGATAGAGATATATCTCTAATAGAGATAGAGATAGAGACATCTCTAATAGAGATAGAGATAGAGATCTCTAATAGAGATAGAGATCTCTAGTAGAGATAGAGACATCTCGAATAGAGATAAAGATAGAGATCTCTAATAGAGATATCTCTAATAGAGAGACATCTCTAATAGAGATAGAGACATCTAGAGATAGAGACATCTCTAATAGAGATAAAGACATCTCTAATAGAGATATCTCTAATAGAGATAGAGATATCTCTAAGAGAGATATCTCTAATAGAGATAGAGATATCTCTAATAGAGATAGACATCTCTAATAGAGATAGAGATAGAGACATCTCTAATAGAGAGAGATAGAGAGAGATCTCTAATAGAGATAGAGATATCTCTAATAGAGATATCTCTAATAGAGATAGAGACATCTCTAATAGAGAGAGATATCTCTAATAGAGAGATATCTCTAATAGAGAGATAACTCTAATAGAGATAGAGACATCTCTAATAGAAATAGAGACATCTCTAATAGAAATAGAGACATCTCTAATAGAGAGAGATATCTCTAATAGAGAGATATCTCTAATAGAGAGATATCTCTAATAGAGATAGAGACATCTGAAATAGAGATAGAGACATCTCTAATAGAGATAGAGATATCTCTAATAGAGACAGAGATAGAGACAGAGACATCTCTAATAGAGATAGAGAGAGAGATCTCTAATAGAGATAGATCTCTAATAGAGATAGAGATATCTCTAATAGAGATATCTCTAATAAAGAGATATCTCTAATAGAGATAGAGATAGAGATATCTCTAATAGAGATAGAGACATCTCTAATAGAGAGATGGATCTCTCTAATAGAGATAGAGATATCTCTAATAGAGAGATAGATCTCTAATAGAGATATCTCTAATAGAGATAGAGATATCTCCAATAGAGATAGAGACATCTCTAATAGAGATAGAGATATCTCCAATAGAGATAGAGACATCTCTAATAGAGAGAGAGACATCTCTAATAGAGAGAGATAGAGACATCTCTAATAGAGAGAGATAGAGACATCTCTAATAGAGATAGAGATATCTCCAATAGAGATAGAGATATCTCTAATAGAGATAGAGATAGACATCACTAATAGAGATAGAGATATCTCCAATAGAGATAGAGATATCTCCAATAGAGATAGAGATATCTCTAATAGAGATAGAGATATCTCTAATAGAGATAGAGATAGACATCACTAATAGAGATAGAGATATCTCCAATAGAGATAGAGATATCTCTGATAGATATCTCTAATAGAGATAGAGATATCTCTAATAGAGATAGAGATATCTCGAATAGAGATAGAGATATCTCTAATAGAGATAGAGATATCTCTAATAGAGATAGAGACATCTCTAATAGAGATATCTCTAATAGAGATAGAGATATCTCGAATAGAGATAGAGATATCTCTAATAGAGATAGAGATATCTCTAATAGAGATAGAGATATCTCTAATAGAGATAGAGACATCTCTAATAGAGATAGAGACATCACTAATAGAGATAGAGACATCACTAATAGAGAGAGAGACATCTCTAATAGAGAGAGGTAGAGATAGAGATAGATCTATCTATATTTATCGAGATAGAGATAGATCTATCTATATTTATCGAGATAGAGATAGAGACATCTCTAATAGAGATCTCTATCTCTATTAGAGATGTCTCTAATAGAGATAGAGATCTCTAATAGAGATAGAGATCTCTATAAGAGATAGAGACATCTCTAATGGAGATAGAGATAGAGACATCTATAATAGAGATAGAGAGATCTCTAATAGAGATAGAGACACCTCTAATAGAGATAGAGACATCTCTAATAGAGAGAGATAGAGATAGATCTATCTATATTTATCGAGATAGAGATAGATCTATCTATATTTATCGAGATAGAGATAGAGATTGAGATATCTCTAATAGAGATAGATATAGAGATATCTCTGATAGAGATGGAGATAGAGACATCTCTAATAGAGATAGAGACATCTCTAATAGAGATAGAGATCTCTAATAGAGATAGAGATAGAGACATCTCTAATAGAGATAGAGACATCTCTAATAGAGATAGAGATAGAGACATCTCTAATAGAGATAGAGACATCTCTAATAGAGATAGAGATATCTCTAATAGAGATAGAGCTAGAGACATCTCTAATAGAGATAGAGAGATCTCTAATAGAGATAGAGCTAGAGACATCTCTAATAGAGATAGATATCTCTAATGGAGATAGATATCTCTAATGGAGATAGAGATAGAGATAGAGACATCTCTAATAGAGATAGAGCTAGAGACATCTCTAATAGTGATAGAGACATCTCTAATAGAGATAGAGACATCTCTAATAGAGATAGAGACATCTCTAATAGAGATAGAGACATCTCTCTAATAGAGATAGATATATCTCTAATGGAGATAGAGATAGAGCTAGAGACATCTCTGATAGAGATAGAGAGACATCTCTAATAGAGATAGACATCTCTAATAGAGATAGAGACACCTCTAATAGAGATAGAGACACCTCTAATAGAGATGAGACATCTCTAATAGAGATGAGACATCTCTAATAGAGATGAGACATCTCTAATAGAGATGAGACATCTCTAATAGAGATGAGACATCTCTAATAGAGATAGAGACATCTCTAATAGAGATAGAGACATCTCTAATAGAGATAGAGACATCTCTAATAGAGATAGAGACATCTCTAATAGAGATAGAGATAGAGACATCTCTAATAGAGATAGAGACATCTCTAATAGAGATAGAGACATCTCTAATAGAGATAGAGATATCTCTAATAGAGATAGAGACATTTCTAATAGAGATAGAGACATCTCTAATAGAGATAGAGATATCTCTAATAGAGATAGAGAGAGTTTTTGCCAGTAAGTGCTTGCTTCCATCTACTGTGCCAGGGCTACAATATATGGCTGGCTCAATAAGGCCCCCCCCCCCTCCCTTTCATCCATTGCTGTATAGAAGCCTGTACAGCTAGGTCTTAGGCACTCATGGGACTCACCAGTCAAAACCCTCATGGCTCCATGCACTGCATTCAGATCTCCATTGACGAGCATCTCCATCAGCAAGTTGAAAAGCTGAGGCCAGGCCTCAGGCTAGGCCCAGTGCGCTATCGCAGATACCGCATAGGCCACGCTGGAGCGCACCTTCCTGATTGACTCCCTCAGCCCGTTGGGAAGCAGCTGCCTGATGACCATTTTCGCCTGCAAGATCAAAAGCAGTACAGTTTGAGGCATACCTAAAAAAATAGGATGAACTAGGGCACATGGAATAAAGTAATCGCTGCAGGAAAAACTAATTTAAAAATGCTACAAGAGACCTTTTCCTGCAGACACCGACCTGACCAGTGGCAAGCCGACCAGGACTGGGCCCTCCTGTTGGCCTACTCTGTGAATTTTTAAGTGCCTCCCCTGAGGTCCTGTGGGCCTTTAGAAGTGTACTTCTGTGGTGGACTGGGACTTAAAGGATTAGAGTAAGAGGGTAAAATGTTTGACCAGCATGACCTAATCACTTCAACGCGGTCAGTGTCAAACTGCGCCCATGTCCTGTTCTACTGCAACCATTGATTACTACTACTACTGTGTGGTATCTGGGTTACCCTAATAGGATTTTTGACAATTTGGTGCCATTCTGTTGATGACATTTTACTCTGTTTTTCCAATTCATTTTGGGATTTTCATTGATTTGCATTTCCACTGCTAAATATTACTTTAGTACTGAATAAATACACATTTTCTCAAACTGCTCTGCGTCATAGCTACCTGGGGGTTGAGCTCAGGTAAATGTAGGGACTTTAAGGGATCACCCTTCCAAAGATTGTGATTATTGATCCCAAGTGGTGCCAACCCAGTCCTGGGCCCTTGGAAGTAGGTATAAACTGCTGCTCCAGCAAAAAAGCATGCATCGAAGATGTGTGCGGTTCGGAACCGGTGCATCTCCCTCGACGATGACGCATCCCCACTACTGCAAGGATTGACCGCAACGCATCACCACCACTGTGAGGTCCCACTGCAACGCAGCCCCAACTGCGCAGTGCATCGACCCTAGTTCTGACGCATCACCCGCCTTTATCCTAAGTATCACACTGCGTACTCTGGTCCTCATGGTGGACGCAAACATGGTACATTACAGCGGGCCAAGGCTGGTCCCTGTATCTGACCAGCACTCCATCGTGGTTGGCCTGAACTTTTGGATTTGACTCAGTGTAGCGCAACCAGATAGCCCTTTTTCATGATTTATGTTGTTAATCACTGCAATTCAGTTTATTCTTTAAAAATTCATAACTGCGGTTATACTTACTGGACCTTTGTCCTTTTGGTCTTGTTTTGTTCTTTAAATTAAGCTATAGTTTTCTAACCAGGTGTGGTATCTTTTTGTGATGTGTTTCCACTGTTTGAATGGTTTCTCAAATACTTTACACTCTATCTCTGAAGAGAAGCCTGACAGCTCTGTGCCAAGCTACCAGAGGGTGAGCACAGGTTAATTTAGGGTGTGTATCTGACTTAACCTGTTTAGGATTGTGGTACCTGCTTGCACAGGATGCATACCTCTGCCAAACAAAAACCCAATTTTTAACAGTAAACATAACTGAGAATCTGTACACCTCATACCTTTATTAAGACCTACATAGTTCGTTACTGTGTCACTTAAATTTAGATCATCCCCTGAGACACTCTTCGACTACAACACTTAAGGTCATACTCTACTCGCACAAACTTACAAATATGCTTGCAAACCCCGGGCTGTGATCATTCTCAGACAAGGCAGTAATTCCCTGCATGCAAGTAATTAAAAACAGCATGCTCACTGCAACTAATTATTTTTGGATGCTTTGTTGGTGGCAGAGAGTTTGGTTCAAGAAGCAGGATGCAGGGCACACAAGCAGTTTCACAATATACCGTTTTGTCCACCCAGAGTTAGGAAAATAGGAGAACCAGAAATATACAATTACCTTTATCATAGGTCAGTCAAGGCACACAGGTTAGATACTCATTATCAGAAAACCCTAACATTTAAGCCAGTGGGAAACCTTAAGATCTAACCTAGTACACCAAGAAGTGTGTAATGGTTAATGGCAATCCAAATACATACCCTTTCAGTGGTCTCCGGTGATCTAAATTTTTCCGACTAGGAGCACCAGTGAGTTTCCACATACTGTTTCAGAACAACCGATGCAAGCTGGAAAGACAATCATCAGATTTAAGCTTCAAACATGCAGTATTTCGTTTTTCTTTAATTTGGTAATGTAAAAGTTTGTTACATAGAGCCCTGAAAATTTACCACAGTCCTTAACGAGAAGGCAATGATACAAGCAGCTGAGAAATCCAACCAGCAATGGGCCCTCAAACGGATAAGTTAAGTTTACATTCATGACGATATGTAGTACCCACACCAGATACCAGGCAGAGGGAAAAGTGCATTGTTTTAATAAAGACAGGAAAATAAACCATGTGTGTAAAGTCTAAAAACCTCAACGTTACAGGAATGGTTACTAACATCACACACATTTGTAGAAGCAGATTGCACATAAGCCCTCCTGCCCCCACACATCCTCCCCTCTGCCCCCCCCCCTTAACGGAGTTCCACAGATCCTATTGATTTCAGTAGTATGAACCACCTTAGGGTTCACCAAAATTTGCAATGGAATACTTGCTTTAAAGCGCATGCCAGAATGCCACCTCAAAAACAGTGCATGCTATAAATGTGGAACTGGCAATACCCGGTCACTAGCAAACTCTCATATCCTTGGGCAAGGTTGGTCCTATGCAAAACTATCAAAAATAAAATGTGGATTCCGCAGATCCTGCACACTCTACTCAAATCCTCCAAGAATTAAGGATAAAGCATTAACCTCTGATCCCAGAAAAAGATTGTCTATCTAGACAGAATTGCACAGTGTGAAACTGGAGAATTTGGAATGAATCCCAGTTTCCCTGCTTGACCAAACTGCATGATCATAGACAATTTATTTCACTAAGCCTCCATTTTGTTCCTTATCACATATGAGAGAACCTTCAAATACAAGAACTCACAACGTATGCTGGAGAAAAACCTCTTTTGCTTGCATTAATAGACTAGAATATTGCTCCATGTACAAAAAGAATTCAGCCCACGTATAGGGTACACATCCCCTCTAACTTGCACCTTAGTTCACTAAAAGCACCGTCATCCAAAAGGATCAGGAATGTTTGTTAATCCATGTTTAAAAACTCTTGCTTGGCTTCAAATACAAAACTTTATACAAAAATATTTGACTTAAACTTCACTATTGATGTCACTACCGTAATACTAGGCATCTTTGCTGCGGAGACTATTCCGCCCCTTATACAAACCAGATCTTCTCTTGATCAGCCTTCTACTGATCTGTGAACTGAACTCATTCTATCAGTATGAAAATGCTTGACAAATAAAAGTGGAGTGCTCTTTAAAATAGCAGCAGCAAGACGGCGTCTGAGTAGAAGCCACCTTACCTCTCTCCCCCTTGGCGGTGTAAATATCCCAGCTGGTGGCTACGAGTATTCGCTGGAGCTGCAGTGAAGTCCACGACTGTCACGGTGTTCTTCGGTGGATTTCTCCGACATTCCATCAAGTCTGACAGCGAGGACATGCCTGCGAGGCTCAAGGGAACTTCTGCGGGGGGCACTGGGAGGCCCTAACGCGGCTTCTGCTAACAGTGTTAGCAGGTTCCGGGCACGCCTACGGTGGCTGCCAGGAAACTAACACGCTATCGGCTGGAGCACTGCTAGAAACAGGGCACGAGCCCAACACCAAGACCGTTGCAATGGCTGCTCAAGGAAGGGTAAAAGCAGCGAACGACCACTACTGCCGTACAGTTGCGGCGTGAGGGCTTTGATTTGAAAATAGATCTCAAAAAGAGGGAGCTACGGCTAAATAAACGCGACAAACAGGGAAAAATCGAACATCACAAAATTGAACTTCCAGGAAAAAGAAATCTACGGTGAGCTAAACCACCTACGGATGTAGGGAACTCGCAACCATCCATCTTAAACATCTTCTCACCCAAAGCTTTGGGTGGGGAATGGGTCACCCAAATTGAGATGCAAAAGGATTCCAGCATTAACAATGGCAATGAGGATATGGACAGGGCTTGAAGCGACCATATATCAGAAACTGACCAAGCAATAACATCTGCAGTGCAAACACCCACTGGACAAAGTAAAAGGTCAGACGTCCCGGACGGGGGAAACATGACTCCCTGGCAGGAAAATTGTGAGAACACCATCATAGAGGCACATGTACATGCCGTACATATTAGTCCGAGGGAAGACGTCTTAGAGGAGGGCACTCGACCCCGGATGATGGATGCGGGTATGTCTGGCATAACTAATAGCGAACAGGAAAGCAGAGTAACAGCTGTGGCTAGCAAGACTGGGCTACACTCTCTTGGAGGAAGTGAGGGCCAAATATGGAAGTTGGCTGTTTGACCCCAGATGTACCGGGGAAAAATTAATCTCACTGACAGAAGAGTCAGAGGTTTAGGACATTACCCTATCTATCAGTAGTGAGGAGGATGGTGTGGGGCTCTTCCTCAGATAATACCACCCCTTCAGAGATAGCCACAACCACAAAGAAAAAAAAACAAACGGAAGATCCCAGGGGAGCACAAGATGGTGGAGGAAGTAGGGTGGGACTATTTAGCAACACAAATGCTCCCCCCCCCCCCGAGGGGATAGATGAAGGTGAGATGCAAACGGCGGTGAATTCCAATGGGATCTCAGATCATATGAAGCGAGTAAACCCCGCCGAGTCCTCACTGGCTCTGATCTTGCAGTCCCTGCGAGCCTTTCAGGATGCTGTTAAAACCGACAATCGACAGGCACGGCTAGCCACTAAAACTCCAAGGCTCCGTACAGAATGTTTGAAAGATCTGCTCGGACATTGCTGAGCGACTGAATATGGTGGAGTCACGTATTGGAAATGCTGGAAAGCACAGTGGTAATGTTGAAGGCGCAGGCCTCATTGCAGGACAGTACTATAAAAGGATGTGATGTGGAAGCTCGAGGACTATGAGAACCAGCAGCGGCGCAATACTCTAAGGCTGTTAGGGGGCCCGGAGAACTGTGAGGGCAACAATGTAAGAAAGTTCGTAGTAAATATGCTGAGAGGCCCCCTACCAGAGCTTTCTACAGGAGATTGGGACAAGGAAGTTCAATGTGCTCACAGATTCCCTATTTCACCATCAGGGCATTCCTCCGGAGAAAATCTCTACCGAGTGCCAAATTGATTTATTGTGCCGACTTTTTGCTTCGTCAAGCCGTGTATGATCTAGCTGGACCCAATGTCAAAAGGAGGTTTGAAGGTTTTTCCTTTTTACTAAGCCTGACTTTGCACATGCTACGGTCGAAAGGAGATTACGGCTCAGGCAATTAATGACCCCATTTCAATCTGCAGGGGCCTTGGTTTTCTTACAAAATCCAGCCAGGTTGAAGGAGATATACAAATGCCAGAATTTCAGTTCCACTTCTGAAGTTCAGTGACAGAAACTTTTGGACGATATTGCAACAGGGAATATTGGGGGTAAATAGTAAAAATATCTATTGGAAGCAAGAATTTCAGGCTTATGAACAGTGGTTCCTCGGGATACGGGTATCTGGCAAGCCACATTCAAAGGGGGAGGAGGTAAAGGGAGAGGATGGGTGGCATAGAGATAGACATCTCCAATAGAGATAGAGACATCTCTAATAGAGATAGAGAGACATCTCTAATAGAGATAGAGAGACATCTCTAATAGAGATAGAGAGACCTCTAATAGAGATAGAGACACCTCTAATAGAGATAGAGACACCTCTAATAGAGATGAGACATCTCCAATAGAGATCGAGATATCTCCAATAGAGATAGAGATCTCTAATAGAGATAGAGATCTCTAATAGAGATAGAGATCTCTAATAGAGATAGAGATCTCTAATAGAGATAGAGACATCTCTAATAGAGCTAGAGAAAGAGATAGAGATATCTCTAATAGAGATAGAGAGATATCTCCAATAGAGATAGAGATATATCTCTAATAGAGATAGAGATATATCTCTAATAGAGATAGAGATAGAGACATCTCTAATAGAGATAGAGATAGAGACATCTCGAATAGAGATAAAGATAGAGATCTCTAATAGAGATATCTCTAATGGAGATAGAGATATCTCTAATAGAGATAGAGAGATATCTCTAATAGAGATAGAGAGATATCTCTAATAGAGATAGAGAGATATCTCTAATAGAGATAGAGAGATATCTCTAATAGAGATAGAGACATCTCTAATAGAGAGACATCTCTAATAGAGATATCTCTAATAGAGATAGAGACATCTCTAATAGAGATAGAGACATCTCTAATAGAGATAGAGACAGCTCTAATAGAGATAGAGACATCTCTAATAGAGATAGAGACATCTCTAATAGAGATAGAGACATCTCTAATAGAGATAGAGACATCTCTAATAGAGATATCTCTAATAGAGAGAGATATCTCTAAGAGAGATATCTCTAATAGAGATAGAGATAGAGATATCTCTAATAGAGATAGACATCTCTAATAGAGATCGAGATAGAGACATCTCTAATAGAGAGAGATAGAGAGAGATCTCTAATAGAGATAGAGATAGAGATCTCTAATAGAGATAGAGATATCTCTAATAGAGATATCTCTAATAGAGATAGAGACATCTCTAATAGAGAGAGACATCTCTAATAGAGATAGAGATATCTCTAATAGAGATAGACATCTCTAATAGAGAGAGATATCTCTAATAGAGATAGAGACATCTCTAATAGAGATAGAGATATCTCTAATAGAGACAGAGATAGAGATAGAGACATCTCTAATAGAGATAGAGAGAGATCTCTAATAGAGATAGATCTCTAATAGAGATAGAGATATCTCTAATAGAGATATCTCTAATAAAGAGATAGATATCTCTAATAGAGATAGAGATAGAGATATCTCTAATAGAGATAGAGATATCTCTAATAGAGATAGAGATATCTCTAATAGAGATAGAGATATCTCTAATAGAGATAGAGATATCTCTAATAGAGAGATGGATCTCTCTAATAGAGATAGAGATATCTCTAATAGAGAGATAGATCTCTAATAGAGATAGAGATATCTCTAATAGAGATAGAGACATCTCTAATAGAGATATATCTCTATCTCTATTGGAGATATCTCTCTATCTCTAATAGAGATAGAGATATATCTCTAATAGAGATAGAGATAGAGACATCTCTAATAGAGATAGAGATAGAGACATCTCGAATAGAGATAAAGATAGAGATCTCTAATAGAGATATCTCTAATGGAGATAGAGATATCTCTAATAGAGATAGAGAGATATCTCTAATAGAGATAGAGAGATATCTCTAATAGAGATAGAGAGATATCTCTAATAGAGATAGAGACATCTCTAATAGAGAGACATCTCTAATAGAGATAGAGACATCTCTAATAGAGAGAGATAGAGACATCTCTAATAGAGAGAGATAGAGACATCTCTAATAGAGAGAGATAGAGACATCTCTAATAGAGAGAGATAGAGACATCTCTAATAGAGATAGAGATATCTCCAATAGAGATAGAGATCACTAATAGAGATAGAGATATCTCCAATAGAGATAGAGATATCTCTAATAGAGATATAGACATCACTAATAGAGATAGAGATATCTCCAATAGAGATAGAGATATCTCCAATAGAGATAGAGATATCTCCAATAGAGATAGATATATCTCTAATAGAGATAGATATATCTCTAATAGAGATAGAGATATCTCTGATAGATATCTCTAATAGAGATAGAGATATCTTTAATAGAGATAGAGATATCTCTAATAGAGATAGAGATATCTCTAATAGAGATAGAGACATCTCTAATAGAGATAGAGACATCTCTAATAGAGATAGAGACATCTCTAATAGAGATAGAGACATCTCTAATAGAGATAGAGATATCTCTAATAGAGATAGAGATAGACATCACTAATAGAGATAGAGATATCTCTAACAGAGATAGACATCTCTAATAGAGATAGACATCTCTAATAGAGATAGAGACATCTCTAATAGAGATAGAGACATCTCTAATAGAGAGAGAGACATCTCTAATAGAGAGAGAGAGACATCTCTAATAGAGAGAGAGACATCTCTAATAGAGAGAGGTAGAGATAGAGATAGATCTATCTATATTTATCGAGATAGAGATAGATCTATCTATATTTATCGAGATAGAGATAGAAACATCTCTAATAGAGATAGAGACATCTCTAATAGAGATAGAGACATCTCTAATAGAGATAGAGACATCTCTAATAGAGATAGAGATCTCTAATAGAGATAGAGATCTCTAATAGAGATAGAGATCTCTAATAGAGATAGAGATCTCTATAAAAGATAGAGACATCTCTAATAGAGATAGAGACATCTCTAATGGAGATAGAGACATCTCTAATAGAGATAGAGATAGAGATATCTCTGATAGAGATGGAGATAGAGACATCTCTAATAGAGATAGAGACATCTCTAATAGAGATAGAGACATCTCTAATAGAGATAGAGATCTCTAATAGAGATAGAGATCTCTAATAGAGATAGAGATAGAGACATCTCTTATAGAGATAGAGACATCTCTAATAGAGATAGAGACATCTCTAATAGAGATAGAGACATCTCTAATAGAGATAGAGACATCTCTAATAGAGATAGATACATCTCTAATAGAGCTAGAGAAAGAGATAGAGACATCTCTAATAGAGATAGAGATATCTCCAATAGAGATAGAGATATATCTCTAATAGAGATAGAGATATTTCTCTAATAGAGATAGAGACATCTCTAATAGAGATAGAGATAGAGATATCGCTAATAGAGATAGAGATCTCTAATAGAGATAGAGATCTCTAGTAGAGATAGAGACATCTCGAATAGAGATAAAGATAGAGATCTCTAATAGAGATATCTCTAATGGAGATAGAGATATCTATAGAGACATCTCTAATAGAGATAGAGACATCTCTAATAGAGATAGAGAGATATCTCTAATAGAGATAGAGAGATATCTCTATTAGAGATATCTCTCTAATAGAGAGATATCTCTAATAGAGAGATATCTCTAATAGAGAGACATCTCTAATAGAGATAGAGACATCTCTAATAGAGATAGAGACATATAGAGATAGAGATATCTCTAAGAGAGATATCTCTAATAGAGATAGAGATATCTCTAATAGAGATAGACATCTCTAATAGAGATAGAGATAGAGACATCTCTAATAGAGAGAGAGATCTCTAATAGAGATAGATATATCTCTAATAGAGATAGATAGAGATATCTCTAATAGAGATAGATAGAGATCTCTAATAGAGATAGAGATATCTCTAATAGAGATATCTCTAATAGAGATAGAGACATCTCTAATAGAGAGAGATATCTCTAATAGAGATAGAGACATCTCTAATAGAGATAGAGATATCTCTAATAGAGATAGAGAGAGTTTTTGCCAGTAAGTGCTTGCTTCCATCTACTGTGCCAGGGCTACAATATATGGCTGGCTCAATAAGGCCCCCCCCCCCTCCCTTTCATCCATTGCTGTATAGAAGCCTGTACAGCTAGGTCTTAGGCACTCATGGGACTCACCAGTCAAAACCCTCATGGCTCCATGCACTGCATTCAGATCTCCATTGACGAGCATCTCCATCAGCAAGTTGAAAAGCTGAGGCCAGGCCTCAGGCCAGTCCCAGTGCGCTATCGCAGATACCGCATAGGCCACGCTGGAGCGCACCTTCCTGATTGACTCCCTCAGCCCGTTGGGAAGCAGCTGCCTGATGACCATTTTCGCCTGCAAGATCAAAAGCAGTACAGTTTGAGGCATACCTAAAAAAATAGGATGAACTAGGGCACATGGAATAAAGTAATCGCTGCAGGAAAAACTAATTTAAAAATGCTACAAGAGACCTTTTCCTGCAGACACCGACCTGACCAGTGGCAAGCCGACCAGGACTGGGCCCTCCTGTTGGCCTACTCTGTGAATTTTTAAGTGCCTCCCCTGAGGTCCTGTGGGCCTTTAGAAGTGTACTTCTGTGGTGGACTGGGACTTAAAGGATTAGAGTAAGAGGGTAAAATGTTTGACCAGCATGACCTAATCACTTCAACGCGGTCAGTGTCAAACTGCACCCATGTCCTGTTCTACTGCAACCATTGATTACTACTACTACTGTGTGGTATCTGGGTTACCCTAATAGGATTTTTGACAATTTGGTGCCATTCTGTTGATGACATTTTACTCTGTTTTTCCAATTCATTTTGGGATTTTCATTGATTTGCATTTCCACTGCTAAATATTACTTTAGTACTGAATAAATACACATTTTCTCAAACTGCTCTGCGTCATAGCTACCTGGGGGTTGAGCTCAGGTAAATGTAGGGACTTTAAGGGATCACCCTTCCAAAGATTGTGATTATTGATCCCAAGTGGTGCCAACCCAGTCCTGGGCCCTTGGAAGTAGGTATAAACTGCTGCTCCAGCAAAAAAGCATGCATCGAAGATGTGTGCGGTTCGGAACCGGTGCATCTCCCTCGACGATGACGCATCCCCACTACTGCAAGGATTGACCGCAACGCATCACCACCACTGTGAGGTCCCACTGCAACGCAGCCCCAACTGCGCAGTGCATCGACCCTAGTTCTGACGCATCACCCGCCTTTATCCTAAGTATCACACTGCGTACTCTGGTCCTCATGGTGGACGCAAACATGGTACATTACAGCGGGCCAAGGCTGGTCCCTGTATCTGACCAGCACTCCATCGTGGTTGGCCTGAACTTTTGGATTTGACTCAGTGTAGCGCAACCAGATAGCCCTTTTTCATGATTTATGTTGTTAATCACTGCAATTCAGTTTATTCTTTAAAAATTCATAACTGCGGTTATACTTACTGGACCTTTGTCCTTTTGGTCTTGTTTTGTTCTTTAAATTAAGCTATAGTTTTCTAACCAGGTGTGGTATCTTTTTGTGATGTGTTTCCACTGTTTGAATGGTTTCTCAAATACTTTACACTCTATCTCTGAAGAGAAGCCTGACAGCTCTGTGCCAAGCTACCAGAGGGTGAGCACAGGTTAATTTAGGGTGTGTATCTGACTTAACCTGTTTAGGATTGTGGTACCTGCTTGCACAGGATGCATACCTCTGCCAAACAAAAACCCAATTTTTAACAGTAAACATAACTGAGAATCTGTACACCTCATACCTTTATTAAGACCTACATAGTTCGTTACTGTGTCACTTAAATTTAGATCATCCCCTGAGACACTCTTCGACTACAACACTTAAGGTCATACTCTACTCGCACAAACTTACAAATATGCTTGCAAACCCCGGGCTGTGATCATTCTCAGACAAGGCAGTAATTCCCTGCATGCAAGTAATTAAAAACAGCATGCTCACTGCAACTAATTATTTTTGGATGCTTTGTTGGTGGCAGAGAGTTTGGTTCAAGAAGCAGGATGCAGGGCACAAAAGCAGTTTCACAATATACCATTTTGTCCACCCAGAGTTAGGAAAATAGGAGAACCAGAAATATACAATTACCTTTATCATAGGTCAGTCAAGGCACACAGGTTAGATACTCATTATCAGAAAACCCTAACATTTAAGCTAGTGGGAAACCTTAAGATCTAACCTAGTACACCAAGAAGTGTGTAATGGTTAATGGCAATCCAAATACATACCCTTTCAGTGGTCTCCGGTGATCTAAATTTTTCCGACTAGGAGCACCAGTGAGTTTCCACATACTGTTTCAGAACAACCGATGCAAGCTGGAAAGACAATCATCAGATTTAAGCTTCAAACATGCAGTATTTCGTTTTTCTTTAATTTGGTAATGTAAAAGTTTGTTACATAGAGCCCTGAAAATTTACCACAGTCCTTAACGAGAAGGCAATGATACAAGCAGCTGAGAAATCCAACCAGCAATGGGCCCTCAAACGGATAAGTTAAGTTTACATTCATGACGATATGTAGTACCCACACCAGATACCAGGCAGAGGGAAAAGTGCATTGTTTTAATAAAGACAGGAAAATAAACCATGTGTGTAAAGTCTAAAAACCTCAACGTTACAGGAATGGTTACTAACATCACACACATTTGTAGAAGCAGATTGCACATAAGCCCTCCTGCCCCCACACATCCTCCCCTCTGCCCCCCCCCCCCCCTTAACGGAGTTCCACAGATCCTATTGATTTCAGTAGTATGAACCACCTTAGGGTTCACCAAAATTTGCAATGGAAGACTTGCTTTAAAGCGCATGCCAGAATGCCACCTCAAAAACAGTGCATGCTATAAATGTGGAACTGGCAATACCCGGTCACTAGCAAACTCTCATATCCTTGGGCAAGGTTGGTCCTATGCAAAACTATCAAAAATAAAATGTGGATTCCGCAGATCCTGCACACTCTACTCAAATCCTCCAAGAATTAAGGATAAAGCATTAACCTCTGATCCCAGAAAAAGATTGTCTATCTAGACAGAATTGCACAGTGTGAAACTGGAGAATTTGGAATGAATCCCAGTTTCCCTGCTTGACCAAACTGCATGATCATAGACAATTTATTTCACTAAGCCTCCATTTTGTTCCTTATCACATATGAGAGAACCTTCAAATACAAGAACTCACAACGTATGCTGGAGAAAAACCTCTTTTGCTTGCATTAATAGACTAGAATATTGCTCCATGTACAAAAAGAATTCAGCCCACGTATAGGGTACACATCCCCTCTAACTTGCACCTTAGTTCACTAAAAGCACCGTCATCCAAAAGGATCAGGAATGTTTGTTAATCCATGTTTAAAAACTCTTGCTTGGCTTCAAATACAAAACTTTATACAAAAATATTTGACTTAAACTTCACTATTGATGTCACTACCGTAATACTAGGCATCTTTGCTGCGGAGACTATTCCGCCCCTTATACAAACCAGATCTTCTCTTGATCAGCCTTCTACTGATCTGTGAACTAAACTCATTCTATCAGTATGAAAATGCTTGACAAATAAAAGTGGAATGCTCTTTAAAATAGCAGCAGCAAGACGGCGTCTGAGTAGAAGCCACCTTACCTCTCTCCCCCTTGGCGGTGTAAATATCCCAGCTGGTGGCTACGAGTATGCGCTGGAGCTGCAGTGAAGTCCACGACTGTCACGGTGTTCTTCGGTGGATTTCTCCGACATTCCATCAAGTCTGACAGCGAGGACATGCCTGCGAGGCTCAAGGGAACTTCTGCGGGGGGCACTGGGAGGCCCTAACGCGGCTTCTGCTAACAGTGTTAGCAGGTTCCGGGCACGCCTACGGTGGCTGCCAGGAAACTAACACGCTATCGGCTGGAGCACTGCTAGAAACAGGGCACGAGCCCAACACCAAGACCGTTGCAATGGCTGCTCAAGGAAGGGTAAAAGCAGCGAACGACCACTACTGCCGTACAGTTGCGGCGTGAGGGCTTTGATTTGAAAATAGATCTCAAAAAGGGGGAGCTACGGCTAAATAAACGCGACAAACAGGGAAAAATCGAACATCACAAAATTGAACTTCCAGGAAAAAGAAATCTACGGTGAGCTAAACCACCTACGGATGTAGGGAACTCGCAACCATCCATCTTAAACATCTTCTCACCCAAAGCTTTGGGTGGGGAATGGGTCACCCAAATTGAGATGCAAAAGGATTCCAGCATTAACAATGGCAATGAGGATATGGACAGGGCTTGAAGCGACCATATATCAGAAACTGACCAAGCAATAACATCTGCAGTGCAAACACCCACTGGACAAAGTAAAAGGTCAGACGTCCCGGACGGGGGAAACATGACTCCCTGGCAGGAAAATTGTGAGAACACCATCATAGAGGCACATGTACATGCCGTACATATTAGTCCGAGGGAAGACGTCTTAGAGGAGGGCACTCGACCCCGGATGATGGATGCGGGTATGTCTGGCATAACTAATAGCGAACAGGAAAGCAGAGTAACAGCTGTGGCTAGCAAGACTGGGCTACACTCTCTTGGAGGAAGTGAGGGCCAAATATGGAAGTTGGCTGTTTGACCCCAGATGTACCGGGGAAAAATTAATCTCACTGACAGAAGAGTCAGAGGTTTCAGACATTAGCCTATCTATCAGTAGTGAGGAGGATGGTGTGGGGCTCCTCCTCAGATAATACCAGCCCTTCAGAGATAGCCACAACCACAAAGAAAAAAAAACAAACGGAAGATCCCAGGGGAGCACAAGATGGTGGAGGAAGTAGGGTGGGACTATTTAGCAACACAAATGCTACCCCCCCCCCCCCGAGGGGATAGATGAAGGTGAGATGCAAACGGCGGTGAATTCCAATGGGATCTCAGATCATATGAAGCGAGTAAACCCCGCCGAGTCCTCACTGGCTCTGATCTTGCAGTCCCTGCGAGCCTTTCAGGATGCTGTTAAAACCGACAATCGACAGGCACGGCTAGCCACTAAATCTCCAAGGCTCCGTACAGAAAGTTTGAAAGATCTGCTCGGACATTGCTGAGCGACTGAATATGGTGGAGTCACGTATTGGAAATGCTGGAAAGCACAGTGGTAATGTTGAAGGCGCAGGCCTCATTGCAGGACAGTACTATAAAAGGATGTGATGTGGAAGCTCGAGGACTATGAGAACCAGCAGCGGCGCAATACTCTAAGGCTGTTAGGGGGCCCGGAGAACTGTGAGGGCAACAATGTAAGAAAGTTCGTAGTAAATATGCTGAGAGGCCCCCTACCAGAGCTTTCTACAGGAGATTGGGACAAGGAAGTTCAATGTGCTCACAGATTCCCTATTTCACCATCAGGGCATTCCTCCGGAGAAAATCTCTACCGAGTGCCAAATTGATTTATTGTGCCGACTTTTTGCTTCGTCAAGCCGTGTATGATCTAGCTGGACCCAATGTCAAAAGGAGGTTTGAAGGTTTTTCCTTTTTACTAAGCCTGACTTTGCACATGCTACGGTCGAAAGGAGATTACGGCTCAGGCAATTAATGACCCCATTTCAATCTGCAGGGGCCTTGGTTTTCTTACAAAATCCAGCCAGGTTGAAGGAGATATACAAATGCCAGAATTTCAGTTCCACTTCTGAAGTTCAATGACAGAAACTTTTGGACGATATTGCAACAGGGAATATTGGGGGTAAATAGTAAAAATATCTATTGGAAGCAAGAATTTCAGGCTTATGAACAGTGGTTCCTCGGGATACGGGTATCTGGCAAGCCACATTCAAAGGGGGAGGAGGTAAAGGGAGAGGATGGGTGGCATAGAGATAGACATCTCCAATAGAGATAGAGACATCTCTAATAGAGATAGAGAGACATCTCTAATAGAGATAGAGAGACATCTCTAATAGAGATAGAGAGACATCTCTAATAGAGATAGAGAGACATCTCTAATAGAGATAGAGAGACATCTCTAATAGAGATAGAGACACCTCTAATAGAGATAGAGACACCTCTAATAGAGATCGAGATATCTCCAATAGAGATAGAGATCTCTAATAGAGATAGAGATCTCTAATAGAGATAGAGATATCTCTAATAGAGATAGAGATATCTCTAATAGAGATAGAGATCTCTAATAGAGATAGAGATCTCTAATAGAGATAGAGATCTCTAATAGAGATAGAGATCTCTAATAGAGATAGAGATCTCTAATAGAGATAGACATCTCCAATAGGGATAGAGACATCTCTAATAGAGATAGAGAGACATCTCTAATAGAGATAGAGAGACATCTCTAATAGAGATAGACATCTCTAATAGAGATAGAGACATCTCTAATAGAGCTAGAGAAAGAGACATCTCTAATAGAGATAGAGAGATATCTCCAATAGAGATAGAGATATATCTCTAATAGAGATAGAGATATATCTCTAATAGAGATAGAGATAGAGACATCTCTAGTAGAGATAGAGACATCTCGAATAGAGATAAAGATAGATCTCTAATAGAGATATCTCTAATGGAGATAGAGATATCTATAGAGACATCTCTAATAGAGATAGAGACATCTCTAATAGAGATAGAGATATCTATAGAGACATCTCTAATAGAGATAGAGACATCTCTAATAGAGATAGAGACATCTCTAATAGAGCTAGAGAAAGAGATAGAGATATCTCTAATAGAGATAGAGAGATATCTCCAATAGAGATAGAGATATATCTCTAATAGAGATAGAGATATATCTCTAATAGAGATAGAGATAGAGACATCTCTAATAGAGATAGAGATAGAGACATCTCGAATAGAGATAAAGATAGAGATCTCTAATAGAGATATCTCTAATGGAGATAGAGATATCTCTAATAGAGATAGAGAGATATCTCTAATAGAGATAGAGACATCTCTAATAGAGAGACATCTCTAATAGAGATAGAGACATCTCTAATAGAGATAGAGACATCTCTAATAGAGATAGAGACATCTCTAATAGAGATAGAGACATCTCTAATAGAGATAGAGACATCTCTAATAGAGATATCTCTAATAGAGAGAGATCTCTAAGAGAGATATCTCTAATAGAGATAGAGATAGAGATATCTCTAATAGAGATAGACATCTCTAATAGAGATCGAGATAGAGACATCTCTAATAGAGAGAGATAGAGAGAGATCTCTAATAGAGATAGAGATAGAGATCTCTAATAGAGATAGAGATATCTCTAATAGAGATATCTCTAATAGAGATAGAGACATCTCTAATAGAGAGAGACATCTCTAATAGAGATAGAGATATCTCTAATAGAGATAGAGACATCTCTAATAGAGAGAGATATCTCTAATAGAGATAGAGACATCTCTAATAGAGATAGAGATATCTCTAATAGAGACAGAGATAGAGATAGAGACATCTCTAATAGAGATAGAGAGAGATCTCTAATAGAGATAGAGATATCTCTAATAGAGATATCTCTAATAAAGAGATAGATATCTCTAATAGAGATAGAGATAGAGATATCTCTAATAGAGATAGAGATATCTCTAATAGAGATAGAGATATCTCTAATAGAGATAGAGATATCTCTAATAGAGATAGAGATATCTCTAATAGAGAGATGGATCTCTCTAATAGAGATAGAGATATCTCTAATAGAGAGATAGATATCTCTAATAGAGATAGAGACATCTCTAATAGAGATAGAGACATCTCTAATAGAGATAGAGACATCTCTAATAGAGAGAGATAGAGACATCTCTAATAGAGAGAGATAGAGACATCTCTAATAGAGAGAGATAGAGACATCTCTAATAGAGAGAGATAGAGACATCTCTAATAGAGATAGAGATATCTCCAATAGAGATAGAGATCACTAATAGAGATAGAGATATCTCCAATAGAGATAGAGATATCTCTAATAGAGATATAGACATCACTAATAGAGATAGAGATATCTCCAATAGAGATAGAGATATCTCCAATAGAGATAGATATATCTCTAATAGAGATAGAGATATATCTGATAGATATCTCTAATAGAGATAGAGATATCTCTAATAGAGATAGAGACATCTCTAATAGAGATAGAGACATCTCTAATAGAGATAGAGACATCTCTAATAGAGATAGAGACATCTCTAATAGAGATAGAGATCTCTAATAGAGAGAGAGACATCTCTAATAGAGAGAGAGAGACATCTCTAATAGAGAGAGAGACATCTCTAATAGAGAGAGGTAGAGATAGAGATAGATCTATCTATATTTATCGAGATAGAGATAGATCTATCTATATTTATCGAGATAGAGATAGAGATAGAAACATCTCTAATAGAGATAGAGACATCTCTAATAGAGATAGAGACATCTCTAATAGAGATAGAGACATCTCTAATAGAGATAGAGATCTCTAATAGAGATAGAGATCTCTATAAAAGATAGAGACATCTCTAATAGAGATAGAGACATCTCTAATGGAGATAGAGACATCTCTAATAGAGATAGAGATAGAGATATCTCTGATAGAGATGGAGATAGAGACATCTCTAATAGAGATAGAGACATCTCTAATAGAGATAGAGATCTCTAATAGAGATAGAGATCTCTAATAGAGATAGAGATAGAGACATCTCTAATAGAGATAGAGACATCTCTAATAGAGATAGAGACATCTCTTATAGAGATAGATACATCTCTAATAGAGATAGAGACATCTCTAATAGAGATAGAGACATCTCTAATAGAGATAGATACATCTCTAATAGAGCTAGAGAAAGAGATAGAGACATCTCTAATAGAGATAGAGAGATATCTCCAATAGAGATAGAGATATATCTCTAATAGAGATAGATATATTTCTCTAATAGAGATAGAGATAGAGACATCTCTAATAGAGATAGAGATAGAGATATCGCTAATAGAGATAGAGATCTCTAATAGAGATAGAGATCTCTAGTAGAGATAGAGACATCTCGAATAGAGATAAAGATAGAGATCTCTAATAGAGATATCTCTAATGGAGATAGAGATATCTATAGAGACATCTCTAATAGAGATAGAGACATCTCTAATAGAGATAGAGAGATATCTCTAATAGAGATAGAGAGATATCTCTATTAGAGATATCTCTCTAATAGAGAGATATCTCTAATAGAGAGATATCTCTAATAGAGAGACATCTCTAATAGAGAGACATCTCTAATAGAGATAGAGACATCTCTAATAGAGATAGAGACATATAGAGATAGAGATATCTCTAAGAGAGATATCTCTAATAGAGATAGAGATATCTCTAATAGAGATAGACATCTCTAATAGAGATAGAGATAGAGACATCTCTAATAGAGAGAGAGAGAGATCTCTAATAGAGATAGATATATCTCTAATAGAGATAGATAGAGATATCTCTAATAGAGATAGATAGAGATCTCTAATAGAGATAGAGATATCTCTAATAGAGATATCTCTAATAGAGATAGAGACATCTCTAATAGAGAGAGATATCTCTAATAGAGATAGAGACATCTCTAATAGAGATAGAGATATCTCTAATAGAGATAGAGAGAGTTTTTGCCAGTAAGTGCTTGCTTCCATCTACTGTGCCAGGGCTACAATATATGGCTGGCTCAATAAGGCCCCCCCCCCCCTCCCTTTCATCCATTGCTGTATAGAAGCCTGTACAGCTAGGTCTTAGGCACTCATGGGACTCACCAGTCAAAACCCTCATGGCTCCATGCACTGCATTCAGATCTCCATTGACGAGCATCTCCATCAGCAAGTTGAAAAGCTGAGGCCAGGCCTCAGGCCAGTCCCAGTGCGCTATCGCAGATACCGCATAGGCCACGCTGGAGCGCACCTTCCTGATTGACTCCCTCAGCCCGTTGGGAAGCAGCTGCCTGATGACCATTTTCGCCTGCAAGATCAAAAGCAGTACAGTTTGAGGCATACCTAAAAAAATAGGATGAACTAGGGCACATGGAATAAAGTAATCGCTGCAGGAAAAACTAATTTAAAAATGCTACAAGAGACCTTTTCCTGCAGACACCGACCTGACCAGTGGCAAGCCGACCAGGACTGGGCCCTCCTGTTGGCCTACTCTGTGAATTTTTAAGTGCCTCCCCTGAGGTCCTGTGGGCCTTTAGAAGTGTACTTCTGTGGTGGACTGGGACTTAAAGGATTAGAGTAAGAGGGTAAAATGTTTGACCAGCATGACCTAATCACTTCAACGCGGTCAGTGTCAAACTGCACCCATGTCCTGTTCTACTGCAACCATTGATTACTACTACTACTGTGTGGTATCTGGGTTACCCTAATAGGATTTTTGACAATTTGGTGCCATTCTGTTGATGACATTTTACTCTGTTTTTCCAATTCATTTTGGGATTTTCATTGATTTGCATTTCCACTGCTAAATATTACTTTAGTACTGAATAAATACACATTTTCTCAAACTGCTCTGCGTCATAGCTACCTGGGGGTTGAGCTCAGGTAAATGTAGGGACTTTAAGGGATCACCCTTCCAAAGATTGTGATTATTGATCCCAAGTGGTGCCAACCCAGTCCTGGGCCCTTGGAAGTAGGTATAAACTGCTGCTCCAGCAAAAAAGCATGCATCGAAGATGTGTGCGGTTCGGAACCGGTGCATCTCCCTCGACGATGACGCATCCCCACTACTGCAAGGATTGACCGCAACGCATCACCACCACTGTGAGGTCCCACTGCAACGCAGCCCCAACTGCGCAGTGCATCGACCCTAGTTCTGACGCATCACCCGCCTTTATCCTAAGTATCACACTGCGTACTCTGGTCCTCATGGTGGACGCAAACATGGTACATTACAGCGGGCCAAGGCTGGTCCCTGTATCTGACCAGCACTCCATCGTGGTTGGCCTGAACTTTTGGATTTGACTCAGTGTAGCGCAACCAGATAGCCCTTTTTCATGATTTATGTTGTTAATCACTGCAATTCAGTTTATTCTTTAAAAATTCATAACTGCGGTTATACTTACTGGACCTTTGTCCTTTTGGTCTTGTTTTGTTCTTTAAATTAAGCTATAGTTTTCTAACCAGGTGTGGTATCTTTTTGTGATGTGTTTCCACTGTTTGAATGGTTTCTCAAATACTTTACACTCTATCTCTGAAGAGAAGCCTGACAGCTCTGTGCCAAGCTACCAGAGGGTGAGCACAGGTTAATTTAGGGTGTGTATCTGACTTAACCTGTTTAGGATTGTGGTACCTGCTTGCACAGGATGCATACCTCTGCCAAACAAAAACCCAATTTTTAACAGTAAACATAACTGAGAATCTGTACACCTCATACCTTTATTAAGACCTACATAGTTCGTTACTGTGTCACTTAAATTTAGATCATCCCCTGAGACACTCTTCGACTACAACACTTAAGGTCATACTCTACTCGCACAAACTTACAAATATGCTTGCAAACCCCGGGCTGTGATCATTCTCAGACAAGGCAGTAATTCCCTGCATGCAAGTAATTAAAAACAGCATGCTCACTGCAACTAATTATTTTTGGATGCTTTGTTGGTGGCAGAGAGTTTGGTTCAAGAAGCAGGATGCAGGGCACACAAGCAGTTTCACAATATACCATTTTGTCCACCCAGAGTTAGGAAAATAGGAGAACCAGAAATATACAATTACCTTTATCATAGGTCAGTCAAGGCACACAGGTTAGATACTCATTATCAGAAAACCCTAACATTTAAGCTAGTGGGAAACCTTAAGATCTAACCTAGTACACCAAGAAGTGTGTAATGGTTAATGGCAATCCAAATACATACCCTTTCAGTGGTCTCCGGTGATCTAAATTTTTCCGACTAGGAGCACCAGTGAGTTTCCACATACTGTTTCAGAACAACCGATGCAAGCTGGAAAGACAATCATCAGATTTAAGCTTCAAACATGCAGTATTTCGTTTTTCTTTAATTTGGTAATGTAAAAGTTTGTTACATAGAGCCCTGAAAATTTACCACAGTCCTTAACGAGAAGGCAATGATACAAGCAGCTGAGAAATCCAACCAGCAATGGGCCCTCAAACGGATAAGTTAAGTTTACATTCATGACGATATGTAGTACCCACACCAGATACCAGGCAGAGGGAAAAGTGCATTGTTTTAATAAAGACAGGAAAATAAACCATGTGTGTAAAGTCTAAAAACCTCAACGTTACAGGAATGGTTACTAACATCACACACATTTGTAGAAGCAGATTGCACATAAGCCCTCCTGCCCCCACACATCCTCCCCTCTGCCCCCCCCCCCCCTTAACGGAGTTCCACAGATCCTATTGATTTCAGTAGTATGAACCACCTTAGGGTTCACCAAAATTTGCAATGGAAGACTTGCTTTAAAGCGCATGCCAGAATGCCACCTCAAAAACAGTGCATGCTATAAATGTGGAACTGGCAATACCCGGTCACTAGCAAACTCTCATATCCTTGGGCAAGGTTGGTCCTATGCAAAACTATCAAAAATAAAATGTGGATTCCGCAGATCCTGCACACTCTACTCAAATCCTCCAAGAATTAAGGATAAAGCATTAACCTCTGATCCCAGAAAAAGATTGTCTATCTAGACAGAATTGCACAGTGTGAAACTGGAGAATTTGGAATGAATCCCAGTTTCCCTGCTTGACCAAACTGCATGATCATAGACAATTTATTTCACTAAGCCTCCATTTTGTTCCTTATCACATATGAGAGAACCTTCAAATACAAGAACTCACAACGTATGCTGGAGAAAAACCTCTTTTGCTTGCATTAATAGACTAGAATATTGCTCCATGTACAAAAAGAATTCAGCCCACGTATAGGGTACACATCCCCTCTAACTTGCACCTTAGTTCACTAAAAGCACCGTCATCCAAAAGGATCAGGAATGTTTGTTAATCCATGTTTAAAAACTCTTGCTTGGCTTCAAATACAAAACTTTATACAAAAATATTTGACTTAAACTTCACTATTGATGTCACTACCGTAATACTAGGCATCTTTGCTGCGGAGACTATTCCGCCCCTTATACAAACCAGATCTTCTCTTGATCAGCCTTCTACTGATCTGTGAACTAAACTCATTCTATCAGTATGAAAATGCTTGACAAATAAAAGTGGAGTGCTCTTTAAAATAGCAGCAGCAAGACGGCGTCTGAGTAGAAGCCACCTTACCTCTCTCCCCCTTGGCGGTGTAAATATCCCAGCTGGTGGCTACGAGTATGCGCTGGAGCTGCAGTGAAGTCCACGACTGTCACGGTGTTCTTCGGTGGATTTCTCCGACATTCCATCAAGTCTGACAGCGAGGACATGCCTGCGAGGCTCAAGGGAACTTCTGCGGGGGGCACTGGGAGGCCCTAACGCGGCTTCTGCTAACAGTGTTAGCAGGTTCCGGGCACGCCTACGGTGGCTGCCAGGAAACTAACACGCTATCGGCTGGAGCACTGCTAGAAACAGGGCACGAGCCCAACACCAAGACCGTTGCAATGGCTGCTCAAGGAAGGGTAAAAGCAGCGAACGACCACTACTGCCGTACAGTTGCGGCGTGAGGGCTTTGATTTGAAAATAGATCTCAAAAAGGGGGAGCTACGGCTAAATAAACGCGACAAACAGGGAAAAATCGAACATCACAAAATTGAACTTCCAGGAAAAAGAAATCTACGGTGAGCTAAACCACCTACGGATGTAGGGAACTCGCAACCATCCATCTTAAACATCTTCTCACCCAAAGCTTTGGGTGGGGAATGGGTCACCCAAATTGAGATGCAAAAGGATTCCAGCATTAACAATGGCAATGAGGATATGGACAGGGCTTGAAGCGACCATATATCAGAAACTGACCAAGCAATAACATCTGCAGTGCAAACACCCACTGGACAAAGTAAAAGGTCAGACGTCCCGGACGGGGGAAACATGACTCCCTGGCAGGAAAATTGTGAGAACACCATCATAGAGGCACATGTACATGCCGTACATATTAGTCCGAGGGAAGACGTCTTAGAGGAGGGCACTCGACCCCGGATGATGGATGCGGGTATGTCTGGCATAACTAATAGCGAACAGGAAAGCAGAGTAACAGCTGTGGCTAGCAAGACTGGGCTACACTCTCTTGGAGGAAGTGAGGGCCAAATATGGAAGTTGGCTGTTTGACCCCAGATGTACCGGGGAAAAATTAATCTCACTGACAGAAGAGTCAGAGGTTTCAGACATTAGCCTATCTATCAGTAGTGAGGAGGATGGTGTGGGGCTCCTCCTCAGATAATACCAGCCCTTCAGAGATAGCCACAACCACAAAGAAAAAAAAACAAACGGAAGATCCCAGGGGAGCACAAGATGGTGGAGGAAGTAGGGTGGGACTATTTAGCAACACAAATGCTACCCCCCCCCGAGGGGATAGATGAAGGTGAGATGCAAACGGCGGTGAATTCCAATGGGATCTCAGATCATATGAAGCGAGTAAACCCCGCCGAGTCCTCACTGGCTCTGATCTTGCAGTCCCTGCGAGCCTTTCAGGATGCTGTTAAAACCGACAATCGACAGGCACGGCTAGCCACTAAATCTCCAAGGCTCCGTACAGAAAGTTTGAAAGATCTGCTCGGACATTGCTGAGCGACTGAATATGGTGGAGTCACGTATTGGAAATGCTGGAAAGCACAGTGGTAATGTTGAAGGCGCAGGCCTCATTGCAGGACAGTACTATAAAAGGATGTGATGTGGAAGCTCGAGGACTATGAGAACCAGCAGCGGCGCAATACTCTAAGGCTGTTAGGGGGCCCGGAGAACTGTGAGGGCAACAATGTAAGAAAGTTCGTAGTAAATATGCTGAGAGGCCCCCTACCAGAGCTTTCTACAGGAGATTGGGACAAGGAAGTTCAATGTGCTCACAGATTCCCTATTTCACCATCAGGGCATTCCTCCGGAGAAAATCTCTACCGAGTGCCAAATTGATTTATTGTGCCGACTTTTTGCTTCGTCAAGCCGTGTATGATCTAGCTGGACCCAATGTCAAAAGGAGGTTTGAAGGTTTTTCCTTTTTACTAAGCCTGACTTTGCACATGCTACGGTCGAAAGGAGATTACGGCTCAGGCAATTAATGACCCCATTTCAATCTGCAGGGGCCTTGGTTTTCTTACAAAATCCAGCCAGGTTGAAGGAGATATACAAATGCCAGAATTTCAGTTCCACTTCTGAAGTTCAATGACAGAAACTTTTGGACGATATTGCAACAGGGAATATTGGGGGTAAATAGTAAAAATATCTATTGGAAGCAAGAATTTCAGGCTTATGAACAGTGGTTCCTCGGGATACGGGTATCTGGCAAGCCACATTCAAAGGGGGAGGAGGTAAAGGGAGAGGATGGGTGGCATAGAGATAGACATCTCCAATAGAGATAGAGACATCTCTATTAGAGATAGAGAGACATCTCTAATAGAGATAGAGAGACATCTCTAATAGAGATAGAGAGACATCTCTAATAGAGATAGAGAGACATCTCTAATAGAGATAGAGAGACATCTCTAATAGAGATAGAGAGACACCTCTAATAGAGATAGAGACACCTCTAATAGAGATCGAGATATCTCCAATAGAGATCGAGATATCTCCAATAGAGATAGAGATCTCTCCAATAGAGATAGAGATCTCTAATAGAGATAGAGATATCTCTAATAGAGATAGAGATATCTCTAATAGAGATAGAGATCTCTAATAGAGATAGAGATCTCTAATAGAGATAGAGATCTCTAATAGAGATAGAGATCTCTAATAGAGATAGAGATCTCTAATAGAGATAGAGATCTCTAATAGAGATAGAGATCTCTAATAGAGATAGACATCTCCAATAGGGATAGAGACATCTCTAATAGAGATAGAGAGACATCTCTAATAGAGATAGAGAGACATCTCTAATAGAGATAGAGAGACATCTCTAATAGAGATAGAGAGACATCTCTAATAGAGATAGAGACATCTCTAATAGAGATAGACATCTCTAATAGAGATAGAGACATCTCTAATAGAGCTAGAGAAAGAGACATATCTAATAGAGATAGAGAGATATCTCCAATAGAGATAGAGATATATCTCTAATAGAGATAGAGATAGAGATCTCTAATAGAGATAGAGATCTCTAGTAGAGATAGAGACATCTCGAATAGAGATAAAGATAGATCTCTAATAGAGATATCTCTAATGGAGATAGAGATATCTATAGAGACATCTCTAATAGAGATAGAGACATCTCTAATAGAGATAGAGATATCTATAGAGACATCTCTAATAGAGATAGAGACATCTCTAATAGAGATAGAGACATCTCTAATAGAGCTAGAGAAAGAGATAGAGATATCTCTAATAGAGATAGAGAGATATCTCCAATAGAGATAGAGAGATATCTCCAATAGAGATAGAGATATATCTCTAATAGAGATAGAGATAGAGACATCTCGAATAGAGATAAAGATAGAGATCTCTAATAGAGATATCTCTAATGGAGATAGAGATATCTCTAATAGAGATAGAGAGATATCTCTAATAGAGATAGAGACATCTCTAATAGAGAGACATCTCTAATAGAGAGACATCTCTAATAGAGAGACATCTCTAATAGAGAGACATCTCTAATAGAGATAGAGACATCTCTAATAGAGATAGAGACATCTCTAATAGAGATAGAGACATCTCTAATAGAGATAGAGACATCTCTAATAGAGATAGAGACATCTCTAATAGAGATAGAGACATCTCTAATAGAGATAGAGACATCTCTAATAGAGATAGAGACATCTCTAATAGAGATATCTCTAATAGAGAGAGATCTCTAAGAGAGATATCTCTAATAGAGATAGAGATAGAGATATCTCTAATAGAGATAGACATCTCTAATAGAGATCGAGATAGAGACATCTCTAATAGAGAGAGATAGAGAGAGATCTCTAATAGAGATAGAGATAGAGATCTCTAATAGAGATAGAGATATCTCTAATAGAGATATCTCTAATAGAGATAGAGACATCTCTAATAGAGAGAGACATCTCTAATAGAGATAGAGATATCTCTAATAGAGATAGAGACATCTCTAATAGAGAGAGATATCTCTAATAGAGATAGAGACATCTCTAATAGAGATAGAGATATCTCTAATAGAGACAGAGATAGAGATAGAGACATCTCTAATAGAGATAGAGAGAGATCTCTAATAGAGATAGAGATATCTCTAATAGAGATATCTCTAATAAAGAGATAGATATCTCTAATAGAGATAGAGATAGAGATATCTCTAATAGAGATAGAGATATCTCTAATAGAGATAGAGATATCTCTAATAGAGATAGAGATATCTCTAATAGAGATAGAGATATCTCTAATAGAGAGATGGATCTCTCTAATAGAGATAGAGATATCTCTAATAGAGAGATAGATCTCTAATAGAGATAGAGATATCTCTAATAGAGATAGAGACATCTCTAATAGAGATAGAGACATCTCTAATAGAGATAGAGACATCTCTAATAGAGAGAGATAGAGACATCTCTAATAGAGAGAGATAGAGACATCTCTAATAGAGAGAGATAGAGACATCTCTAATAGAGAGAGATAGAGACATCTCTAATAGAGATAGAGATATCTCCAATAGAGATAGAGATCACTAATAGAGATAGAGATATCTCCAATAGAGATAGAGATATCTCTAATAGAGATATAGACATCACTAATAGAGATATAGACATCACTAATAGAGATAGAGATATCTCCAATAGAGATAGAGATATCTCCAATAGAGATAGATATATCTCTAATAGAGATAGAGATATATCTGATAGATATCTCTAATAGAGATAGAGATATCTCTAATAGAGATAGAGACATCTCTAATAGAGATAGAGACATCTCTAATAGAGATAGAGACATCTCTAATAGAGATAGAGATCTCTAATAGAGAGAGAGACATCTCTAATAGAGAGAGAGAGAGACATCTCTAATAGAGAGAGAGACATCTCTAATAGAGAGAGGTAGAGATAGAGATAGATCTATCTATATTTATCGAGATAGAGATAGATCTATCTATATTTATCGAGATAGAGATAGAGATAGAAACATCTCTAATAGAGATAGAGACATCTCTAATAGAGATAGAGACATCTCTAATAGAGATAGAGACATCTCTAATAGAGATAGAGATCTCTAATAGAGATAGAGATCTCTAATAGAGATAGAGATCTCTATAAAAGATAGAGACATCTCTAATAGAGATAGAGACATCTCTAATGGAGATAGAGACATCTCTAATAGAGATAGAGATAGAGATATCTCTGATAGAGATGGAGATAGAGACATCTCTAATAGAGATAGAGACATCTCTAATAGAGATAGAGATCTCTAATAGAGATAGAGATCTCTAATAGAGATAGAGACATCTCTAATAGAGATAGAGACATCTCTAATAGAGATAGAGACATCTCTAATAGAGATAGAGACATCTCTAATAGAGATAGAGACATCTCTTATAGAGATAGAGACATCTCTAATAGAGATAGAGACATCTCTAATAGAGATAGAGACATCTCTAATAGAGATAGATACATCTCTAATAGAGCTAGAGAAAGAGATAGAGACATCTCTAATAGAGATAGAGAGATATCTCCAATAGAGATAGAGATATATCTCTAATAGAGATAGATATATTTCTCTAATAGAGATAGAGATAGAGACATCTCTAATAGAGATAGAGATAGAGATATCGCTAATAGAGATAGAGATCTCTAATAGAGATAGAGATCTCTAGTAGAGATAGAGACATCTCGAATAGAGATAAAGATAGAGATCTCTAATAGAGATATCTCTAATGGAGATAGAGATATCTATAGAGACATCTCTAATAGAGATAGAGACATCTCTAATAGAGATAGAGAGATATCTCTAATAGAGAGATATCTCTAATAGAGAGATATCTCTAATAGAGAGACATCTCTAATAGAGATAGAGACATCTCTAATAGAGATAGAGACATATAGAGATAGAGATATCTCTAAGAGAGATATCTCTAATAGAGATAGAGATATCTCTAATAGAGATAGACATCTCTAATAGAGATAGAGATAGAGACATCTCTAATAGAGAGAGAGAGAGATCTCTAATAGAGATAGATATATCTCTAATAGAGATAGATAGAGATATCTCTAATAGAGATAGATAGAGATCTCTAATAGAGATATCTCTAATAGAGATAGAGACATCTCTAATAGAGAGAGATATCTCTAATAGAGATAGAGACATCTCTAATAGAGATAGAGATATCTCTAATAGAGATAGAGAGAGTTTTTGCCAGTAAGTGCTTGCTTCCATCTACTGTGCCAGGGCTACAATATATGGCTGGCTCAATAAGGCCCCCCCCCCCCTCCCTTTCATCCATTGCTGTATAGAAGCCTGTACAGCTAGGTCTTAGGCACTCATGGGACTCACCAGTCAAAACCCTCATGGCTCCATGCACTGCATTCAGATCTCCATTGACGAGCATCTCCATCAGCAAGTTGAAAAGCTGAGGCCAGGCCTCAGGCCAGTCCCAGTGCGCTATCGCAGATACCGCATAGGCCACGCTGGAGCGCACCTTCCTGATTGACTCCCTCAGCCCGTTGGGAAGCAGCTGCCTGATGACCATTTTCGCCTGCAAGATCAAAAGCAGTACAGTTTGAGGCATACCTAAAAAAATAGGATGAACTAGGGCACATGGAATAAAGTAATCGCTGCAGGAAAAACTAATTTAAAAATGCTACAAGAGACCTTTTCCTGCAGACACCGACCTGACCAGTGGCAAGCCGACCAGGACTGGGCCCTCCTGTTGGCCTACTCTGTGAATTTTTAAGTGCCTCCCCTGAGGTCCTGTGGGCCTTTAGAAGTGTACTTCTGTGGTGGACTGGGACTTAAAGGATTAGAGTAAGAGGGTAAAATGTTTGACCAGCATGACCTAATCACTTCAACGCGGTCAGTGTCAAACTGCACCCATGTCCTGTTCTACTGCAACCATTGATTACTACTACTACTGTGTGGTATCTGGGTTACCCTAATAGGAGTTTTGACAATTTGGTGCCATTCTGTTGATGACATTTTACTCTGTTTTTCCAATTCATTTAGGGATTTTCATTGATTTGCATTTCCACTGCTAAATATTACTTTAGTACTGAATAAATACACATTTTCTCAAACTGCTCTGCGTCATAGCTACCTGGGGGTTGAGCTCAGGTAAATGTAGGGACTTTAAGGGATCACCCTTCCAAAGATTGTGATTATTGATCCCAAGTGGTGCCAACCCAGTCCTGGGCCCTTGGAAGTAGGTATAAACTGCTGCTCCAGCAAAAAAGCATGCATCGAAGATGTGTGCGGTTCGGAACCGGTGCATCTCCCTCGACGATGACGCATCCCCACTACTGCAAGGATTGACCGCAACGCATCACCACCACTGTGAGGTCCCACTGCAACGCAGCCCCAACTGCGCAGTGCATCGACCCTAGTTCTGACGCATCACCCGCCTTTATCCTAAGTATCACACTGCGTACTCTGGTCCTCATGGTGGACGCAAACATGGTACATTACAGCGGGCCAAGGCTGGTCCCTGTATCTGACCAGCACTCCATCGTGGTTGGCCTGAACTTTTGGATTTGACTCAGTGTAGCGCAACCAGATAGCCCTTTTTCATGATTTATGTTGTTAATCACTGCAATTCAGTTTATTCTTTAAAAATTCATAACTGCGGTTATACTTACTGGACCTTTGTCCTTTTGGTCTTGTTTTGTTCTTTAAATTAAGCTATAGTTTTCTAACCAGGTGTGGTATCTTTTTGTGATGTGTTTCCACTGTTTGAATGGTTTCTCAAATACTTTACACTCTATCTCTGAAGAGAAGCCTGACAGCTCTGTGCCAAGCTACCAGAGGGTGAGCACAGGTTAATTTAGGGTGTGTATCTGACTTAACCTGTTTAGGATTGTGGTACCTGCTTGCACAGGATGCATACCTCTGCCAAACAAAAACCCAATTTTTAACAGTAAACATAACTGAGAATCTGTACACCTCATACCTTTATTAAGACCTACATAGTTCGTTACTGTGTCACTTAAATTTAGATCATCCCCTGAGACACTCTTCGACTACAACACTTAAGGTCATACTCTACTCGCACAAACTTACAAATATGCTTGCAAACCCCGGGCTGTGATCATTCTCAGACAAGGCAGTAATTCCCTGCATGCAAGTAATTAAAAACAGCATGCTCACTGCAACTAATTATTTTTGGATGCTTTGTTGGTGGCAGAGAGTTTGGTTCAAGAAGCAGGATGCAGGGCACACAAGCAGTTTCACAATATACCATTTTGTCCACCCAGAGTTAGGAAAATAGGAGAACCAGAAATATACAATTACCTTTATCATAGGTCAGTCAAGGCACACAGGTTAGATACTCATTATCAGAAAACCCTAACATTTAAGCTAGTGGGAAACCTTAAGATCTAACCTAGTACACCAAGAAGTGTGTAATGGTTAATGGCAATCCAAATACATACCCTTTCAGTGGTCTCCGGTGATCTAAATTTTTCCGACTAGGAGCACCAGTGAGTTTCCACATACTGTTTCAGAACAACCGATGCAAGCTGGAAAGACAATCATCAGATTTAAGCTTCAAACATGCAGTATTTCGTTTTTCTTTAATTTGGTAATGTAAAAGTTTGTTACATAGAGCCCTGAAAATTTACCACAGTCCTTAACGAGAAGGCAATGATACAAGCAGCTGAGAAATCCAACCAGCAATGGGCCCTCAAACGGATAAGTTAAGTTTACATTCATGACGATATGTAGTACCCACACCAGATACCAGGCAGAGGGAAAAGTGCATTGTTTTAATAAAGACAGGAAAATAAACCATGTGTGTAAAGTCTAAAAACCTCAACGTTACAGGAATGGTTACTAACATCACACACATTTGTAGAAGCAGATTGCACATAAGCCCTCCTGCCCCCACACATCCTCCCCTCTGCCCACCCCCCCTTAACGGAGTTCCACAGATCCTATTGATTTCAGTAGTATGAACCACCTTAGGGTTCACCAAAATTTGCAATGGAAGACTTGCTTTAAAGCGCATGCCAGAATGCCACCTCAAAAACAGTGCATGCTATAAATGTGGAACTGGCAATACCCGGTCACTAGCAAACTCTCATATCCTTGGGCAAGGTTGGTCCTATGCAAAACTATCAAAAATAAAATGTGGATTCCGCAGATCCTGCACACTCTACTCAAATCCTCCAAGAATTAAGGATAAAGCATTAACCTCTGATCCCAGAAAAAGATTGTCTATCTAGACAGAATTGCACAGTGTGAAACTGGAGAATTTGGAATGAATCCCAGTTTCCCTGCTTGACCAAACTGCATGATCATAGACAATTTATTTCACTAAGCCTCCATTTTGTTCCTTATCACATATGAGAGAACCTTCAAATACAAGAACTCACAACGTATGCTGGAGAAAAACCTCTTTTGCTTGCATTAATAGACTAGAATATTGCTCCATGTACAAAAAGAATTCAGCCCACGTATAGGGTACACATCCCCTCTAACTTGCACCTTAGTTCACTAAAAGCACCGTCATCCAAAAGGATCAGGAATGTTTGTTAATCCATGTTTAAAAACTCTTGCTTGGCTTCAAATACAAAACTTTATACAAAAATATTTGACTTAAACTTCACTATTGATGTCACTACCGTAATACTAGGCATCTTTGCTGCGGAGACTATTCCGCCCCTTATACAAACCAGATCTTCTCTTGATCAGCCTTCTACTGATCTGTGAACTAAACTCATTCTATCAGTATGAAAATGCTTGACAAATAAAAGTGGAGTGCTCTTTAAAATAGCAGCAGCAAGACGGCGTCTGAGTAGAAGCCACCTTACCTCTCTCCCCCTTGGCGGTGTAAATATCCCAGCTGGTGGCTACGAGTATGCGCTGGAGCTGCAGTGAAGTCCACGACTGTCACGGTGTTCTTCGGTGGATTTCTCCGACATTCCATCAAGTCTGACAGCGAGGACATGCCTGCGAGGCTCAAGGGAACTTCTGCGGGGGGCACTGGGAGGCCCTAACGCGGCTTCTGCTAACAGTGTTAGCAGGTTCCGGGCACGCCTACGGTGGCTGCCAGGAAACTAACACGCTATCGGCTGGAGCACTGCTAGAAACAGGGCACGAGCCCAACACCAAGACCGTTGCAATGGCTGCTCAAGGAAGGGTAAAAGCAGCGAACGACCACTACTGCCGTACAGTTGCGGCGTGAGGGCTTTGATTTGAAAATAGATCTCAAAAAGGGGGAGCTACGGCTAAATAAACGCGACAAACAGGGAAAAATCGAACATCACAAAATTGAACTTCCAGGAAAAAGAAATCTACGGTGAGCTAATCCACCTACGGATGTAGGGAACTCGCAACCATCCATCTTAAACATCTTCTCACCCAAAGCTTTGGGTGGGGAATGGGTCACCCAAATTGAGATGCAAAAGGATTCCAGCATTAACAATGGCAATGAGGATATGGACAGGGCTTGAAGCGACCATATATCAGAAACTGACCAAGCAATAACATCTGCAGTGCAAACACCCACTGGACAAAGTAAAAGGTCAGACGTCCCGGACGGGGGAAACATGACTCCCTGGCAGGAAAATTGTGAGAACACCATCATAGAGGCACATGTACATGCCGTACATATTAGTCCGAGGGAAGACGTCTTAGAGGAGGGCACTCGACCCCGGATGATGGATGCGGGTATGTCTGGCATAACTAATAGCGAACAGGAAAGCAGAGTAACAGCTGTGGCTAGCAAGACTGGGCTACACTCTCTTGGAGGAAGTGAGGGCCAAATATGGAAGTTGGCTGTTTGACCCCAGATGTACCGGGGAAAAATTAATCTCACTGACAGAAGAGTCAGAGGTTTCAGACATTAGCCTATCTATCAGTAGTGAGGAGGATGGTGTGGGGCTCCTCCTCAGATAATACCAGCCCTTCAGAGATAGCCACAACCACAAAGAAAAAAAAACAAACGGAAGATCCCAGGGGAGCACAAGATGGTGGAGGAAGTAGGGTGGGACTATTTAGCAACACAAATGCTCCCCCCCCCCCGAGGGGATAGATGAAGGTGAGATGCAAACGGCGGTGAATTCCAATGGGATCTCAGATCATATGAAGCGAGTAAACCCCGCCGAGTCCTCACTGGCTCTGATCTTGCAGTCCCTGCGAGCCTTTCAGGATGCTGTTAAAACCGACAATCGACAGGCACGGCTAGCCACTAAAACTCCAAGGCTCCGTACAGAAAGTTTGAAAGATCTGCTCGGACATTGCTGAGCGACTGAATATGGTGGAGTCACGTATTGGAAATGCTGGAAAGCACAGTGGTAATGTTGAAGGCGCAGGCCTCATTGCAGGACAGTACTATAAAAGGATGTGATGTGGAAGCTCGAGGACTACGAGAACCAGCAGCGGCGCAATACTCTAAGGCTGTTAGGGGGCCCGGAGAACTGTGAGGGCAACAATGTAAGAAAGTTCGTAGTAAATATGCTGAGAGGCCCCCTACCAGAGCTTTCTACAGGAGATTGGGACAAGGAAGTTCAATGTGCTCACAGATTCCCTATTTCACCATCAGGGCATTCCTCCGGAGAAAATCTCTACCGAGTGCCAAATTGATTTATTGTGCCGACTTTTTGCTTCGTCAAGCCGTGTATGATCTAGCTGGACCCAATGTCAAAAGGAGGTTTGAAGGTTTTTCCTTTTTACTAAGCCTGACTTTGCACATGCTACGGTCGAAAGGAGATTACGGCTCAGGCAATTAATGACCCCATTTCAATCTGCAGGGGCCTTGGTTTTCTTACAAAATCCAGCCAGGTTGAAGGAGATATACAAATGCCAGAATTTCAGTTCCACTTCTGAAGTTCAATGACAGAAACTTTTGGACGATATTGCAACAGGGAATATTGGGGGTAAATAGTAAAAATATCTATTGGAAGCAAGAATTTCAGGCTTATGAACAGTGGTTCCTCGGGATACAGGTATCTGGCAAGCCACATTCAAAGGGGGAGGAGGTAAAGGGAGAGGATGGGTGGCATAGAGATAGACATTTCCAATAGAGATAGAGAGACATCTCTAATAGAGATAGAGAGACATCTCTAATAGAGATAGACATCTCTAATAGAGATAGAGACACCTCTAATAGAGATGAGACATCTCCAATAGAGATGAGACATCTCCAATAGAGATCGAGATATCTCCAATAGAGATAGAGATCTCTAATAGAGATAGAGATCTCTAATAGAGATAGAGATCTCTAATAGAGATAGAGACATCTCTAATAGAGATAGAGATATCTCTAATAGAGATAGAGATATCTCTAATAGAGATAAAGATCTCTAATAGAGATAGAGATCTCTAATACAGATAGAGATAGAAACATCTCTAATCGAGATAGAGATAGAGACATCTCTAATAGAGATAGAGACATCTCTAATAGAGATAGAGACATCTCTAATAGAGATAGAGACATCTCTAATAGAGATAGAGACATCTCTAATAGAGATAGAGACATCTCTAATAGAGATAGAGACATCTCTAATAGAGATAGAGATCTCTAATAGAGATAGAGATCTCTAATAGAGATAGAGACATCTCTAATAGAGATAGAGAGACATCTCTAATAGAGATAGAGAGACATCTCTAATAGAGATAGAGAGACATCTCTAATAGAGATAGAGAGACATCTCTAATAGAGATAGACATCTCTAATAGAGATAGAGACACCTCTAATAGAGATGAGACATCTCCAATAGAGATCGAGATATCTCCAATAGAGAGATATCTCTATTAGAGATAGACATCTCTAATAGAGATAGAGATCTCTAGAGACAGAGACATCTCTAAGAGAGACAGAGACATCTCTAAGAGAGACAGAGACATCTCTAATAGAGATAGAGACATCTCTAATAGAGATAGAGACATCTCTAATAGAGATAGACATCTCTAATAGAGATGAGACATCTCTAATAGAGATAGAGACATCTCTAATAGAGATAGAGACATCTCTAATAGAGATAGAGACATCTCTAATAGAGATAGAGAGACATCTCTAATAGAGAGAGATAGAGATAGAGATAGATCTATCTATATTTATCGAGATAGAGATAGATCTATCTATATTTATCGAGATAGAGATAGATCTATCTATATTTATCGAGATAGAGATAGAGATATCTCTAATAGAGATAGACATCTCTAATAGAGATAGACATCTCTAATAGAGATAGAGACATCTCTAATAGAGATAGACATCTCTAATAGAGATAGAGAAAGAGACATCTCCAATAGAGATAGAGATATATCTCCAATAGAGATAGAGATATATCTCTAATAGAGATAGAGATATATCTCTAATAGAGATAGAGATATATCTCTAATAGAGATAGAGATAGAGACATCTCTAATAGAGATAGAGATAGAGATCTCTAATGGAGATAGAGATATCTATAGAGACATCTCTAATAGAGATAGAGAGATATCTCTAATAGAGATAGAGAGATATCTCTAAAAGAGATAGAGATATCTCTAAAAGAGATAGAGACATCTCTAATAGAGATAGAGACATCTCTAATAGAGATAGAGACATCTCTAATAGAGATAGAGACATCTCTAATAGAGATATCTCTAATAGAGAGAGATATCTCTAAGAGAGATAGAGATATCTCTAATAGAGATAGACATCTCTAATAGAGATAGAGATAGAGACATCTCTAATAGAGAGAGATAGAGAGAGATCTCTAATAGAGATAGAGATATCTCTAATAGAGATAGAGATATCTCTAATAGAGATAGAGATAGAGATCTCTAATAGAGATAGAGACATCTCTAATAGAGAGAGATAGAGACATCTCTAATAGAGAGAGATAGAGACATCTCTAATAGAGATAGAGATATCTCCAATAGAGATAGAGATATCTCTAATAGAGATAGAGATAGACATCACTAATAGAGATAGAGATATCTCCAATAGAGATAGAGATATCTCCAATAGAGATATCTCTAATAGAGATAGAGATATCTCTAATAGAGATAGAGATATCTCTAATAGAGATAGAGATATCTCTAATAGAGATAGAGATATCTCTAATAGAGATAGAGATATCTCTAATAGAGATAGAGATATCTCTAATAGAGATAGACATCACTAATAGAGATAGAGATATCTCTAATAGAGATAGAGACATCTCTAATAGAGATAGAGACATCTCTAATAGAGACAGACATCTCTAATAGAGAGATATCTCTAATAGAGATAGAGACATCTCTAATAGAGATAGAGAGACATCTCTAATAGAGATAGAGAGAGATATCTCTAATAGAGATAGAGACATCTCTAATAGAGAGAGATAGAGACATCTCTAATAGAGAGAGATAGAGACATCTCTAATAGAGAGAGATAGAGACATCTCTAATAGAGAGAGATAGAGACATCTCTAATAGAGAGAGATAGAGACATCTCTAATAGAGAGAGATAGAGACATCTCTAATAGAGATAGAGATATCTCTAATAGAGATAGAGATAGACATCACTAATAGAGATAGAGATATCTCTAATAGAGATAGAGATATCCCTAATAGAGATAGAGATATCTCCGATAGATATCTCTAATAGAGATAGAGATATCTCTAATAGAGATAGAGACATCTCTAATAGAGATAGAGACATCTCTAATAGAGATAGAGACATCTCTAATAGAGATAGAGACATCTCTAATAGAGATAGAGACATCTCTAATAGAGATAGAGACATCTCTAATAGAGATAGAGACATCTCTAATAGAGATAGAGACATCTCTAATAGAGATAGAGAGACATCTCTAATAGAGAGAGATAGAGATAGAGATAGATCTATCTATATTTATCGAGATAGAGATAGATCTATCTATATTTATCGAGATAGAGATAGATCTATCTATATTTATCGAGATAGAGATATCTCTAATAGAGATAGACATATCTCTAATAGAGATAGAGACATCTCTAATAGAGATAGAGACATCTCTAATAGAGATAGAGACATCTCTAATAGAGATAGACATCTCTAATAGAGATAGACATCTCTAATAGAGATAGACATCTCTAATAGAGATAGAGAAAGAGACATCTCTAATAGAGATAGAGAGATATCTCCAATAGAGATAGAGATATATCTCTAATAGAGATAGAGATATATCTCTAATAGAGATAGAGATAGAGACAGCTCTAATAGAGATAGAGATAGAGATCTCTAATAGAGATAGAGATCTCTAGTAGAGATAGAGACATCTCGAATAGAGATAAAGATAGATCTCTAATAGAGATATCTCTAATGGAGATAGAGATATCTATAGAGACATCTCTAATAGAGCTAGAGAAAGAGATAGAGACATCTCTAATAGAGATAGAGAGATATCTCCAATAGAGATAGAGATAGAGACATCTCTAATAGAGATAGAGATATCGCTAATAGAGATAGAGATCTCTAGTAGAGATAGAGACATCTCGAATAGAGATAAAGATAGAGATCTCTAATAGAGATATCTCTAATAGAGATAGAGAGATATCTCTAAAAGAGATAGAGATATCTCTAAAAGAGATAGAGATATCTCTAATAGAGAGATATCTCTAATAGAGATAGAGATATCTCTAAGAGAGATAGAGATATCTCTAATAGAGATAGACATCTCTAATAGAGATAGAGATAGACACATCTCTAATAGAGAGAGATAGAGAGAGATCTCTAATAGAGATAGAGATATCTCTAATAGAGATAGATAGAGATATCTCTAATAGAGATAGAGATAGAGATCTCTAATAGAGATAGAGACATCTCTAATAGAGATATCTCTAATAGAGATGGAGACATCTCTAATAGAGAGAGATATCTCTAATAGAGATAGAGACATCTCTAATGGAGATAGAGATATCTCTAATAGAGACAGAGATAGAGACATCTCTAATAGAGATAGAGACATCTCTAATAGAGATAGAGCTAGAGACATCTCTAATAGAGATAGAGAGAGATCTCTAATAGAGATAGATCTCTAATAGAGATAGAGATATCTCTAATAGAGATCTCTAATAAAGAGATAGATATCTCTAATAGAAATAGAGATAGAGATATCTCTAATAGAGATAGAGATATCTCTAATAGAGATAGAGATATCTCTAATAGAGAGAGATAGATCTCTAATAGAGATAGAGATATCTCTAATAGAGATAGAGATATCTCTAATAGAGATAGAGACATCTCTAATAGAGAGAGATAGAGACATCTCTAATAGAGAGAGATAGAGACATCTCTAATAGAGATAGAGATATCTCCAATAGAGATAGAGATATCTCTAATAGAGATAGAGATAGACATCACTAATAGAGATAGAGATATCTCCAATAGAGATAGAGATATCTCCAATAGAGATATCTCTAATAGAGATAGAGATATCTCTAATAGAGATAGAGATATCTCTAATAGAGATAGACATCACTAATAGAGATAGAGATATCTCCAATAGAGATAGAGATATCTCCAATAGAGATAGAGATATCTCCAATAGAGATGGATATATCTCCAATAGAGATAGAGATATCTCTAATAGAGATAGAGATATCTCTGATAGATATCTCTAATAGAGATAGAGATATCTCTAATAGAGATAGACATCTCTAATAGAGATAGACATCTCTAATAGAGATAGACATCTCTAATAGAGATAGACATCTCTAATAGAGATAGAGACATCTCTAATAGAGATAGAGAGATCTCTAATAGAGATAGAGACACCTCTAATAGAGATAGAGACATCTCTAATAGAGAGAGATAGAGATAGATCTATCTATATTTATCGAGATAGAGATAGATCTATCTATATTTATCGAGATAGAGATAGAGATTGAGATATCTCTAATAGAGATAGATATAGAGATATCTCTGATAGAGATGGAGATAGAGACATCTCTAATAGAGATAGAGATCTCTAATAGAGATAGAGATCTCTAATAGAGATAGAGATAGAGACATCTCTAATAGAGATAGAGACATCTCTAATAGAGATAGAGAGATCTCTAATAGAGATAGAGAGATCTCTAATAGAGATAGAGATAGAGACATCTCTAATAGAGATAGAGACATCTCTAATAGAGATAGAGCTAGAGACATCTCTAATAGAGATAGAGACATCTCTAATAGAGATAGAGATAGAGATCTCTAATAGAGATCGATATCTCTAATGGAGATAGATATCTCTAATGGAGATAGAGATAGAGCTAGAGACATCTCTAATAGAGATAGACATCTCTAATAGAGATAGAGACATCTCTAATAGAGATAGAGACATCTCTCTAATAGAGATAGAGACATCTCTCTAATGGAGATAGAGATAGAGCTAGAGACATCTCTGATAGAGATAGAGAGACATCTCTAATAGAGATAGAGACATCTCTAATAGAGATAGAGACAGAGATCTCTAATAGAGATAGAGACATCTCTAATAGAGATAGAGACATCTCTAATAGAGATAGAGATAGAGACAGAGATAGAGACATCTCTAATAGAGATAGACATCTCTAATAGAGATAGAGATAGAAACATCTCTAATAGAGATAGAGACATCTCTAATAGAGATAGAGATATCTCTAATAGAGATAGAGATATCTCTAATAGAGATAGAGACATTTCTAATAGAGATAGAGACATCTCTAATAGAGATAGAGATATCTCGAATAGAGATAGAGAGAGTTTTTGCCAGTAAGTGCTTGCTTCCATCTACTGTGCCAGGGCTACAATATATGGCTGGCTCAATAAGGCCCCCCCCCCTCCCTTTCATCCATTGCTGTATAGAAGCCTGTACAGCTAGGTCTTAGGCACTCATGGGACTCACCAGTCAAAACCCTCATGGCTCCATGCACTGCATTCAGATCTCCATTGACGAGCATCTCCATCAGCAAGTTGAAAAGCTGAGGCCAGGCCTCAGGCCAGTCCCAGTGCGCTATCGCAGATACCGCATAGGCCACGCTGGAGCGCACCTTCCTGATTGACTCCCTCAGCCCGTTGGGAAGCAGCTGCCTGATGACCATTTTCGCCTGCAAGATCAAAAGCAGTACAGTTTGAGGCATACCTAAAAAAATAGGATGAACTAGGGCACATGGAATAAAGTAATCGCTGCAGGAAAAACTAATTTAAAAATGCTACAAGAGACCTTTTCCTGCAGACACCGACCTGACCAGTGGCAAGCCGACCAGGACTGGGCCCTCCTGTTGGCCTACTCTGTGAATTTTTAAGTGCCTCCCCTGAGGTCCTGTGGGCCTTTAGAAGTGTACTTCTGTGGTGGACTGGGACTTAAAGGATTAGAGTAAGAGGGTAAAATGTTTGACCAGCATGACCTAATCACTTCAACGCGGTCAGTGTCAAACTGCGCACATGTCCTGTTCTACTGCAACCATTGATTACTACTACTACTGTGTGGTATCTGGGTTACCCTAATAGGATTTTTGACAATTTGGTGCCATTCTGTTGATGACATTTTACTCTGTTTTTCCAATTCATTTTGGGATTTTCATTGATTTGCATTTCCACTGCTAAATATTACTTTAGTACTGAATAAATACACATTTTCTCAAACTGCTCTGCGTCATAGCTACCTGGGGGTTGAGCTCAGGTAAATGTAGGGACTTTAAGGGATCACCCTTCCAAAGATTGTGATTATTGATCCCAAGTGGTGCCAACCCAGTCCTGGGCCCTTGGAAGTAGGTATAAACTGCTGCTCCAGCAAAAAAGCATGCATCGAAGATGTGTGCGGTTCGGAACCGGTGCATCTCCCTCGACGATGACGCATCCCCACTACTGCAAGGATTGACCGCAACGCATCACCACCACTGTGAGGTCCCACTGCAACGCAGCCCCAACTGCGCAGTGCATCGACCCTAGTTCTGACGCATCACCCGCCTTTATCCTAAGTATCACACTGCGTACTCTGGTCCTCATGGTGGACGCAAACATGGTACATTACAGCGGGCCAAGGCTGGTCCCTGTATCTGACCAGCACTCCATCGTGGTTGGCCTGAACTTTTGGATTTGACTCAGTGTAGCGCAACCAGATAGCCCTTTTTCATGATTTATGTTGTTAATCACTGCAATTCAGTTTATTCTTTAAAAATTCATAACTGCGGTTATACTTACTGGACCTTTGTCCTTTTGGTCTTGTTTTGTTCTTTAAATTAAGCTATAGTTTTCTAACCAGGTGTGGTATCTTTTTGTGATGTGTTTCCACTGTTTGAATGGTTTCTCAAATACTTTACACTCCATCTCTGAAGAGAAGCCTGACAGCTCTGTGCCAAGCTACCAGAGGGTGAGCACAGGTTAATTTAGGGTGTGTATCTGACTTAACCTGTTTAGGATTGTGGTACCTGCTTGCACAGGATGCATACCTCTGCCAAACAAAAACCCAATTTTTAACAGTAAACATAACTGAGAATCTGTACACCTCATACCTTTATTAAGACCTACATAGTTCGTTACTGTGTCACTTAAATTTAGATCATCCCCTGAGACACTCTTCGACTACAACACTTAAGGTCATACTCTACTCGCACAAACTTACAAATATGCTTGCAAACCCCGGGCTGTGATCATTCTCAGACAAGGCAGTAATTCCCTGCATGCAAGTAATTAAAAACAGCATGCTCACTGCAACTAATTATTTTTGGATGCTTTGTTGGTGGCAGAGAGTTTGGTTCAAGAAGCAGGATGCAGGGCACACAAGCAGTTTCACAATATACCATTTTGTCCACCCAGAGTTAGGAAAATAGGAGAACCAGAAATATACAATTACCTTTATCATAGGTCAGTCAAGGCACACAGGTTAGATACTCATTATCAGAAAACCCTAACATTTAAGCTAGTGGGAAACCTTAAGATCTAACCTAGTACACCAAGAAGTGTGTAATGGTTAATGGCAATCCAAATACATACCCTTTCAGTGGTCTCCGGTGATCTAAATTTTTCCGACTAGGAGCACCAGTGAGTTTCCACATACTGTTTCAGAACAACCGATGCAAGCTGGAAAGACAATCATCAGATTTAAGCTTCAAACATGCAGTATTTCGTTTTTCTTTAATTTGGTAATGTAAAAGTTTGTTACATAGAGCCCTGAAAATTTACCACAGTCCTTAACGAGAAGGCAATGATACAAGCAGCTGAGAAATCCAACCAGCAATGGGCCCTCAAACGGATAAGTTAAGTTTACATTCATGACGATATGTAGTACCCACACCAGATACCAGGCAGAGGGAAAAGTGCATTGTTTTAATAAAGACAGGAAAATAAACCATGTGTGTAAAGTCTAAAAACCTCAACGTTACAGGAATGGTTACTAACATCACACACATTTGTAGAAGCAGATTGCACATAAGCCCTCCTGCCCCCACACATCCTCCCCTCTGCCCCCCCCCCCTTAACGGAGTTCCACAGATCCTATTGATTTCAGTAGTATGAACCACCTTAGGGTTCACCAAAATTTGCAATGGAAGACTTGCTTTAAAGCGCATGCCAGAACGCCACCTCAAAAACAGTGCATGCTATAAATGTGGAACTGGCAATACCCGGTCACTAGCAAACTCTCATATCCTTGGGCAAGGTTGGTCCTATGCAAAACTATCAAAAATAAAATGTGGATTCCGCAGATCCTGCACACTCTACTCAAATCCTCCAAGAATTAAGGATAAAGCATTAACCTCTGATCCCAGAAAAAGATTGTCTATCTAGACAGAATTGCACAGTGTGAAACTGGAGAATTTGGAATGAATCCCAGTTTCCCTGCTTGACCAAACTGCATGATCATAGACAATTTATTTCACTAAGCCTCCATTTTGTTCCTTATCACATATGAGAGAACCTTCAAATACAAGAACTCACAACGTATGCTGGAGAAAAACCTCTTTTGCTTGCATTAATAGACTAGAATATTGCTCCATGTACAAAAAGAATTCAGCCCACGTATAGGGTACACATCCCCTCTAACTTGCACCTTAGTTCACTAAAAGCACCGTCATCCAAAAGGATCAGGAATGTTTGTTAATCCATGTTTAAAAACTCTTGCTTGGCTTCAAATACAAAACTTTATACAAAAATATTTGACTTAAACTTCACTATTGATGTCACTACCGTAATACTAGGCATCTTTGCTGCGGAGACTATTCCGCCCCTTATACAAACCAGATCTTCTCTTGATCAGCCTTCTACTGATCTGTGAACTAAACTCATTCTATCAGTATGAAAATGCTTGACAAATAAAAGTGGAGTGCTCTTTAAAATAGCAGCAGCAAGACGGCGTCTGAGTAGAAGCCACCTTACCTCTCTCCCCCTTGGCGGTGTAAATATCCCAGCTGGTGGCTACGAGTATGCGCTGGAGCTGCAGTGAAGTCCACGACTGTCACGGTGTTCTTCGGTGGATTTCTCCGACATTCCATCAAGTCTGACAGCGAGGACATGCCTGCGAGGCTCAAGGGAACTTCTGCGGGGGGCACTGGGAGGCCCTAACGCGGCTTCTGCTAACAGTGTTAGCAGGTTCCGGGCACGCCTACGGTGGCTGCCAGGAAACTAACACGCTATCGGCTGGAGCACTGCTAGAAACAGGGCACGAGCCCAACACCAAGACCGTTGCAATGGCTGCTCAAGGAAGGGTAAAAGCAGCGAACGACCACTACTGCCGTACAGTTGCGGCGTGAGGGCTTTGATTTGAAAATAGATCTCAAAAAGGGGGAGCTACGGCTAAATAAACGCGACAAACAGGGAAAAATCGAACATCACAAAATTGAACTTCCAGGAAAAAGAAATCTACGGTGAGCTAATCCACCTACGGATGTAGGGAACTCGCAACCATCCATCTTAAACATCTTCTCACCCAAAGCTTTGGGTGGGGAATGGGTCACCCAAATTGAGATGCAAAAGGATTCCAGCATTAACAATGGCAATGAGGATATGGACAGGGCTTGAAGCGACCATATATCAGAAACTGACCAAGCAATAACATCTGCAGTGCAAACGCCCACTGGACAAAGTAAAAGGTCAGACGTCCCGGACGGGGGAAACATGACTCCCTGGCAGGAAAATTGTGAGAACACCATCATAGAGGCACATGTACATGCCGTACATATTAGTCCGAGGGAAGACGTCTTAGAGGAGGGCACTCGACCCCGGATGATGGATGCGGGTATGTCTGGCATAACTAATAGCGAACAGGAAAGCAGAGTAACAGCTGTGGCTAGCAAGACTGGGCTACACTCTCTTGGAGGAAGTGAGGGCCAAATATGGAAGTTGGCTGTTTGACCCCAGATGTACCGGGGAAAAATTAATCTCACTGACAGAAGAGTCAGAGGTTTCAGACATTAGCCTATCTATCAGTAGTGAGGAGGATGGTGTGGGGCTCCTCCTCAGATAATACCAGCCCTTCAGAGATCGCCACAACCACAAAGAAAAAAAAACAAACGGAAGATCCCAGGGGAGCACAAGATGGTGGAGGAAGTAGGGTGGGACTATTTAGCAACACAAATGCTCCCCCCCCCCGAGGGGATAGATGAAGGTGAGATGCAAACGGCGGTGAATTCCAATGGGATCTCAGATCATATGAAGCGAGTAAACCCCGCCGAGTCCTCACTGGCTCTGATCTTGCAGTCCCTGCGAGCCTTTCAGGATGCTGTTAAAACCGACAATCGACAGGCACGGCTAGCCACTAAAACTCCAAGGCTCCGTACAGAAAGTTTGAAAGATCTGCTCGGACATTGCTGAGCGACTGAATATGGTGGAGTCACGTATTGGAAATGCTGGAAAGCACAGTGGTAATGTTGAAGGCGCAGGCCTCATTGCAGGACAGTACTATAAAAGGATGTGATGTGGAAGCTCGAGGACTATGAGAACCAGCAGCGGCGCAATACTCTAAGGCTGTTAGGGGGCCCGGAGAACTGTGAGGGCAACAATGTAAGAAAGTTCGTAGTAAATATGCTGAGAGGCCCCCTACCAGAGCTTTCTACAGGAGATTGGGACAAGGAAGTTCAATGTGCTCACAGATTCCCTATTTCACCATCAGTGTCACGTTTTTCTCTTGTTCCGCTGAGTCGAGTGAAGCACAAGGGGTCCACCTCCCGACGTCCCCGGCTCTGAATAGGGAACAGAGTACCAGGGCAATCAGGCGAGGGAAAGGGAATTAGGATGGGAACAGCAGGGATAGGGATACCTGTAACATAACATACATCTTAACACACGTTACGGTACACATAAGGCAACCTACTCTCATTCGGTCTCACTAAGTATGCCTACACAGTGTGTCTCTCCAAAACATACTCAGGCCACTATAACCATGCCTTTAAACCAATGTGACTTAACAGAAGATCGCTCCCCAGGACCGTGCTACTTGACAGTCCCCCCACCTATGTTCCCTTCAAAGAAAAAGGTGAAAACACAGGGACTTCTCTCGCCAACCGAACCTGAATCTACTCTGTTCTCAGGTCCTCGAGAGTAGGCCCCAACTGATAATGAAGAGCGCGGGGAGTAAGGATACAGTCACGCTCTCCCCTTGAACCCTACACTCGTGGTGTCTTCCAACCACTGACTATTGTCCCGCAAAGTGCAGCCCCTCCTTTCTGCTGAGCTACCTGAACGTTGCGGCGGCAGTGTCTCCGGTGATCTCACCTCACCGGTCTGTAATCCGAATGGGGAGCGTCCGCTCCTACTTCGTCTTTGGTCCAGGGTTTTAACAACGCGGCCACGCTCGTCCAGCGTTCCGCGAGTATGGATAAGTTCACACCTAGAACCTTTAAACGCGGTGACGCTTATGTCAGCGTCCCGCAAATCAAGTTGTGTGGAAACGGAAACTCGGCCTCTCGTACCTCCCCGACGAATTCTCAGTCAAGCGGGGCACACGGCTGTTTCTCTCGTGTTCGTGCGAGCTCCGGCGTTTCCTTCCTCGCCGCTTCCAGCCTTCACCATAACAAATCCAACCAGGCAGTATTACGCGCACCGATTGGTCCTCGGTGCCCGTACTTAACAGTTGTGACCACGCCTTCCTCCCGCCGAGATGTCTGGGAAATGTAGTCCAACTGTACTTCGGTAGGCGCCTTGCTCAGCGCCTGACAGTATGCCCCCCGCCCAAGCGCCTCCTAGGACCAGGCTTGGCCGGGAAGCGGGCGTGAAATACTCTCACGGCAGCAGGAGCATGCAGATCCGAGGACGGAACCCAAGAATCCTCCTCCGCCGTGTACCCCTTCCAAGCAATGAGGTACCACAAACGACCCCTCCGAAACTGCGAATCCACCACCTTCCGGACTTCGTATTCCTCCTGGCCCTCCCTGATCACCGGAGGAGCGGCCACCCTCCGAGCCCCCCGCGCCGGCTTCAGGAGGCTGCAGTGGAACACCGGATGAATCCGCAGCGAGGCCGGCAAGGCCAACCTGTACGCCACTGCTCCCACTCGTCTCACCACGGGATACGGACCAATGAAACGAGGATGGAAGACGCTGCGCAACTTAAAACGGAGATTCTTCGTGGACAACCATACTCGGTCGCCCGGTTGATACACGGGCCCGTCCTGACGATGGCGGTCCGCCCAGGTCTTGTACAAGATTTTGGCCCTCCTCAGGTTTGCTTTCAGACGTTGGTGTATGTCCCCCAAGGCTTGCAACTGAGCTGCAAGAGCAGGCTGGTTGCGTGTCTCGACTGGGAATGATAAAGGGAGCGTTTTGGCATGATAACCGTAGTTAGCCCGAAAAGGGGTTTCTTTGATGGAGCTGTGCCACGCGTTGTTGTAGGAGAGTTCGGCCAACCACAGGAGGGACACCCACGACGTACCGGCTTCTTTAGCGTAGCAACGGAGATACGTCTTGAGAGTTTGATTAAGACGTTCGGTCTGGCCATCCGTCTGGGGGTGGAAGCTGGTGGACGTGGCTACCACCACCTGCAAGGCTTTACACCAAGTCCTCCAAAACCGAGCAATAAACTGAGGACCCCTGTCAGATACTATCACTCCTGGCAACCCATGCTGTCGCACCACGTGAGATAACAACAACTGGGCGGTTTGACTGGCCGAGGGTAAGTTCTTGCACGGAACGAAATGACCCATTTTGGTGAGGCCATCTACCACTACCATGATGGCATCATATCCCTGGTCCAGCGGTAGACCCACCACAAAGTCCATGCTTATGTTGTGCCAGGGCCCTGCGGGAGTCGGTAACGGGACTAACTTGCCTTTAGCCTTGGAATGGTCTCCTTTTGCCCTAGCGCAGACATCGCACTGCTGGATCCATCGCCGCACATCCTTGTCCATAGAAGCCCACCAAAAGTGTTGTCTCATAAGGTGCAGTGTCTTGGTCCGTCCTGGATGTCCGGCTACCAGTGATTCATGGCACCAAACGAAGACCTGGCGCTGCAGCTCCTCCAAAGGCACGAACAGACGATCTCGATAAAAGGGTAACCCCTCTTTTATGTGCCTGTCCGTCTCCTGCTCCTCCCATTGAAGCCATTGCACCAATGTGCGGTGCCCTCTTATAGAGTTCAGAAATGTGTCGGTCCGAACCACACATACCACTTTCTCCGGGGGAATGAGGGCCTTGATCACCTCTGACCGATGTACGTGTCCCCCCTCTTGTCGCGATAGTGAATCCGCTTTCTGGTTCTCTGACCCAGGTCGAAACGTAATGACAAAGTCAAAGCCTGCAAAAAACAGCATCCAACGCATTTGCCGTTGCGTGAGATGCCTAGCTGTTTTCAAGTACTGCAAGTTTCTGTGATCGGTATAAACCGTTATGGTGTGCTTAGCCCCCCACAGGTAGTGTCTCCATTCCTGGAACGCCTTGTGAACAGCCAGTAGTTCTTTTTCGGTAATCGTGTAGTTTGCTTCGGCTGCTGTTGACTTCCGGGACAGGAAGGCTACTGGATGTAATTGCCCGGTCAGAGCCTCTCTCTGCGATAGCACGGCTCCCACTGCGATGTCAGAAGCGTCCGCCTCTACCACGAAAGGTACTTCGGAATGCGGATGTTGCAGAATGGGAGCGGTGGTAAAAGCCTGTTGTAACTCGCGGAATGCCTGCATGGCCTCCGGAGTCCAGGAAAACGGATGACCCTTGCGTAGCAAACGAGTGAGAGGTGAGACAAGCTGGGAAAAATGCGAGATGAACCTCCTATAATAATTTGAAAAGCCCAGAAAACACTGCACATCTCTCACAGTTTTAGGTATGGGCCACTCCTGTACTGCTGCCACCTTTCGTTCAGCCATACTCAACCCTGAAGGACTCAGGACCACCCCCAGGAATTCTACCCTTTCTACGTGGAATTCGCATTTGCTCAACTTGCAAAACAAATTGTTCGCTCCTAACTTGTGTAACACTTGTGAGACGTGCGTGACGTGTTCCCTGGGATCTGTGGAATATATCAGGATGTCATCGATATACACCACTACTGTTCTATCAATAAGCTCTTTGAGGACGTCATCGAGAAAATACTGGAACGCTGCCGGGGCGTTACACAGCCCAAAGGGCATTACCCTATACTCAAACAGCCCGTACCGCGTCTTAAAGGCCGTCTTCCACTCATCCCCCTCCCTTATCCGGACCAGGTGATATGCCCCTCTCAGATCCAACCGAGAGTATACGGTCGCCTCCTTCACCTGATCCAGCAAGACAGGGATGAGAGGAAGAGGGTAGCGGTTGCGGACGGTGTTTTTATTTAATGCCCTATAATCGATGCACGTCCGCAAGTCGCCATTGGCTTTCTTGATGAAGAAAAGGGGCGAAGCAGCAGGCGAACGGGAAGGCCGGATAAACCCTATCTCAGCGTAGTGCTCTAGGTATTTTCGCAGATGTTCGGTTTCTGGCTCAGACAAAGCATAGACTCGACAAGACGGCAGGATTGCCCCTGGGATTAAGTCTATTTGGCAGTCGTAACTGCGATGCGGTGGCAGGAGTTCAGCCTTACTTTCGCTGAACACCTCTCGGTAAGCGTCGTAGGCGGCTGGGAGGACCGTCTCTTTCTCTGCTGCGGTACTGAGGTGATACCCTTGAGTGAGGGCCAGAAGGTGAGTCCGATGCGCGTTGACACACGCCTCTTTACAGTACTCCGCGTCAAACTCCACCGTTTTTTGCTTCCAGTTAATGGAGGGGTTATGAGTCGCCAACCAAGGCATGCCGAGGATCACTTCATATTGTGGAGCCTCAATAATGTTTAAAGCTACCTGTTCTACATGATCCCACAAGGGCCCTGGTTTGGTCAGGGTTAGGGATTCTGTAACCTCGGTGATGGGTCCTGATTTAAGAGGCTTTCCATCCACCGCCCAGACTACCTCGGGGGTTGATCTCGGGATGCGCCTTAACCCAAGGCGCTGTACTAACCCACTATCGACGAAATTTCCGGTGGCACCGGAGTCTATCATCACTCCTATCTCGTGCTCTCTAGTTCCCACCGTTACTCGCATGTGTAACACCACGTGTGATTCGGATGCAACCGACTCTACAACGGCTAAAGAAGGCAATTGCAAGACCCTAGAAGCGTGTGTTTCATCCGGAGTGGCTGAGGCCCGTTCTTCCGAAGGTGATGCCTGTACAGTGGCTACTGCCACTTTCTTCGTACCTGCGTATCCCCCTCTTTTGGGTTTGACGGGACAGTCACGAACATAATGGCCTTTCTTGCCACAATACATACAGAGACCGGCTAGTCTGCGGTTCTCTCTCTCGACCCGTGATAACGGGGCTCTGATTGCACCCACCTCCATAGGTTCTGCATGAGAGTCCGAGGATGCCCCTGCGGGTCCGGGTCCTCTCTCGGCTTTCTCGACGTGGGTATAAACCCTCTCTCCCTTCCGCTCTGCCAGTCTATGGTCTAACCTAAGCGTAAGGTTCATCAAGCTGGTGTACGTGGTGGGCTGCGGATCAATTTGCGCCAGTACATCCTTCATGTCCTCCCTCAGGCCCTGGTAATAGAGAGACATACGTTTTTCCTCAGGCCACTCTGTTTCCGCTACGAGACGATTGAACTGGGTCAAATACGTTACCAGATCATGTTTGCCCTGTCGGAGTGCTAACAATTCTCTATCTGCTGATAAGGTGGTGGCCCTCCTGTCAAACACCCGCTCAAACTCGCTTCTAAAGGAGTTCCAATCTGACAGCAGAGGATCGTCGTATTTGACCAAGGGGACTGCCCAATTGGCCGCGTCCCCCGTCATATACGATATAGCAAACGCCACTCGTGAATGGTTATTCGGAAACGAAGCGGGTTTGCAGGAAAAATGCAATGCTATTTGTGTGAGGAAGGTTTGGATTTTGAGGGGGTCACCCGAGAACCTCTCTGGGCTTGCCAGGGGTATGGGTGGTGAAACGTTTACATGTATAGGATTCGATGACTGTGAGGCGTCAAATGGGTTGCGCCCTTGCCTTTCTACCCTGTCTTTTAGGGCTGCGGTTTCTAACTTAGATGCGGCCAATTCCTGTTGTACCAACATGAGGGCTTGTAACACCTCATCTAGAGAGGCCATACTTGTGCTTGACTCGACCCACACAGAACTATTTCTTGGGCGCGTAATTCTGTCACGTTTTTCTCTTGTTCCGCTGAGTCGAGTGAAGCACAAGGGGTCCACCTCCCGACGTCCCCGGCTCTGAATAGGGAACAGAGTACCAGGGCAATCAGGCGAGGGAAAGGGAATTAGGATGAGAACAGCAGGGATAGGGATACCTGTAACATAACATACATCTTAACACACGTTACGGTACACATAAGGCAACCTACTCTCATTCGGTCTCACTAAGTATGCCTACACAGTGTGTCTCTCCAAAACATACTCAGGCCACTATAACCATGCCTTTAAACCAATGTGACTTAACAGAAGATCGCTCCCCAGGACCGTGCTACTTGACAGTCCCCCCACCTATGTTCCCTTCAAAGAAAAAGGTGAAAACACAGGGACTTCTCTCGCCAACCGAACCTGAATCTACTCTGTTCTCAGGTCCTCGAGAGTAGGCCCCAACTGATAATGAAGAGCGCGGGGAGTAAGGATACAGTCACGCTCTCCCCTTGAACCCTACACTCGTGGTGTCTTCCAACCACTGACTATTGTCCCGCAAAGTGCAGCCCCTCCTTTCTGCTGAGCTACCTGAACGTTGCGGCGGCAGTGTCTCCGGTGATCTCACCTCACCGGTCTGTAATCCGAATGGGGAGCGTCCGCTCCTACTTCGTCTTTGGTCCAGGGTTTTAACAACGCGGCCACGCTCGTCCAGCGTTCCGCGAGTATGGATAAGTTCACACCTAGAACCTTTAAACGCGGTGACGCTTATGTCAGCGTCCCGCAAATCAAGTTGTGTGGAAACCGAAACTCGGCCTCTCGTACCTCCCCGACGAATTCTCAGTCAAGCGGGGCACACGGCTGTTTCTCTCGTGTTCGTGCGAGCTCCGGCGTTTCCTTCCTCGCCGCTTCCAGCATTCACCATAACAAATCCAACCAGGCAGTATTACGCGCACCGATTGGTCCTCGGTGCCCGTACTTAACAGTTGTGACCACGCCTTCCTCCCGCCGAGATGTCTGGGAAATGTAGTCCAACTGTACTTCGGTAGGCGCCTTGCTCAGCGCCTGACAATCAGGGCATTCCTCCGGAGAAAATCTCTACCGAGTGCCAAATTGATTTATTGTGCCGACTTTTTGCTTCGTCAAGCCGTGTATGATCTAGCTGGACCCAATGTCAAAAGGAGGTTTGAAGGTTTTTCCTTTTTACTAAGCCTGACTTTGCACATGCTACGGTCGAAAGGAGATTACGGCTCAGGCAATTAATGACCCCATTTCAATCTGCAGGGGCCTTGGTTTTCTTACAAAATCCAGCCAGGTTGAAGGAGATATACAAATGCCAGAATTTCAGTTCCACTTCTGAAGTTCAATGACAGAAACTTTTGGACGATATTGCAACAGGGAATATTGGGGGTAAATAGTAAAAATATCTATTGTAAGCAAGAATTTCAGGCTTATGAACAGTGGTTCCTCGGGATACGGGTATCTGGCAAGCCACATTCAAAGGGGGAGGAGGTAAAGGGAGAGGATGGGTGGCATAGAGATAGACATCTCCAATAGAGATAGAGAGACATCTCTAATAGAGATAGAGAGACATCTCTAATAGAGATAGAGAGACATCTCTAATAGAGATAGAGAGACATCTCTAATAGAGATAGAGATCTCTAATACAGATAGAGATAGAAACATCTCCAATCGAGATAGAGACATCTCCAATAGAGATAGAGACATCTCCAATAGAGATAGAGACATCTCCAATAGAGATAGAGACATCTCTAATAGAGATAGAGACATCTCTAATAGAGACAGAGACATCTCTAATAGAGACAGAGACATCTCTAATAGAGATAGAGACATCTCTAATAGAGATAGAGACATCTCTAATAGAGATAGAGATAGATCTATCTCTATCTCGATAAATATAGATAGATCTATCTATATTTATCGAGATAGAGATAGAGATATCTCTAATAGAGATAGACATCTCTAATAGAGATAGAGACATCTCTAATAGAGATAGAGACATCTCTAATAGAGATAGAGACATCTCTCTCTAATAGAGATAGAGACATCTCTAATAGAGATAGAGACATCTCTAATAGAGATAGACATCTCTAATAGAGATAGAGAAAGAGACATCTCTAATAGAGATAGAGAGATATCTCCAATAGAGATAGAGATATATCTCTAATAGAGATAGAGATATATCTCTAATAGAGATAGAGATAGAGACATCGCTAATAGAGATAGAGATCTCTAATAGAGATAGAGATCTCTAGTAGAGATAGAGATCTCTAGTAGAGATAGAGATCTCTAGTAGAGATAAAGATAGATCTCTAATAGAGATATCTCTAATGGAGATAGAGATATCTATAGAGACATCTCTAATAGAGATAGAGACATCTCTAATAGAGATAGAGACATCTCTAATAGAGATAGAGACATCTCTAATAGAGCTAGAGAAAGAGATAGAGACATCTCTAATAGAGATAGAGATAGAGATATCGCTAATAGAGATAGAGATCTCTAGTAGAGATAGAGACATCTCGAATAGAGATAAAGATAGAGATCTCTAATAGAGATATCTCTAATGGAGATAGAGATATCTATAGAGACATCTCTAATAGAGATAGAGACATCTCTAAAAGAGATAGAGATATCTCTAAAACAGATAGAGATATCTCTAAAACAGATAGAGATATCTCTAATAGAGATAGAGACATCTCTAATAGAGATAGAGACATCTCTAATAGAGATAGAGACATCTCTAATAGAGATAGAGACATCTCTAATAGAGATAGAGACATCTCTAATAGAGATAGAGAAAGAGACATCTCTAATAGAGATAGAGAGATATCTCCAATAGAGATAGAGATATATCTCTAATAGAGATATATCTCTAATAGAGATAGAGATAGAGACATCTCTAATAGAGATAGAGATATCGCTAATAGAGATAGAGATCTCTAATAGAGATAGAGATCTCTAGTAGAGATAGAGACATCTCGAATAGAGATAAAGATAGATCTCTAATAGAGATATCTCTAATGGAGATAGAGATATCTATAGAGACATCTCTAATAGAGATAGAGACATCTCTAATAGAGATAGAGACATCTCCAATAGAGATAGAGATATATCTCTAATAGAGCTAGAGATATATCTCTAATAGAGATAGAGATAGAGACATCTCTAATAGAGATAGAGATAGAGATATCGCTAATAGAGATAGAGATCTCTAGTAGAGATAGAGACATCTCGAATAGAGATAAAGATAGAGATCTCTAATAGAGATATCTCTAATGGAGATAGAGATATCTATAGAGACATCTCTAATAGAGAGATATCTCTAATAGAGATAGAGACATCTCTAATAGAGATAGAGACATCTCTAATAGAGATAGAGACATCTCTAATAGAGAGACATCTCTAATAGAGATACATCTCTAATAGAGATAGAGACATCTCTAATAGAGATAGAGACATCTCTAATAGAGATAGAGACATCTCTAATAGAGATAGAGACATCTCTAATAGAGATAGAGATATCTCTAATAGAGATAGAGATATCTCTAAGAGAGATAGAGATATCTCTAATAGAGATAGACATCTCTAATAGAGATAGAGATAGAGACATCTCTAATAGAGAGAGATAGAGAGAGATCTCTAATAGAGATAGAGATATCTCTAATAGAGATAGATAGAGATATCTCTAATAGAGATAGAGATAGAGATCTCTAATAGAGATAGAGACATCTCTAATAGAGATATCTCTAATAGAGATGGAGACATCTCTAATAGAGAGAGATATCTCTAATAGAGATATCTCTAATAGAGATGGAGACATCTCTAATAGAGAGAGATATCTCTAATAGAGATAGAGACATCTCTAATGGAGATAGAGATCTCTAATAGAGACAGAGATAGAGATAGAGACATCTCTAATAGAGATAGAGAGAGAGATCTCTAATAGAGATAGATCTCTAATAGAGATAGAGATATCTCTAATAGAGATCTCTAATAAAGAGATAGATATCTCTAATAGAGATAGAGATATCTCTAATAGAGATAGAGATATCTCTAATAGAGATAGAGATATCTCTAATAGAGAGATAGATCTCTAATAGAGATAGAGATATCTCTAATAGAGATAGAGATATCTCTAATAGAGATAGACATCTCTAATAGAGATAGAGACATCTCTAATAGAGATAGAGACATCTCTAATAGAGAGAGATAGAGACATCTCTAATAGAGATAGAGACATCTCTAATAGAGAGAGATAGAGACATCTCTAATAGAGATAGAGATATCTCCAATAGAGATAGAGATATCTCTAATAGAGATAGACATCACTAATAGAGATAGAGATATCTCCAATAGAGATAGAGATATCTCCAATAGAGATAGAGATATCTCTAATAGAGATAGAGATATCTCTAATAGAGATAGAGATAGAGATATCTCTAATAGAGATAGACATCACTAATAGAGATAGAGATATCTCCAATAGAGATAGAGATATCTCCAATAGAGATAGAGATATCTCCAATAGAGATAGAGATATCTCCAATAGAGATAGAGATATCTCCAATAGAGATGGATATATCTCCAATAGAGATAGAGATATCTCCAATAGAGATGGATATATCTCCAATAGAGATAGATATATCTCTAATAGAGATAGAGATATCTCCAATAGAGAGAGATATATCTCCAATAGAGATAGATATATCTCTAATAGAGATAGAGATATCTCTGATAGATCTCTAATAGAGATAGAGATATCTCTAATAGAGATAGAGACATCTCTAATAGAGATAGAGACATCTCTAATAGAGATAGAGACATCTCTAATAGAGACAGACATCTCTAATAGAGAGATATCTCTAATAGAGATAGAGACATCTCTAATAGAGATATAGATAGAGATAGATATATCTCTAATAGAGATAGAGAGATATCTCTAATAGAGATAGAGAGAGATATCTCTAATAGAGATAGACAACTCTAATAGAGATAGAGACATCTCTAATAGAGATAGATAGAGATAGACATCACTAATAGAGATAGAGATATCTCCAATAGAGACATCTCTAATAGAGATAGAGATATCTCCAATAGAGATAGAGATATCTCCAATAGAGATAGAGATATCTCCAATAGAGATAGAGATATCTCTAATAGAGATAAAGACATCTCCAATAGAGATAGAGATATCTCCAATAGAGATAGAGATCTCTAATAGAGATAAAGATAGCTCTAATAGAGATAGAGACATCTCTAATAGAGATAGAGACATCTCTAATAGAGATAGAGACATCTCTAATAGAGATAGAGATATCTCTAATAGAGATATCTCTAATAGAGATAGAGATAGACATCACTAATAGAGATAGAGATGTCTCTAATAGAGATAGACATCTCTAATAGAGATAGAGACATCTCTAATAGAGATAGAGACATCTCTAATAGAGAGAGAGACATCTCTAATAGAGAGAGGTAGAGATAGAGATAGATCTATCTATATTTATCGAGATAGAGATAGAGATAGAAACATCTCTAATAGAGATAGAGACATCTCTAATAGAGATAGAGACATCTCTAATAGAGATAGAGAGATCTCTAATAGAGATAGAGAGATCTCTAATAGAGATAGAGATCTCTAATAGAGATAGAGATCTCTATAAGAGATAGAGATCTCTATAAGAGATAGAGACATCTCTAATAGAGATAGAGACATCTCTAATGGAAATAGAGACATCTCTAATAGAGATAGAGAGACCTCTAATAGAGATAGACACCTCTAATAGAGATAGAGACATCTCTAATAGAGAGAGATAGAGATAGATCTATCTATATTTATCGAGATAGAGATAGATCTATCTATATTTATCGAGATAGAGATAGAGATTGAGATATCTCTAATAGAGATAGATATAGAGATATCTCTGATAGAGATGGAGATAGAGACATCTCTAATAGAGATAGAGACATCTCTAATAGAGATAGACATCTCTAATAGAGATAGACATCTCTAATAGAGATAGAGACATCTCTCTAATAGAGATAGAGACATCTCTAATAGAGATAGAGACATCTCTAATAGAGATAGAGCTAGAGACATCTCTAATGGAGATAGAGATAGAGCTAGAGACATCTCTGATAGAGATAGAGAGACATCTCTAATAGAGATAGACATCTCTAATAGAGATAGACATCTCTAATAGAGATAGAGACACCTCTAATAGAGATAGAGACATCTCTAATAGAGATAGAGACACCTCTAATAGAGATAGAGACACCTCTAATAGAGATAGAGACACCTCTAATAGAGATAGAGACACCTCTAATAGAGATAGAGACACCTCTAATAGAGATAGAGACATCTCTAATAGAGATAGAGATAGAGACATCTCTAATAGAGATAGAGACATCTCTAATAGAGATAGAGACATCTCTAATAGAGATAGAGACATCTCTAATAGAGATAGAGACATCTCTCTAATAGAGATAGATATATCTCTAATGGAGATAGAGATAGAGCTAGAGACATCTCTGATAGAGATAGAGAGACATCTCTAATAGAGATAGACATCTCTAATAGAGATAGAGACACCTCTAATAGAGATAGAGACATCTCTAATAGAGATAGAGACACCTCTAATAGAGATAGAGACACCTCTAATAGAGATAGAGACACCTCTAATAGAGATAGAGACATCTCTAATAGAGATAGAGACATCTCTAATAGAGATAGAGACATCTCTAATAGAGATAGAGACAGAGACAGAGATAGAGACATCTCTAATAGAGATAGACATCTCTAATAGAGATAGAGATAGAAACATCTCTAATAGAGATAGAGATATCTCTAATAGAGATAGAGATATCTCTAATAGAGATAGAGACATTTCTAATAGAGATAGAGACACCTCTAATAGAGATAGAGACATCTCTAATAGAGATAGAGACATCTCTAATAGAGATAGAGACATCTCTAATAGAGATAGAGACATCTCTAATAGAGATAGAGACATCTCTAATAGAGATAGAGACAGAGACAGAGATAGAGACATCTCTAATAGAGATAGACATCTCTAATAGAGATAGAGATAGAAACATCTCTAATAGAGATAGAGATATCTCTAATAGAGATAGAGATATCTCTAATAGAGATAGAGACATTTCTAATAGAGATAGAGACATCTCTAATAGAGATAGAGATATCTCTAATAGAGATAGAGAGAGTTTTTGCCAGTAAGTGCTTGCTTCCATCTACTGTGCCGGGGCTACAATATATGGCTGGCTCAATAAGGCCCCCCCCCCTCCCTTTCATCCATTGCTGTATAGAAGCCTGTACAGCTAGGTCTTAGGCACTCATGGGACTCACCAGTGAAAACCCTCATGGCTCCATGCACTGCATTCAGATCTCCATTGACGAGCATCTCCATCAGCAAGTTGAAAAGCTGAGGCCAGGCCTCAGGCCAGTCCCAGTGCGCTATCGCAGATACCGCATAGGCCACGCTGGAGCGCACCTTCCTGATTGACTCCCTCAGCCCATTGGGAAGCAGCTGCCTGATGACCATTTTCGCCTGCAAGATCAAAAGCAGTACAGTTTGAGGCATACCTAAAAAAATATGATGAACTAGGGCACATGGAATAAAGTAATCGCTGCAGGAAAAACTAATTTAAAAATGCTACAAGAGACCTTTTCCTGCAGACACCGACCTGACCAGTGGCAAGCCGACCAGGACTGGGCCCTCCTGTTGGCCTACTCTGTGAATTTTTAAGTGCCTCCCCTGAGGTCCTGTGGGCCTTTAGAAGTGTACTTCTGTGGTGGACTGGGACTTAAAGGATTAGAGTAAGAGGGTAAAATGTTTGACCAGCATGACCTAATCACTTCAACGCGGTCAGTGTCAAACTGCGCCCATGTCCTGTTCTACTGCAACCATTGATTACTACTACTACTGTGTGGTATCTGGGTTACCCTAATAGGATTTTTGACAATTTGGTGCCATTCTGTTGATGACATTTTACTCTGTTTTTCCAATTCATTTTGGGATTTTCATTGATTTGCATTTCCACTGGTAAATATTACTTTAGTACTGAATAAATACACATTTTCTCAAACTGCTCTGCGTCATAGCTACCTGGGGGTTGAGCTCAGGTAAATGTAGGGACTTTAAGGGATCACCCTTCCAAAGATTGTGATTATTGATCCCAAGTGGTGCCAACCCAGTCCTGGGCCCTTGGAAGTAGGTATAAACTGCTGCTCCAGCAAAAAAGCATGCATCGAAGATGTGTGCGGTTCGGAACCGGTGCATCTCCCTCGACGATGACGCATCCCCACTACTGCAAGGATTGACCGCAACGCATCACCACCACTGTGAGGTCCCACTGCAACGCATCCCCAACTGCGCAGTGCATCGACCCTAGTTCTGACGCATCACCCGCCTTTATCCTAAGTATCACACTGCGTACTCTGGTCCTCATGGTGGACGCAAACATGGTACATTACAGCGGGCCAAGGCTGGTCCCTGTATCTGACCAGCACTCCATCGTGGTTGGCCTGAACTTTTGGATTTGACTCAGTGTAGCGCAACCAGATAGCCCTTTTTCATGATTTATGTTGTTAATCACTGCAATTCAGTTTATTCTTTAAAAATTCATAACTGCGGTTATACTTACTGGACCTTTGTCCTTTTGGTCTTGTTTTGTTCTTTAAATTAAGCTATAGTTTTCTAACCAGGTGTGGTATCTTTTTGTGATGTGTTTCCACTGTTTGAATGGTTTCTCAAATACTTTACACTCTATCTCTGAAGAGAAGCCTGACAGCTCTGTGCCAAGCTACCAGAGGGTGAGCACAGGTTAATTTAGGGTGTGTATCTGACTTAACCTGTTTAGGATTGTGGTACCTGCTTGCACAGGATGCATACCTTTTGCCAAACAAAAACCCAATTTTTAACAGTAAACATAACTGAGAATCTGTACACCTCATACCTTTATTAAGACCTACATAGTTCGTTACTGTGTCACTTAAATTTAGATCATCCCCTGAGACACTCTTCGACTACAACACTTAAGGTCATACTCTACTCGCACAAACTTACAAATATGCTTGCAAACCCCGGGCTGTGATCATTCTCAGACAAGGCAGTAATTCCCTGCATGCAAGTAATTAAAAACAGCATGCTCACTGCAACTAATTATTTTTGGATGCTTTGTTGGTGGCAGAGAGTTTGGTTCAAGAAGCAGGATGCAGGGCACACAAGCAGTTTCACAATATACCATTTTGTCCACCCAGAGTTAGGAAAATAGGAGAACCAGAAATATACAATTACCTTTATCATAGGTCAGTCAAGGCACACAGGTTAGATACTCATTATCAGAAAACCCTAACATTTAAGCTAGTGGGAAACCTTAAGATCTAACCTAGTACACCAAGAAGTGTGTAATGGTTAATGGCAATCCAAATACATACCCTTTCAGTGGTCTCCGGTGATCTAAATTTTTCCGACTAGGAGCACCAGTGAGTTTCCACATACTGTTTCAGAACAACCGATGCAAGCTGGAAAGACAATCATCAGATTTAAGCTTCAAACATGCAGTATTTCGTTTTTCTTTAATTTGGTAATGTAAAAGTTTGTTACATAGAGCCCTGAAAATTTACCACAGTCCTTAACGAGAAGGCAATGATACAAGCAGCTGAGAAATCCAACCAGCAATGGGCCCTCAAACGGATAAGTTAAGTTTACATTCATGACGATATGTAGTACCCACACCAGATACCAGGCAGAGGGAAAAGTGCATTGTTTTAATAAAGACAGGAAAATAAACCATGTGTGTAAAGTCTAAAAACCTCAACGTTACAGGAATGGTTACTAACATCACACACATTTGTAGAAGCAGATTGCACATAAGCCCTCCTGCCCCCACACATCCTCCCCTCTGCCGCCCCCCCTTAACGGAGTTCCACAGATCCTATTGATTTCAGTAGTATGAACCACCTTAGGGTTCACCAAAATTTGCAATGGAAGACTTGCTTTAAAGCGCATGCCAGAATGCCACCTCAAAAACAGTGCATGCTATAAATGTGGAACTGGCAATACCCGGTCACTAGCAAACTCTCATATCCTTGGGCAAGGTTGGTCCTATGCAAAACTATCAAAAATAAAATGTGGATTCCGCAGATCCTGCACACTCTACTCAAATCCTCCAAGAATTAAGGATAAAGCATTAACCTCTGATCCCAGAAAAAGATTGTCTATCTAGACAGAATTGCACAGTGTGAAACTGGAGAATTTGGAATGAATCCCAGTTTCCCTGCTTGACCAAACTGCATGATCGTAGACAATTTATTTCACTAAGCCTCCATTTTGTTCCTTATCACATATGAGAGAACCTTCAAATACAAGAACTCACAACGTATGCTGGAGAAAAACCTCTTTTGCTTGCATTAATAGACTAGAATATTGCTCCATGTACAAAAAGAATTCAGCCCACGTATAGGGTACACATCCCCTCTAACTTGCACCTTAGTTCACTAAAAGCACCGTCATCCAAAAGGATCAGGAATGTTTGTTAATCCATGTTTAAAAACTCTTGCTTGGCTTCAAATACAAAACTTTATACAAAAATATTTGACTTAAACTTCACTATTGATGTCACTACCGTAATACTAGGCATCTTTGCTGCGGAGACTATTCCGCCCCTTATACAAACCAGATCTTCTCTTGATCAGCCTTCTACTGATCTGTGAACTAAACTCATTCTATCAGTATGAAAATGCTTGACAAATAAAAGTGGAGTGCTCTTTAAAATAGCAGCAGCAAGACGGCGTCTGAGTAGAAGCCACCTTACCTCTCTCCCCCTTGGCGGTGTAAATATCCCAGCTGGTGGCTACGAGTATGCGCTGGAGCTGCAGTGAAGTCCACGACTGTCACGGTGTTCTTCGGTGGATTTCTCCGACATTCCATCAAGTCTGACAGCGAGGACATGCCTGCGAGGCTCAAGGGAACTTCTGCGGGGGGCACTGGGAGGCCCTAACGCGGCTTCTGCAAACAGTGTTAGCAGGTTCCGGGCACGCCTACGGTGGCTGCCAAGAAACTAACACGCTATCGGCTGGAGCACTGCTAGAAACAGGGCACGAGCCCAACACCAAGACCGTTGCAATGGCTGCTCAAGGAAGGGTAAAAGCAGCGAACGACCACTACTGCCGTACAGTTGCGGCGTGAGGGCTTTGATTTGAAAATAGATCTCAAAAAGGGGAGCTACGGCTAAATAAACGCGACAAACAGGGAAAAATCGAACATCACAAAATTGAACTTCCAGGAAAAAGAAATCTACGGTGAGCTAAACCACCTACGGATGTAGGGAACTCGCAACCATCCATCTTAAACATCTTCTCACCCAAAGCTTTGGGTGGGGAATGGGTCACCCAAATTGAGATGCAAAAGGATTCCAGCATTAACAATGGCAATGAGGATATGGACAGGGCTTGAAGCGACCATATATCAGAAACTGACCAAGCAATAACATCTGCAGTGCAAACACCCACTGGACAAAGTAAAAGGTCAGACGTCCCGGACGGGGGAAACATGACTCCCTGGCAGGAAAATTGTGAGAACACCATCATAGAGGCACATGTACATGCCGTACATATTAGTCCGAGGGAAGACGTCTTAGAGGAGGGCACTCGACCCCGGATGATGGATGCGGGTATGTCTGGCATAACTAATAGCGAACAGGAAAGCAGAGTAACAGCTGTGGCTAGCAAGACTGGGCTACACTCTCTTGGAGGAAGTGAGGGCCAAATATGGAAGTTGGCTGTTTGACCCCAGATGTACCGGGGAAAAATTAATCTCACTGACAGAAGAGTCAGAGGTTTCAGACATTAGCCTATCTATCAGTAGTGAGGAGGATGGTGTGGGGCTCCTCCTCAGATAATACCAGCCCTTCAGAGATAGCCACAACCACAAAGAAAAAAAAACAAACGGAAGATCCCAGGGGAGCACAAGATGGTGGCGGAAGTAGGGTGGGACTATTTAGCAACACAAATGCTCCCCCCCCCCCGAGGGGATAGATGAAGGTGAGATGCAAACGGCGGTGAATTCCAATGGGATCTCAGATCATATGAAGCGAGTAAACCCCGCCGAGTCCTCACTGGCTCTGATCTTGCAGTCCCTGCGAGCCTTTCAGGGTGCTGTTAAAACCGACAATCGACAGGCACGGCTAGCCACTAAAACTCCAAGGCTCCGTACAGAAAGTTTGAAAGATCTGCTCGGACATTGCTGAGCGACTGAATATGGTGGAGTCACGTATTGGAAATGCTGGAAAGCACAGTGGTAATGTTGAAGGCGCAGGCCTCATTGCAGGACAGTACTATAAAAGGATGTGATGTGGAAGCTCGAGGACTATGAGAACCAGCAGCGGCGCAATACTCTAAGGCTGTTAGGGGGCCCGGAGAACTGTGAGGGCAACAATGTAAGAAAGTTCGTAGTAAATATGCTGAGAGGCCCCCTACCAGAGCTTTCTACAGGAGATTGGGACAAGGAAGTTCAATGTGCTCACAGATTCCCTATTTCACCATCAGGGCATTCCTCCGGAGAAAATCTCTACCGAGTGCCAAATTGATTTATTGTGCCGACTTTTTGCTTCGTCAAGCCGTCACATGCTACGGTCGAAAGGAGATTACGGCTCAGGCAATTAATGACCCCATTTCAATCTGCAGGGGCCTTGGTTTTCTTACAAAATCCAGCCAGGTTGAAGGAGATATACAAATGCCAGAATTTCAGTTCCACTTCTGAAGTTCAATGACAGAAACTTTTGGACGATATCGCAACAGGGAATATTGGGGGTAAATAGTAAAAATATCTATTGTAAGCAAGAATTTCAGGCTTATGAACAGTGGTTCCTCGGGATACGGGTATCTGGCAAGCCACATTCAAAGGGGGAGGAGGTAAAGGGAGAGGATGGGTGGCATAGAGATAGACATCTCCAATAGAGATAGAGACATCTCTAATAGAGATAGAGACATCTCTAATAGAGCTAGAGAGACATCTCTAATAGAGAGAGATAGAGATAGATAGATCTATCTCTATTTATCGAGATAGAGATAGATCTATCTCTAATAGAGATAGAGACATCTCTAATAGAGATAGAGACATCTCTAATAGAGATAGAGACATCTCTAATAGAGATAGAGACATCTCTAATAGAGATAGAGACATCTCTAATAGAGATAGAGACATCTCTAATAGAGATAGAGACATCTCTAATAGAGATAGACATCTCTAATAGAGCTAGAGAAAGAGACATCTCTAATAGAGATAGAGAGATATCTCCAATAGAGATAGAGATATCTCTAATAGAGATAGAGATATATCTCTAATAGAGATAGAGATAGAGACATCTCTAATAGAGATAGAGATATCGCTAATAGAGATAGAGATCTCTGATAGAGATAGAGATCTCTAGTAGAGATAGAGACATCTCGAATAGAGATAAAGATAGATCTCTAATAGAGATATCTCTAATGGAGATAGAGATATCTATAGAGACATCTCTAATAGAGATAGAGACATCTCTAATAGAGATAGAGACATCTCTAATAGAGATAGAGACATCTCTAATAGAGATAGAGACATCTCTAATAGAGCTAGAGAAAGAGATAGAGACATCTCTAATAGAGATAGAGATATCGCTAATAGAGATAGAGATCTCTAGTAGAGATATCTTTAATGGAGATAGAGATATCTATAGAGACATCTCTAATAGAGATAGAGACATCTCTAATAGAGATAGAGAGATATCTCTAATAGAGATAGAGAGATATCTCTAATAGAGATAGAGAGATATCTCTAATAGAGATATCTCTAATAGAGAGATATCTCTAATAGAGATAGAGACATCTCTAATAGAGATATCTCTAATAGAGATAGAGATATCTCTAAGAGAGATAGAGATATCTCTAATAGAGACAGAGATAGAGATAGAGACATCTCTAATAGAGAGAGATATCTCTAATAGAGATAGAGACATCTCTAATGGAGATAGAGATATCTCTAATAGAGACAGAGATAGAGATAGAGACATCTCTAATAGAGATAGAGAGAGATCTCTAATAGAGATAGATCTCTAATAGAGATAGAGATATCTCTAATAGAGATCTCTAATAAAGAGATAGATATCTCTAATAGAGATAGAGATAGAGATATCTCTAATAGAGATAGAGATATCTCTAATAGAGATAGAGATATCTCTAATAGAGAGATAGATCTCTAATAGAGATAGAGATATCTCTAATAGAGATAGAGATATCTCTAATAGAGATAGAGACATCTCTAATAGAGATAGACATCTCTAATAGAGATAGAGACATCTCTAATAGAGATAGAGACATCTCTAATAGAGAGAGATAGAGACATCTCTAATAGAGATAGAGATATCTCTAATAGAGAGATAGATCTCTAATAGAGATAGAGATATCTCCAATAGAGATAGAGATATCTCTAATAGAGATAGAGATATCTCAAATAGAGATAGACATCACTAATAGAGATAGAGATATCTCTAATAGAGATCTCTAATTAAGAGATAGATATCTCTAATAGAGATAGAGATAGACATCACTAATAGAGATAGAGATATCTCCAATAGAGATAGAGATATCTCCAATAGAGATAGAGATATCTCCAATAGAGATAGAGATATCTCTAATAGAGATAGAGATAGAGATATCTCTAATAGAGATAGAGATAGACATCACTAATAGAGATATCTCCAATAGAGATAGAGATATCTCCAATAGAGATAGAGATATCTCCAATAGAGATAGAGATATCTCTAATAGAGATAGAGATAGAGATATCTCTAATAGAGATAGAGATATCTCTAATAGAGATAGACATCACTAATAGAGATAGAGATATCTCTAATAGAGATAGAGATATCTCCAATAGAGATAGAGATATTTCCAATAGAGATAGAGATATCTCTAATAGAGATAGAGATATCTCTAATAGAGATAGAGATATCTCTAATAGAGATAGAGATATCTCTAATAGAGATAGAGACATCTCTAATAGAGATAGAGACATCTCTAATAGAGAGATATCTCTAATAGAGATAGAGACATCTCTAATAGAGATAGATAGAGATAGATATATCTCTAATAGAGATAGAGAGATATCTCTAATAGAGATAGAGAGAGATATCTCTAATAGAGATAGAGACATCTCTAATAGAGAGAGATAGAGACATCTCTAATAGAGAGCGATAGAGACAGCTCTAATAGAGAGAGATAGAGACATCTCTAATAGAGAGAGATAGAGACATCTCTAATAGAGAGAGATAGAGACATCTCTATTAGAGAAAGAGACATTTCTAATAGAGATAGATATATCTCCAATAGAGATAGAGATATCTCCAATAGAGATAGAGATATCTCTATTGGAGATATCTCTAATAGAGATAGAGATATCTCTAATAGAGATATCTCTAATAGAGATAGAGATAGACATCACTAATAGAGATAGAGATATCTCCAATAGAGATAGAGATATCTCCAATAGAGATAGAGATATCTCCAATAGAGATAGAGATATCTCCAATAGAGATAGAGATATCTCTGATAGATATCTCTAATAGAGATAGAGATATCTCTAATAGAGATAGAGATATCTCTAATAGAGATAGAGATATCTCTAATAGAGATAGAGATATCTCTAATAGAGCTAGAGATATCTCTAATAGAGATAGAGACATCTCTAATAGAGATAGAGACATCTCTAATAGAGATAGAGACATCTCTAATAGAGATAGAGACATCTCTAATAGAGACAGACATCTCTAATAGAGAGATATCTCTAATAGAGATAGAGACATCTCTAATAGAGATATAGATAGAGATAGATATATCTCTAATAGAGATAGAGAGATATCTCTAATAGAGATAGAGAGAGATATCTCTAATAGAGATAGACAACTCTAATAGAGATAGAGACATCTCTAATAGAGATAGATAGAGATAGACATCACTAATGGAGATAGAGATATCTCCAATAGAGACATCTCTAATAGAGATAGAGATATCTCCAATAGAGATAGAGATATCTCCAATAGAGATAGAGATATCTCCAATAGAGAGATATCTCCAATAGAGATAGAGATATCTCTAATAGAGATAAAGACATCTCCAATAGAGATATCTCCAATAGAGATAGAGATCTCTAATAGAGATAAAGATAGCTCTAATAGAGATAGAGATAGAGACATCTCTAATAGAGATAGAGACATCTCTAATAGAGATAGAGACATCTCTAATAGAGATAGAGATATCTCTAATAGAGATAGAGATAGACATCACTAATAGAGATAGAGATGTCTCTAATAGAGATAGACATCTCTAATAGAGATAGACATCTCTAATAGAGATAGAGACATCTCTAATAGAGATAGAGACATCTCTAATAGAGATAGAGATAGAGACATCTCTAATAGAGAGATACATCTCTAATAGAGAGAGAGACATCTCTAATAGAGAGAGGTAGAGATAGAGATAGATCTATCTATATTTATCGAGATAGAGATAGATCTATCTATATTTATCGAGATAGAGATAGAGATAGAAACATCTCTAATAGAGATAGAGACATCTCTAATAGAGATAGAGACATCTCTAATAGAGATAGAGACATCTCTAATAGAGATAGAGATCTCTAATAGAGATAGAGATCTCTATAAGAGATAGAGACATCTCTAATAGAGATAGAGACATATCTAATGGAGATAGAGACACCTCTAATAGAGATAGATATATCTCTAATGGAGATAGAGATAGAGCTAGAGACATCTCTGATAGAGAGAGGTAGAGATAGAGATAGATCTATCTATATTTATCGAGATAGAGATAGATCTATCTATATTTATCGAGATAGAGATAGATCTATCTATATTTATCGAGATAGAGATAGAGATTGAGATATCTCTAATAGAGATAGATATAGAGATATCTCTGATAGAGATGGAGATAGAGACATCTCTAATAGAGATAGAGATCTCTGATAGAGATCTCTAATAGAGATAGAGATCTCTAATAGAGATAGAGACATCTCTAATAGAGATAGAGACATCTCTAATAGAGATAGAGACATCTCTCTAATAGAGATAGATATATCTCTAATGGAGATAGAGATAGAGCTAGAGACATCTCTGATAGAGATAGAGAGACATCTCTAATAGAGATAGAGACACCTCTAATAGAGATAGAGACACCTCTAATAGAGATAGAGACATCTCTAATAGAGATAGAGACATCTCTAATAGAGATAGAGACATCTCTAATAGAGATAGAGACATCTCTAATAGAGATAGAGACATCTCTAATAGAGATAGAGACATCTCTAATAGAGATAGAGACATCTCTAATAGAGATAGAGAGACATCTCTAATAGAGATAGAGAGACACCTCTAATAGAGATAGAGACATCTCTAATAGAGAGATAGAGATAGATCTATCTATATTTATCGAGATAGAGATAGAGATTGAGATATCTCTAATAGAGATAGAGATATCTCTAATAGAGATAGATATAGAGATATCTCTAATAGAGATGGAGATCTCTAATAGAGATAGAGATCTCTAATAGAGATAGAGATAGAGACATCTCTAATAGAGATAGAGACATCTCTAATAGAGATAGAGACATCTCTAATAGAGATCTCTAATAGAGATAGAGACATCTCTAATAGAGATCTCTAATAGAGATAGAGACATCTCTAATAGAGATAGAGACATCTCTAATAGAGATAGAGACATCTCTAATAGAGATAGAGACATCTCTAATAGAGATAGAGATCTCTAATAGAGATAGAGATCTCTATAAGAGATAGAGACATCTCTAATAGAGATAGAGACATCTCTAATGGAGATAGAGACACCTCTAATAGAGATAGATATATCTCTAATGGAGATAGAGATAGAGCTAGAGACATCTCTGATAGAGAGAGGTAGAGATAGAGATAGATCTATCTATATTTATCGAGATAGAGATAGATCTATCTATATTTATCGAGATAGAGATAGATCTATCTATATTTATCGAGATAGAGATAGAGATTGAGATATCTCTAATAGAGATAGATATAGAGATATCTCTGATAGAGATGGAGATAGAGACATCTCTAATAGAGATAGAGATCTCTGATAGAGATCTCTAATAGAGATAGAGATCTCTAATAGAGATAGAGACATCTCTAATAGAGATAGAGACATCTCTAATAGAGATAGAGACATCTCTCTAATAGAGATAGATATATCTCTAATGGAGATAGAGATAGAGCTAGAGACATCTCTGATAGAGATAGAGAGACATCTCTAATAGAGATAGAGACACCTCTAATAGAGATAGAGACACCTCTAATAGAGATAGAGACATCTCTAATAGAGATAGAGACATCTCTAATAGAGATAGAGATAGAGATAGAGACATCTCTAATAGAGATAGAGACATCTCTAATAGAGATAGAGACATCTCTAATAGAGATAGAGACATCTCTAATAGAGATAGAGAGACATCTCTAATAGAGATAGAGAGACACCTCTAATAGAGATAGAGACATCTCTAATAGAGATAGAGACATCTCTAATAGAGAGATAGAGATAGATCTATCTATATTTATCGAGATAGAGATAGAGATTGAGATATCTCTAATAGAGATAGAGATATCTCTAATAGAGATAGATATAGAGATATCTCTAATAGAGATGGAGATCTCTAATAGAGATAGAGATCTCTAATAGAGATAGAGATAGAGACATCTCTAATAGAGATAGAGACATCTCTAATAGAGATAGAGACATCTCTAATAGAGATAGAGACATCTCTAATAGAGATCTCTAATAGAGATAGAGACATCTCTAATAGAGATCTCTAATAGAGATAGAGACATCTCTAATAGAGATAGAGACATCTCTAATAGAGATAGAGACATCTCTAATAGAGATAGAGACATCTCTAATAGAGATAGAGATCTCTAATAGAGATAGAGATCTCTATAAGAGATAGAGACATCTCTAATAGAGATAGAGACATCTCTAATAGAGATAGAGACATCTCTAGAGACATCTCTAATAGAGATAGAGACATCTCTAATAGAGATAGTGACATCTCTAATAGAGACATCTCTAATAGAGATAGAGATCTCTAATAGAGAGAGATCTCTAATAGAGATAGAGATCTCTAATAGAGATAGACACATCTCTAATAGCGATAGAGACATCTCTAATAGCGATAGAGATCTCTAATAGAGATAGAGATCTCTAATAGAGATAGAGATCTCTAATAGAGATCTCTAATAGAGATAGAGAGAGACATCTCTAATAGCGAGAGACATCTCTAATAGCGATAGAGAGATCTCTAATAGAGAGAGATCTCTAATAGAGATAGAGATATCTCTAATAGAGATAGAGATATCTCTAAGAGAGATAGAGATATCTCTAATAGAGATAGAGACATCTCTAGTAGAGATAGAGATCTCTAATAGAGATAGAGACATCTCTAATAGAGATAGAGAGACATCTCTAATAGAGATAGAGAGACATCTCTAATAGAGATAGACATCTCCAATAGAGATAGACATCTCTAATAGAGATAGAGACACCTCTAATAGAGATGAGACATCTCCAATAGAGATCGAGATATCTCCAATAGAGATAGAGATCTCCAATAGAGATAGAGATCTCTAATAGAGATAGAGACATCTCTAATAGAGATAGAGATCTCTAATAGAGATAGAGATCTCTAATAGAGATAGAGATCTCTAATAGAGATAGAGATCTCTAATAGAGATAGAGATATCTCTAATAGAGATAGAGACATCTCTAATAGAGATAGAGATCTCTAATAGAGATAGAGATATCTCTAATAGAGATAGAGATATCTCTAATAGAGATAGAGATATCTCTAATAGAGATAGAGACATCTCTAATAGAGATAGAGATCTCTAATAGAGATAGAGACATCTCTAATAGAGATAGAGATCTCTAATAGAGATAGACATCTCCAATAGAGCTAGAGACATCTCCAATAGAGATAGAGATCTCTAATAGAGATAGAGACATCTCTAATAGAGATAGAGAGACATCTCTAATAGAGATAGAGATATCTCTAATAGAGATAGAGATAGACATCACTAATAGAGATAGAGATATCTCTAATAGAGATAGAGATATCTCTAATAGAGATAGAGATATCTCTAATAGAGATAGAGACACCTCTAATAGAGATGAGACATCTCCAATAGAGATCGAGATATCTCCAATAGAGATAGAGATCTCTAATAGAGATAGAGACATCTCTAATAGAGATAGAGATAGAGACATCTCTAATAGAGAGATATCTCTATTAGAGATAGACATCTCTAATAGAGATAGAGATCTCTAGAGACAGAGACATCTCTAATAGAGACAGAGACATCTCTAATAGAGACAGAGACATCTCTAATAGAGACAGAGACATCTCTAATAGAGATAGAGAGACATCTCTAATAGAGATAGAGAGACATCTCTAATAGAGATAGAGAGACACCTCTAATAGAGACATCTCTAATGAAGATAGAGACATCTCTAATAGAGAGAGATAGAGATAGATCTATCTATATTTATCGAGATAGAGATAGATCTATCTATATTTATCGAGATAGAGATAGAGATTGAGATATCTCTAATAGAGATAGATATAGAGATATCTCTGATAGAGATGGAGATAGAGACATCTCTAATAGAGATAGAGACATCTCTAATAGAGATAGAGATCTCTAATAGAGATAGAGATCTCTAGTAGAGATAGAGACATCTCGAAGAGATAAAGATAGAGATCTCTAATAGAGATATCTCTAATGGAGATAGAGATATCTATAGAGACATCTCTAATAGAGATAGAGACATCTCTAATAGAGATAGAGATATATCTCTAATAGAGATAGAGATATATCTCTAATAGAGAGATATCTCTAATAGAGAGATATCTCTAATAGAGATAGACATCTCTAATAGAGATAGAGACATCTCTAATAGAGATAGAGACATCTCTAATAGAGAAAGAGACATCTCTAATAGAGAAAGAGACATCTCTAATAGAGATAGAGACATCTCTAATAGAGATAGAGACATCTCTAAGAGAGATAGAGACATCTCTAAGAGAGATAGAGACATCTCTAAGAGAGATAGAGACATCTCTAAGAGAGATAGAGACATCTCTAAGAGAGATATCTCTAATAGAGATAGAGATATCTCTAATAGAGGTAGACATCTCTAATAGAGATAGAGATAGAGACATCTTTAATAGAGATAGATAGAGATATCTCTAATAGAGATAGAGATCTCTAATAGAGATAGATATCTCTAATAGAGATATCTCTAATAGAGATAGAGACATCTCTAATAGAGAGAGATATCTCTAATAGAGATAAAGACATCTCTAATAGAGATAGAGACATCTCTAATAAAGACAGAGATAGAGATAGAGACATCTCTAATAGAGATAGAGAGAGAGATCTCTAATAGAGATAGATCTCTAATAAAGAGATAGATATCTCTAATAGAGATAGAGATAGAGATATCTCTAATAGAGATAGAGATAGAGATATCTCTAATAGAGATAGAGATATCTCTAATAGAGATAGAGATATCTCTAATAGAGATAGAGATATCTCTAATAGAGATAGAGACATCTCTAATAGAGATAGAGACATCTCTAATAGAGATAGAGATATCTCTAATAGAGATAGAGACATCTCTAATAGAGAGAGATAGAGACATCTCTAATAGAGATAGAGACATCTCTAATAGAGATAGAGATATCTCTAATAGAGATAGAGATAGACATCACTAATAGAGATAGAGATATCTCCAATAGAGATAGAGATATCTCCAATAGAGATAGATATATCTCTAATAGAGATAGAGATATCTCTAATAGAGATAGAGATAGAGATATCTCTAATAGAGATAGAGATAGAGATATCTCTAATAGAGATAGAGATATCTCTAATAGAGATAGAGATAGACATCACTAATAGAGATAGAGATATCTCTAATAGAGATAGAGATATCTCCAATAGAGATAGAGATATCTCCAATAGAGATAGAGATATCTCTAATAGAGATAGAGATATCTCTAATAGAGATAGAGATATCTCTAATAGAGATAGAGATATCTCTAATAAAGATAGAGACATCTCTAATAGAGATAGAGACATCTCTAATAGAGACAGACATCTCTAATAGAGACAGACATCTCTAATAGAGAGATATCTATAATAGAGATAGAGACATCTCTAATAGAGATATAGATAGAGATAGATATATCTCTAATAGAGATAGAGAGATATCTCTAATAGAGATAGAGAGAGATATCTCTAATAGAGATAGACAACTCTAATAGAGATAGAGACATCTCTAATAGAGATAGAGATAGACATCACTAATAGAGATAGAGATATCTCCAATAGAGACATCTCTAATAGAGATAGAGATATCTCCAATAGAGATAGAGATATCTCCAATAGAGATAGAGATATCTCCAATAGAGATATCTCCAATAGAGATAGAGATATCTCTAATAGAGATAAAGACATCTCCAATAGAGATAAAGACATCTCCAATAGAGATAGAGATATCTCCGATAGAGATAGAGATCTCTAATAGAGATAAAGATAGCTCTAATAGAGATAGAGATAGAGACATCTCTAATAGAGATAGAGACGTCTCTAATAGAGATAGAGACATCTCTAATAGAGATATCTCTATCTCTAATAGAGATATCTCTATCTCTAATAGAGATAGAGATATCTCTAATAGAGATAGAGACATCTCTAATAGAGATAGAGACATCTCTAATAGAGATAGAGACATCTCTAATAGAGATAGAGACATCTCTAATAGAGAGAGAGACATCTCTAATAGAGAGAGAGACATCTCTAATAGATAGAGAGACATCTCTAATAGAGAGAGAGATAGAGATAGATCTATCTATATTTATCGAGATAGAGATAGATCTATCTATATTTATCGAGATAGAGATAGAGATAGAGACATCTCTAATAGAGATAGAGACATCTCTAATAGAGATAGAGACATCTCTAATAGAGATAGAGACATCTCTAATAGAGATAGAGATCTCTAATAGAGATAGAGATCTCTATAAGAGATAGAGACATCTCTAATGGAGATAGAGATAGAGACACCTCTAATAGAGATAGAGACACCTCTAATAGAGATAGAGACACCTCTAATAGAGATAGAGACACCTCTAATAGAGATAGAGACACCTCTAATAGAGAGATAGAGATAGATCTATCTATATTTATCGAGATAGAGATAGATCTATCTATATTTATCGAGATAGAGATAGAGATATCTCTAATAGAGATAGATATAGAGATATCTCTAATAGAGATAGATATAGAGATATCTCTGATAGAGATGGAGATAGAGACATCTCTAATAGAGATAGAGATCTCTAATAGAGATAGAGATCTCTAATAGAGATAGAGATAGAGATATCTCCAATAGAGATAGAGATAGAGATCTCTAATGGAGATAGAGATAGAGACATCTCTAATAGAGATAGAGATAGAGATCTCTAATAGAGATAGATATCTCTAATGGAGATAGATATCTCTAATGGAGATAGATATCTCTAATGGAGATAGAGATAGAGATAGAGACATCTCTAATAGAGATAGAGAGATCTCTAATAGAGATAGAGCTAGAGACATCTCTAATCGAGATAGAGACATCTCTAATAGAGATAGAGACATCTCTAATAGAGATAGAGACATCTCTCTAATAGAGATAGATATATCTCTAATGGAGATAGAGATAGAGCTAGAGACATCTCTGATAGAGATAGAGAGACATCTCTAATAGAGATAGACATCTCTAATAGAGATAGAGACACCTCTAATAGAGATGAGACATCTCTAATAGAGATAGAGACATCTCTAATAGAGATAGAGACATCTCTAATAGAGATAGAGACATCTCTAATAGAGATAGAGATAGAGACATCTCTAATAGAGATAGAGACATCTCTAATAGAGATAGACATCTCTAATAGAGATAGAGATAGAGACATCTCTAATAGAGATAGAGACATCTCTAATAGAGATAGACATCTCTAATAGAGATAGAGATAGAGACATCTCTAATAGAGATAGAGACATCTCTAATAGAGATAGAGATATCTCTAATAGAGATAGAGACATCTCTCTAATAGAGATAGAGAGAGTTTTTGCCAGTAAGTGCTTGCTTCCATCTACTGTGCCAGGGCTACAATATATGGCTGGCTCAATAAGGCCCCCCCCCCTCCCTTTCATCCATTGCTGTATAGAAGCCTGTACAGCTAGGTCTTAGGCACTCATGGGACTCACCAGTCAAAACCCTCATGGCTCCATGCACTGCATTCAGATCTCCATTGACGAGCATCTCCATCAGCAAGTTGAAAAGCTGAGGCCAGGCCTCAGGCCAGTCCCAGTGCGCTATCGCAGATACCGCATAGGCCACGCTGGAGCGCACCTTCCTGATTGACTCCCTCAGCCCGTTGGGAAGCAGCTGCCTGATGACCATTTTCGCCTGCAAGATCAAAAGCAGTACAGTTTGAGGCATACCTAAAAAAATAGGATGAACTAGGGCACATGGAATAAAGTAATCGCTGCAGGAAAAACTAATTTAAAAATGCTACAAGAGACCTTTTCCTGCAGACACCGACCTGACCAGTGGCAAGCCGACCAGGACTGGGCCCTCCTATTGGCCTACTCTGTGAATTTTTAAGTGCCTCCCCTGAGGTCCTGTGGGCCTTTAGAAGTGTACTTCTGTGGTGGACTGGGACTTAAAGGATTAGAGTAAGAGGGTAAAATGTTTGACCAGCATGACCTAATCACTTCAACGCGGTCAGTGTCAAACTGCGCCCATGTCCTGTTCTACTGCAACCATTGATTACTACTACTACTGTGTGGTATCTGGGTTACCCTAATAGGATTTTTGATAATTTGGTGCCATTCTGTTGATGACATTTTACTCTGTTTTTCCAATTCATTTTGGGATTTTCATTGATTTGCATTTCCACTGCTAAATATTACTTTAGTACTGAATAAATACACATTTTCTCAAACTGCTCTGCGTCATAGCTACCTGGGGGTTGAGCTCAGGTAAATGTAGGGACTTTAAGGGATCACCCTTCCAAAGATTGTGATTATTGATCCCAAGTGGTGCCAACCCAGTCCTGGGCCCTTGGAAGTAGGTATAAACTGCTGCTCCAGCAAAAAAGCATGCATCGAAGATGTGTGCGGTTCGGAACCGGTGCATCTCCCTCGACGATGACGCATCCCCACTACTGCAAGGATTGACCGCAACGCATCACCACCACTGTGAGGTCCCACTGCAACGCAGCCCCAACTGCGCAGTGCATCGACCCTAGTTCTGACGCATCACCCGCCTTTATCCTAAGTATCACACTGCGTACTCTGGTCCTCATGGTGGACGCAAATATGGTACATTACAGCGGGCCAAGGCTGGTCCCTGTATCTGACCAGCACTCCATCGTGGTTGGCCTGAACTTTTGGATTTGACTCAGTGTAGCGCAACCAGATAGCCCTTTTTCATGATTTATGTTGTTAATCACTGCAATTCAGTTTATTCTTTAAAAATTCATAACTGCGGTTATACTTACTGGACCTTTGTCCTTTTGGTCTTGTTTTGTTCTTTAAATTAAGCTATAGTTTTCTAACCAGGTGTGGTATCTTTTTGTGATGTGTTTCCACTGTTTGAATGGTTTCTCAAATACTTTACACTCTATCTCTGAAGAGAAGCCTGACAGCTCTGTGCCAAGCTACCAGAGGGTGAGCACAGGTTAATTTAGGGTGTGTATCTGACTTAACCTGTTTAGGATTGTGGTACCTGCTTGCACAGGATGCATACCTCTGCCAAACAAAAACCCAATTTTTAACAGTAAACATAACTGAGAATCTGTACACCTCATACCTTTATTAAGACCTACATAGTTCGTTACTGTGTCACTTAAATTTAGATCATCCCCTGAGACACTCTTCGACTACAACACTTAAGGTCATACTCTACTCGCACAAACTTACAAATATGCTTGCAAACCCCGGGCTGTGATCATTCTCAGACAAGGCAGTAATTCCCTGCATGCAAGTAATTAAAAACAGCATGCTCACTGCAACTAATTATTTTTGGATGCTTTGTTGGTGGCAGAGAGTTTGGTTCAAGAAGCAGGATGCAGGACACACAAGCAGTTTCACAATATACCATTTTGTCCACCCAGAGTTAGGAAAATAGGAGAACCAGAAATATACAATTACCTTTATCATAAGTCAGTCAAGGCACACAGGTTAGATACTCATTATCAGAAAACCCTAACATTTAAGCTAGTGGGAAACCTTAAGATCTAACCTAGTACACCAAGGAGTGTGTAATGGTTAATGGCAATCCAAATACATACCCTTTCAGTGGTCTCCGGTGATCTAAATTTTTCCGACTAGGAGCACCAGTGAGTTTCCACATACTGTTTCAGAACAACCGATGCAAGCTGGAAAGACAATCATCAGATTTAAGCTTCAAACATGCAGTATTTCGTTTTTCTTTAATTTGGTAATGTAAAAGTTTGTTACATAGAGCCCTGAAAATTTACCACAGTCCTTAACGAGAAGGCAATGATACAAGCAGCTGAGAAATCCAACCAGCAATGGGCCCTCAAACGGATAAGTTAAGTTTACATTCATGACGATATGTAGTACCCACACCAGATACCAGGCAGAGGGAAAAGTGCATTGTTTTAATAAAGACAGGAAAATAAACGTTGTGTGTAAAGTCTAAAAACCTCAACGTTACAGGAATGGTTACTAACATCACACACATTTGTAGAAGCAGATTGCACATAAGCCCTCCTGCCCCCACACATCCTCCCCTCTGCCCCCCCCCCCCCTTAACGGAGTTCCACAGATCCTATTGATTTCAGTAGTATGAACCACCTTAGGGTTCACCAAAATTTGCAATGGAAGACTTGCTTTAAAGCGCATGCCAGAATGCCACCTCAAAAACAGTGCATGCTATAAATGTGGAACTGGCAATACCCGGTCACTAGCAAACTCTCATATCCTTGGGCAAGGTTGGTCCTATGCAAAACTATCAAAAATAAAATGTGGATTCCGCAGATCCTGCACACTCTACTCAAATCCTCCAAGAATTAAGGATAAAGCATTAACCTCTGATCCCAGAAAAAGATTGTCTATCTAGACAGAATTGCACAGTGTGAAACTGGAGAATTTGGAATGAATCCCAGTTTCCCTGCTTGACCAAACTGCATGATCATAGACAATTTATTTCACTAAGCCTCCATTTTGTTCCTTATCACATATGAGAGAACCTTCAAATACAAGAACTCACAACGTATGCTGGAGAAAAACCTCTTTTGCTTGCATTAATAGACTAGAATATTGCTCCATGTACAAAAAGAATTCAGCCCACGTATAGGGTACACATCCCCTCTAACTTGCACCTTAGTTCACTAAAAGCACCGTCATCCAAAAGGATCAGGAATGTTTGTTAATCCATGTTTAAAAACTCTTGCTTGGCTTCAAATACAAAACTTTATACAAAAATATTTGACTTAAACTTCACTATTGATGTCACTACCGTAATACTAGGCATCTTTGCTGCGGAGACTATTCCGCCCCTTATACAAACCAGATCTTCTCTTGATCAGCCTTCTACTGATCTGTGAACTAAACTCATTCTATCAGTATGAAAATGCTTGACAAATAAAAGTGGAGTGCTCTTTAAAATAGCAGCAGCAAGACGGCGTCTGAGTAGAAGCCACCTTACCTCTCTCCCCCTTGGCGGTGTAAATATCCCAGCTGGTGGCTACGAGTATGCGCTGGAGCTGCAGTGAAGTCCACGACTGTCACGGTGTTCTTCGGTGGATTTCTCCGACATTCCATCAAGTCTGACAGCGAGGACATGCCTGCGAGGCTCAAGGGAACTTCTGCGGGGGGCACTGGGAGGCCCTAACGCGGCTTCTGCTAACAGTGTTAGCAGGTTCCGGGCACGCCTACGGTGGCTGCCAGGAAACTAACACGCTATCGGCTGGAGCACTGCTAGAAACAGGGCACGAGCCCAACACCAAGACCGTTGCAATGGCTGCTCAAGGAAGGGTAAAAGCAGCGAACGACCACTACTGCCGTACAGTTGCGGCGTGAGGGCTTTGATTTGAAAATAGATCTCAAAAAGGGGGAGCTACGGCTAAATAAACGCGACAAACAGGGAAAAATCGAACATCACAAAATTGAACTTCCAGGAAAAAGAAATCTACGGTGAGCTAAACCACCTACGGATGTAGGGAACTCGCAACCATCCATCTTAAACATCTTCTCACCCAAAGCTTTGGGTGGGGAATGGGTCACCCAAATTGAGATGCAAAAGGATTCCAGCATTAACAATGGCAATGAGGATATGGACAGGGCTTGAAGCGACCATATATCAGAAACTAACCAAGCAATAACATCTGCAGTGCAAACACCCACTGGACAAAGTAAAAGGTCAGACGTCCCGGACGGGGGAAACATGACTCCCTGGCAGGAAAATTGTGAGAACACCATCATAGAGGCACATGTACATGCCGTACATATTAGTCCGAGGGAAGACGTCTTAGAGGAGGGCACTCGACCCCGGATGATGGATGCGGGTATGTCTGGCATAACTAATAGCGAACAGGAAAGCAGAGTAACAGCTGTGGCTAGCAAGACTGGGCTACACTCTCTTGGAGGAAGTGAGGGCCAAATATGGAAGTTGGCTGTTTGACCCCAGATGTACCGGGGAAAAATTAATCTCACTGACAGAAGAGTCAGAGGTTTCAGACATTAGCCTATCTATCAGTAGTGAGGAGGATGGTGTGGGGCTCCTCCTCAGATAATACCAGCCCTTCAGAGATAGCCACAACCACAAAGAAAAAAAAACAAACGGAAGATCCCAGGGGAGCACAAGATGGTGGAGGAAGTAGGGTGGGACTATTTAGCAACACAAATGCTCCCCCCCCCCCCGAGGGGATAGATGAAGGTGAGATGCAAACGGCGGTGAATTCCAATGGGATCTCAGATCATATGAAGCGAGTAAACCCCGCCGAGTCCTCACTGGCTCTGATCTTGCAGTCCCTGCGAGCCTTTCAGGATGCTGTTAAAACCGACAATCGACAGGCACGGCTAGCCACTAAAACTCCAAGGCTCCGTACAGAAAGTTTGAAAGATCTGCTCGGACATTGCTGAGCGACTGAATATGGTGGAGTCACGTATTGGAAATGCTGGAAAGCACAGTGGTAATGTTGAAGGCGCAGGCCTCATTGCAGGACAGTACTATAAAAGGATGTGATGTGGAAGCTCGAGGACTATGAGAACCAGCAGCGGCGCAATACTCTAAGGCTGTTAGGGGGCCCGGAGAACTGTGAGGGCAACAATGTAAGAAAGTTCGTAGTAAATATGCTGAGAGGCCCCCTACCAGAGCTTTCTACAGGAGATTGGGACAAGGAAGTTCAATGTGCTCACAGATTCCCTATTTCACCATCAGGGCATTCCTCCGGAGAAAATCTCTACCGAGTGCCAAATTGATTTATTGTGCCGACTTTTTGCTTCGTCAAGCCGTGTATGATCTAGCTGGACCCAATGTCAAAAGGAGGTTTGAAGGTTTTTCCTTTTTACTAAGCCTGACTTTGCACATGCTACGGTCGAAAGGAGATTACGGCTCAGGCAATTAATGACCCCATTTCAATCTGCAGGGGCCTTGGTTTTCTTACAAAATCCAGCCAGGTTGAAGGAGATATACAAATGCCAGAATTTCAGTTCCACTTCTGAAGTTCAATGACAGAAACTTTTGGACGATATTGCAACAGGGAATATTGGGGGTAAATAGTAAAAATATCTATTGTAAGCAAGAATTTCAGGCTTATGAACAGTGGTTCCTCGGGATACGGGTATCTGGCAAGCCACATTCAAAGGGGGAGGAGGTAAAGGGAGAGGATGGGTGGCACAGACGTGCTCACACGGGCTCATGTTTAAGCCTGGTTGCCTGATTTTTGGTGTGGGGGGGTAGAGGGGGCGATACTTAGGGGACGAGAGGAACATAGTTAAGTTTGGGGGTGCCGCTCGAGGACCGTTTCCGGGGTGCCGCTCGAGGACCGTTTCCCTGCTGCTGGATACTGGGGCTTGTCAGCACAACGGACGCCGCATCCTGGAGCAATAACGCTGCCTGAACTCACCTGCTGAAGGGGAGAGCCTGCTAATTGAGATCCACGCATTCGGGACTGCGAGGACCAGGGAGCCGTGCGCGCTCCACACCGGCTGCACCTGGCCCTCTTCCCGACTCCTCCCCTGCAAGGTACATTACGACTCGCGGCCCCCGCTTCGCGGGTGCCGCTCGAGGACCGTTTCCCTGCTGCTGGATACTGGGGCTTGTCAGCGCAACGGACGCCGCATCCTGGAGCAATAACGCTGCCTGAACTCACCTGCTGAAGGGGAGAGCCTGCTAATTGAGATCCACGCATTCGGGACTGCGAGGACCAGGGAGCCGTGCGCGCTCCACACCGGCTGCACCTGGCCCTCTTCCCGACTCCTCCCCTGCAAGGTACATTACGACGAACGGCCCCCGCTTCGCGGGAGCCGCTCGAGGACCGTTTCCCTGCTGCTGGATACTGGGGCTTGTCAGCGCAACGGACGCCGCATCCTGGAGCAATAACGCTGCCTGAACTCACCTGCTGAAGGGGAGAGCCTGCTAATTGAGATCCACGCATTCGGGACTGCGAGGACCAGGGAGCCGTGCGCGCTCCACACCGGCTGCACCTGGCCCTCTTCCCGACTCCTCCCCTGCAAGGTACATTACGACTCGCGGCCCCCGCTTCGCGGGAGCCGCTCGAGGACCGTTTCCCTGCTGCTGGATACTGGGGCTTGTCAGCGCAACGGACGCCGCATCCTGGAGCAATAACGCTGCCTGAACTCACCTGCTGAAGGGGAGAGCCTGCTAATTGAGATCCACGCATTCGGGACTGCGAGGACCAGGGAGCCGTGCGCGCTCCACACCGGCTGCACCTGGCCCTCTTCCCGACTCCTCCCCTGCAAAGTACATTGCGACTCGCGGCCCCCGCTTCGCGGGTGCCGCTCGAGGACCGTTTCCCTGCTGCTGGATACTGGGGCTTGTCAGCGCAACGGACGCCGCATCCTGGAGCAATAACGCTGCCTGAACTCACCTGCTGAAGGGGAGAGCCTGCTAATTGAGATCCACGCATTCGGGACTGCGAGGACCAGGGAGCCGTGCGCGCTCCACACCGGCTGCACCTGGCCCTCTTCCCGACTCCTCCCCTGCAAAGTACATTGCGACTCGCGGCCCCCGCTTCGCGGGTGCCGCTCGAGGACCGTTTCCCTGCTGCTGGATACTGGGGCTTGTCAGCGCAACGGACGCCGCATCCTGGAGCAATAACGCTGCCTGAACTCACCTGCTGAAGGGGAGAGCCTGCTAATTGAGATCCACGCATTCGGGACTGCGAGGACCAGGGAGCCGTGCGCGCTCCACACCGGCTGCACCTGGCCCTCTTCCCGACTCCTCCCCTATCTCCGCCCCCCTCCTCTATATTATCACAATACAGTTCTCGCGCGCTAGCGGGACGCGTGCGGGACGGGAGCCGGGGCGAAGACCGGGCAAAGAGCGGGCCCTCTGAGGCCCTCAGAGTCACGAGGAGACCGGACTGGGGTAAATCCCTATTCGCAACATCTACGAACCGTGAGTCTACAGTTTGATACTGTTAATATTAACATGGCTGACATTGTAGCTATTAACTCTCCTGCTAAACATGGTGTTCCAACCAAAGGTACATTGGTAGACTATTTTAAAAAGATGGCAGTACCCACGGACAAGGAGACTACACTCGATGAACGAAGGGCCGAGCGACGCCGTTCCATAGAGTGCATGAAAAATAGGACATTACTGGACAGTACATCTCCTCTGACTTCGTCCCTTATTGTGCTAAGCCCTTCTACCTTGACGCAGGAGGCGCTAGCCATGGATAACGTCCCAGAGCTGTTAAGAACAATTGATCCTATACCCAGTAATTTTAACTCCTTACCAGTTTTAACTAATGTGTCTTCCGCTTATACTTCTACTATTTCTGGAAAGGAAATCGATATTGTTATTACTCCAACTGAACCGAGGGCTAAGACCACTATTAAAAAGGCAGGGAGGGTACAGGTGTCCAAAGTTATAAGGCCCCCCCCGCTCAAGAGAAGAAAGAGGTTAGGTAACTTGCCAATTCGCAATATTAATCACACTGATTTTGGCAAGGGCCCCACACAAACTGAGAGCATTGCATCACTGACAAAGGCTCCATTACCACTCTTAACTACACGCGACTTGGCTGTAACACCCTCCACCTCCCTGGTTCTTCCCCCTCCTGACTTGTCTCGCTCTCCATTGCTCCTACCTGAACTATGTACAGTGACATCACACCTTGAGAGCATCGAGAAGCTGATTAGATAATTCACTCTACCCATCATAGAAAGATTAAAAAATATAGAGTCATGTTAGACCCGGCACCATTGGCGTGGGTCACCCTTCCATTTTTTGTCTGTGCCTCAATGTGTTTTTGTGTTGGTGTTAGCTGCTCAGGGCACTGTGCCACTGCCATCCAGTGCCACAGTGCAAGTGCTCCCTATGGTAAAATGTATTATGTGAATTGACTTCCACGTTTGGTTTATTTGGTTTACTATCAGCCCCTAGTAGAGTGCACCAGGGGTGCCAAGGGCTTGTATATCCAAATGCTGCTAGTGGGCTTGCAGCACTGGTTGTGCCACCCACCGAAGCAGCGGGGTAAAATGTGTCTAGGGTCCGCCACTGCAGACCCTGCGCGCGGTCTGGTACCGTCGCGCTGACTGAGCAAGTGTCCCCACTTACCAGTCCCTAAACCTTCCCTTAACTACATGTTAGTCACCCCTCTGGTAGGCCTGAGCGCAGGGTGCATTGTAGGTATAAGGTAGGACATGCCCTGATGGTGTGGCATGTCTTAATAGTGAATTACAGCCCTTTTCGTTTTTCACTATTGAAGGCTACCTGCTCTCCATAGGCCAGGATGGGCTGCTGGGATCGCTACACGCTGTGACCCCAGTGGACTCAGAGAGCATGGTAGAAAGTCATGTTTAGTATGCCTGAACTCAGGATAATAAAATACGTCTTTTAGTAAAGGTTATTTTAATATCCTGGGTTTGCAAATGCTACTTTTAGAAAGTTAGCCTTTGCGTGCCTAACCATCTCAGGCCGCCTCTGCTGTGTGTGTGTGTTCTGCCTAGCAACAGTACAGGAGCAGGGCTGGGGGATTCCAGGAGACAGGTTGGCTGCCAGGTGGTGGGTAGAGAGATTACACCAGGATGGGTGGGAGGAGTGCACCCTGACTCTTGAATAGACCTGTGCTCTGCCACCACAAAGCCGGCGCCGCCCCCTGTGGAGCGGCTGATGTCTCTGCCCTGCTACTGAAAGGAACAAGCCGAGTCACCACAACAGAGTGCTCCAAAACTGGACTGAGCCAGGCCCAGGCCCCCTGGCGCTAAAGAACAAAAGAATCCCTGTATAAAAGTAGGAGCCTGGCTCCTAAGAAATCAGATCCAGATTGAACCACGAAGGAACTCTGCCCGACTAGAAGGACCTGGAAGAAGCTGAAGGAGGAGTAACTTTCCCTGACCTGAGGGACTGGCCTGCAGTAGGTGCCTTGCTAAGGAAGGAGAGGAAAAAGACTGAAAGAGACTTTTGCACTTTGTTCTTCAACTATCTCCAAGGGCTTGGAAGAAGAGCTTGCCCCCTGAACTGAACCCCAGGACCAGTGGGTTCACCGTGTCTCCGCTCGTCTGAGAATTCGAGCCGTGTGCTTTCTCCCGCCGGAGTGCCCTGCGCACCTTCGCATCCCTCCTAGGGCCGTGACACCCAGAAGCCTGGCCGCCTCCACTCGCCGAGAGCCCCGCTCTACCTGAGTCGCTCTGGACCCACGAGTCTGGCCGTCCCGCTTCCCTGTCACCTGCCTGCTACTGGAGCGCGCTTGGTGCCCTTTCGCCCTCCCGCCGGATTTCTAGTGGGGAAGTGAAATCCAGCCTCGGACGGCCGCCCGTACGTCGTAACGTATCCGGCCGCCCCGCTTCACCTCCCAGCCTGAGTCTGACCGTGCCGCCCTCCGCAGTGACCTCCCGCACAGTCCGTGTCGGAGGCCCTGGGCCGCACCTGTCTACCGAAAGCCGCCCGCTGAATTCTTGATCCGGAAGACCCACGAGGTGCAGAACCTGCATCTCTCCTGAAGACTCGTCCAAGCACATCGCACGTTCCCAGGTACAGTGAACTCTCTATCGGACTCGGGGTCCGCAACGTTCTGATTTCCCCGTATCACTGTACCCTGGGTGCCCTGCGCATCATCGTGACTGGACCGACTCAACCGAGCCCTGTGAAGCGCTCGTGATCGAATAAGTTACCAAAGACAAGAACAGTGCCTAATTATCATCTTGTGGCTTCCATTTCGTAACCGTTATTGATGGTCTTGTACATGCCTGCGTAACAAAGAATCTTTTATATAAAGCATCCGTATTTTTGATACAACTTACGCCTGGTGTCCGTTTGTGGGGGATCATTGTGGTTTACTGTGTGTGATCGTAAATGCTTAACTGACTAGCGCCCTGAAGTTTAGCCCTGACTGCTCGCGCCACACTACCTATAGGGTGAGCAGGGGTTGTTCTGAAGGGGTAATTCCCTCGCCCTGAATAGAAGAAGGGACCGCTGCTTGTCACAAGTACCTACCTGTGCCAACCAGAGGTTCCCCATTCTAACATTGGTGGCAGCGGTGGGATTTCGAATTTGCATTTATGATTTACATACAGTGAATTATTGATCACCACGTAGAGCAGACCTATAACGCAGCCACAGATTGATTGACAGTTGTGCTAAAGAAGAATCTCCACCTTAAGAAACCATGCCTAGCTCAGTCAACGGAGGCGGAGCGCCCTCTGTATTCTCTGGAGTGGATGACATCGATTGGGAGCCCGAGGCACTGAGGAAGTGCACAAATGATGTCCTGAAGGGATATCTCTCCAAGTACAGAATAAAGCAAAGTGGACTAAGCACCAAGGATCAGTACGTGACCGCACTGAGAGCCTGGCACGAATCAAAGTTCCCAGAGAATGCCCGGGAGGTGATACCCCCCGAAGGTGTGTTTGAGCCTAGCAGAAGCCTGTCGCCAGAGGAGTTGGCCGACAGGAGTGCCGCACGAGCACACGAGGTGGAGATGGCAAAACTGCAAATGGAGAGAGAAAGGCAGAAACTGGCCATGGAGCATGAGGTAAAAATGAGGGAGTTGGATCTCAAGGCCAGGAGTTTAGACAACTCACCCTCTGGTGGCAGCAATTCGACAGAGTCAAGGGTGCACATTCCTAAAGATGTAGTCAAAGAATATTATAAGCAGGATGATATTGGGCAGTGGTTTAGGGCCTATGAAGTAGCCATGTCCTCCCACCGGGTCCCTGAGAAGGATTGGGGAGCGGGGTTGTGGGGAAGGTTCCTAAGTGAGGGGCGGGACACACTGCTAGACCTCCCCTCTGATGTCCACACATCCTATCCACACATGAAGGAGGCTCTTATGACAAGGTATGGGTTAACTCCTGAACTGTACAGACAGAGATTTAGGGATTGCACCAAGAAACCTGGTACCACTTATGTAGAATATGTGACCTTTTTTTGCAGAGCGCTGGATGGTTGGGTGAAGGGTAGCAAAGTGAATGATTACCAAGGGCTGTTTGATTTAATTGCATGGGAGCACTTGTCGGATAATTGTTTTCCTGAGCTACGCCAACACCTGATCGATAGCAAGCTGTCCAACCCGAGGAAGCTTGCTGAGGAGGCGGACCGCTGGATCAGCACCAGGGTCCACAAGGGTCCCGTAGGAGGCCCCGCCAAGGGTGTTCAGGGTCCCCAGCAGAAGAGTGGGGGGGACAAGGGTAAACAGAGGGAGTTCTACAGAGGGCCCCAAAGTAATTCCCAAGGGAACCAAGGGAAAGGTTCTCAGCCACCCCCACCCCCGAAGCAGACCGGGGCCCCGACAGGTAACCCTGTTCAAAGAGGGCCCCTCCGATGTTACAAGTGTAACAACCTGGGGCACATTTCCGTGGATCCCAAGTGCCCCCTGTATGGTAAACCAGTACCCTCTGGTGCTCCACCCCCCAAGCAGGTGAATAGTGTAGCCTTGGGGAGGGAGATAGATGTCCAAGGGGCGGGGGATCCCGTACAGATGACCCTAGTCTCATTAGGAGACAGTGAGATGGTCGCTGAGGCCCAGCTGCCCCCCAATACTCAAAAGTATGGGCAGTGGGTGACCATAAATGGCAAGAGGGTGGGAGCTCTTAGAGATACAGGAGCCAGTGTGACTGCTGTCAAGCAACACCTGGTGTCTCAAGAGCAGGTTGTCCCGCACGCATTCTGCCGTGTTGTCAACGCTGACAACACAGAGAGTCAGTGTCCAATGGCTCAGGTTCCCTTTGAGTGGGGGGGGGTCTCTGGTACTCTGCAAGTGGCTGTGAGAGAGGCCATGCCTGTTGATTGTCTCCTAGGTAACGATTTGGAGAGCTCCCCTTGGGAAAAGGTGGAGAAGACAACTCACCTGCGGATGGTGGGCTTGCCTGATTGGGCGTGCGTGACCACCCGGTCGATGGCAGCCAGTAGGGGTGTTGAAGGAACCCTGGAGCCTGAGGGAGAGGCCCAGGAACCGGCCTTAGAGAGAGGGCAAGGGAGGCACGGGAATCCGGCTCCTGACGTTCCCACGGCCCAGGAGGAAGCAGACCTTGAGGGGGATGCCCTGGAGCCTACCGGGGAACAGATAGCCGAACTGGGGGACCTGCCTGAGCTGACCCATTGGCAGCAAGAAGGAGGCCCCACCAGGGAGGAATTCTGCAGGGAGCAGAAAGAGTGCCCCTCTCTAGAGGGTATGCGGCAGCAGGCTGCAGCCCAGGCCAATGGTGATCAGTCCGGAACTCACTTGATCTACTGGGAGAACGACCTCCTATACTCCGAGCCTAAGGTTGCTGAACCTGGGTCAGCCCGTGCGCTGGTGGTACCCCAGAGGTTCAGAGCCTTCCTACTGGGGCTGGCTCACGACGTACCGTTAGCAGGACATTTGGGGCAGGACAAGACCTTTGAAAGGCTTGTCACCCACTTTTATTGGCCCCAAATGCGCAGGAGTTCTGACACTCACTGCAGGACATGCCAGACTTGCCAGGCAAGTGGCAAGAGTGGAAGGAAGCTGAGAGCTCCACTCCAACCTTTCCCTGTGGTCAGTACCCCATTCCAGCGGGTGGGGATTGACATTGTGGGGCCACTGGACCCCAAGACAGCCATGGGCAACAGGTTTATCCTGGTCTTGGTGGACCATGCCACCCGGTACCCTGAAGCCATCCCTCTGAGGACAGTGACGGCCCCCGTGGTGGGACGGGCACTGATGGGAATTTTCTCACGAGTAGGATTCCCTCTAGAGGTGGTGTCTGACAGGGGGACCAACTTCATATCGAAATATATGAAGTCCCTTTGGCAAGAGTGTGGTGTAACCTACAAGTTCACCACACCTTACCATCCCCAAGGAAACGGGTTGGTTGAGCGCTTCAACCGAACCCTGAAGGGCATGATTATGGGTCTCGAGGAACCCATGAGGCGTAAGTGGGACGTCCTCTTACCATGCCTTCTCTTTGCGTACCGCGAGGTGCCACAGAAGTCTCTAGGGTTCAGTCCCTTTGAGCTTTTGTACGGCCACCCAGTACGGGGACCTCTTAGTCTGGTCAAGGAAGGCTGGGAGCAATCTCCCAGGAAACCTCCCCAGAATGTATACAGTTACATGCTGGCCTTCCGGAACCAGACTAGGCGTTTCAGGCAACTTGCTGAGGCAAACCTGGAAGCCAGCCAGGAGGAAATGAAGCGGTGGTACGACCAGAATGCCACTCTGGTTGAGCTTCAACCTGGCCAAAAAGTGTGGGTCCTGGCCCCTGTGGAGCCTTGTGCACTCCAGGACAAGTGGACAGGACCCTTTGAGATTGTGGAGCGCAAGAGTTCTGTCACCTACTTGGTGGACTTGCGGTCTCCGAGGAACCCCTTAAGGGTCCTACATGTCAATCGACTGAAGCCCCACTTGGAGAGGTCCGAAGTGGGCATGCTCTTGGCCACCGATGATGGGACGGAAGAGGAGTCCGAGCCTCTTCCTGACCTCTTGGTAGCCTCAGAGCGAGACGGGTCAGTGGATGGGGTAAACCTCTCACCCACCCTGACCCCTGAGCAACAGGGTGACTGCCGCCAGCTGCTGGGGCAGTTTCCTGACCTGTTCTCCCTGGTTCCCGGTATCACAAATTGGTGCGTCCATGATGTGGATACGGGAGACAGCTTACCTGTGAAGCACAAGGCCTACCGGGTAACTGACAGGGTCAGGGCCTGCATCAAAGAGGAGGTCTCGAAGATGCTTGCCCTAGGGGTGGTTGAGTCCTCCAGCAGTCCTTGGGCCAGCCCAGTGGTCTTGGTCCCAAAGGCTGCAGCGCCGGGTGCCACGCCCGAACTCCGGTTCTGTGTGGACTACCGAGGACTCAACTCAGTCACGAAGACTGACGCGCACCCCATCCCCAGAGCTGATGAGCTCATCGATCGGTTAGGGGCTGCACGGTACCTCAGCACGTTTGATTTAACGTCTGGGTACTGGCAGATCGCCTTGACTGATGGGGCCAAAGAGAGGTCCGCATTCTCTACACCAGATGGGCATTACCAGTTCCGGGTGATGCCCTTTGGGATGAAGAATGCCCCTGCCACCTTCCAGAGGTTGGTCAACCAGGTGTTGGCTGGGCTGACCGAGTTCAGCGCCGCCTACCTGGATGACATCGCAGTGTTCAGCGGCACATGGGAAGAACACCTGCAACATCTCTGGGAAGTGTTGATGGCGCTGCGCAAGGCAGGCCTCACGATCAAGGCAAGCAAGTGTCAGATCGGGCAGGGTTCAGTGGTGTATTTGGGACACCAAGTGGGGAGCGGCCAGGTGGCGCCCCTCCAACCCAAAGTGGAAACCATCCTGGCTTGGGAGCCCCCAAAGACCCAGACGGAGGTGAGGGCCTTTTTAGGACTCACCGGGTACTACAGGAGGTTTGTCAAGGGGTATGGCAGCATCGTTGCCCCCTTGACAGAGCTGACTTCGAAGAAGCAGCCCAGAAAAGTGATATGGACTGACACCTGTCAGAAAGCCTTCGACACCCTGAAAACTGCCATGTGCACGGCGCCCGTGCTCTTGGCTCCTGACTTCTCCAAAGAGTTCCTGGTGCAGACGGATGCATCAGAGCATGGTGTAGGGGCTGTTCTCTCACAGATCACTGAGGAGGGCTTTGACCAACCCGTAGCCTTTATTAGCAGGAGGCTACTTCCCCGGGAACAAAGGTGGAGTGCGATAGAACGAGAAGCATTTGCTGTGGTCTGGGCGCTGAAGAAGCTAAGACCCTACTTGTTTGGGTCTCACTTCCGGGTTCAGACCGACCACAGGCCCCTCAGATGGTTGATGCAAATGAGGGGTGAGAACCCAAAACTGTTGAGGTGGTCCATCTCCCTACAGGGTATGGACTTTACGGTGGAGCATCGCCCTGGCACGGATCACGCCAATGCTGACGGTCTGTCCAGGTTTTTCCGCCTTAGTGATGCAGAACTCCCTGGGGTAGGGTAGTTCTCCCCACTTTTCAGCTGGAGGGGACACGTGTTAGACCTGGCACCATTGGCGTGGGTCACCCTTCCATTTTTTGTCTGTGCCTCAATGTGTTTTTGTGTTGGTGTTAGCTGCTCAGGGCACTGTGCCACTGCCATCCAGTGCCACAGTGCAAGTGCTCCCTATGGTAAAATGTATTATGTGAATTGACTTCCACGTTTGGTTTATTTGGTTTACTATCAGCCCCTAGTAGAGTGCACCAGGGGTGCCAAGGGCTTGTATATCCAAATGCTGCTAGTGGGCTTGCAGCACTGGTTGTGCCACCCACCGAAGCAGCGGGGTAAAATGTGTCTAGGGTCCGCCACTGCAGACCCTGCGCGCGGTCTGGTACCGTCGCGCTGACTGAGCAAGTGTCCCCACTTACCAGTCCCTAAACCTTCCCTTAACTACATGTTAGTCACCCCTCTGGTAGGCCTGAGCGCAGGGTGCATTGTAGGTATAAGGTAGGACATGCCCTGATGGTGTGGCATGTCTTAATAGTGAATTACAGCCCTTTTCGTTTTTCACTATTGAAGGCTACCTGCTCTCCATAGGCCAGGATGGGCTGCTGGGATCGCTACACGCTGTGACCCCAGTGGACTCAGAGAGCATGGTAGAAAGTCATGTTTAGTATGCCTGAACTCAGGATAATAAAATACGTCTTTTAGTAAAGGTTATTTTAATATCCTGGGTTTGCAAATGCTACTTTTAGAAAGTTAGCCTTTGCGTGCCTAACCATCTCAGGCCGCCTCTGCTGTGTGTGTGTGTTCTGCCTAGCAACAGTACAGGAGCAGGGCTGGGGGATTCCAGGAGACAGGTTGGCTGCCAGGTGGTGGGTAGAGAGATTACACCAGGATGGGTGGGAGGAGTGCACCCTGACTCTTGAATAGACCTGTGCTCTGCCACCACAAAGCCGGCGCCGCCCCCTGTGGAGCGGCTGATGTCTCTGCCCTGCTACTGAAAGGAACAAGCCGAGTCACCACAACAGAGTGCTCCAAAACTGGACTGAGCCAGGCCCAGGCCCCCTGGCGCTAAAGAACAAAAGAATCCCTGTATAAAAGTAGGAGCCTGGCTCCTAAGAAATCAGATCCAGATTGAACCACGAAGGAACTCTGCCCGACTAGAAGGACCTGGAAGAAGCTGAAGGAGGAGTAACTTTCCCTGACCTGAGGGACTGGCCTGCAGTAGGTGCCTTGCTAAGGAAGGAGAGGAAAAAGACTGAAAGAGACTTTTGCACTTTGTTCTTCAACTATCTCCAAGGGCTTGGAAGAAGAGCTTGCCCCCTGAACTGAACCCCAGGACCAGTGGGTTCACCGTGTCTCCGCTCGTCTGAGAATTCGAGCCGTGTGCTTTCTCCCGCCGGAGTGCCCTGCGCACCTTCGCATCCCTCCTAGGGCCGTGACACCCAGAAGCCTGGCCGCCTCCACTCGCCGAGAGCCCCGCTCTACCTGAGTCGCTCTGGACCCACGAGTCTGGCCGTCCCGCTTCCCTGTCACCTGCCTGCTACTGGAGCGCGCTTGGTGCCCTTTCGCCCTCCCGCCGGATTTCTAGTGGGGAAGTGAAATCCAGCCTCGGACGGCCGCCCGTACGTCGTAACGTATCCGGCCGCCCCGCTTCACCTCCCAGCCTGAGTCTGACCGTGCCGCCCTCCGCAGTGACCTCCCGCACAGTCCGTGTCGGAGGCCCTGGGCCGCACCTGTCTACCGAAAGCCGCCCGCTGAATTCTTGATCCGGAAGACCCACGAGGTGCAGAACCTGCATCTCTCCTGAAGACTCGTCCAAGCACATCGCACGTTCCCAGGTACAGTGAACTCTCTATCGGACTCGGGGTCCGCAACGTTCTGATTTCCCCGTATCACTGTACCCTGGGTGCCCTGCGCATCATCGTGACTGGACCGACTCAACCGAGCCCTGTGAAGCGCTCGTGATCGAATAAGTTACCAAAGACAAGAACAGTGCCTAATTATCATCTTGTGGCTTCCATTTCGTAACCGTTATTGATGGTCTTGTACATGCCTGCGTAACAAAGAATCTTTTATATAAAGCATCCGTATTTTTGATACAACTTACACCTGGTGTCCGTTTGTGGGGGATCATTGTGGTTTACTGTGTGTGATCGTAAATGCTTAACTGACTAGCGCCCTGAAGTTTAGCCCTGACTGCTCGCGCCACACTACCTATAGGGTGAGCAGGGGTTGTTCTGAAGGGGTAATTCCCTCGCCCTGAATAGAAGAAGGGACCGCTGCTTGTCACAAGTACCTACCTGTGCCAACCAGAGGTTCCCCATTCTAACAAGTCACGACTGGGGAATTTAGAATCTTTATTCACAAAAAATCCAGGGACACCGAAAGATTCCACACATTACCCGTCTCCCCCTACGGATTCAGATCCACCTCTCACGCACACTAGGATTAACGAGATAGGCAGCTCCAATTCTCAGTGTAGGGATAAGCCCACCCTTACCGCAATTAATCCAAGTCATGGCCAACATGTAGATGGTGAACTAAGGAAGGAAATAATAAACCCTAACAGAGTAACATCCCCAAACGAGAAGGGGGGGAATCACTTCTCAGTTATAGTAAGTGATTCACGTAGCCATCAAGTTAATTTGCCCCCAGAGGCGGTACCATATGTGGTGGTGTTAACTGAAGTTCCACCTCTGGATAAGGGCAGAAATGAGGGTTATTATAACCTAAAAAACAAAATCGTGCACTGGCTTAGGACAAATAGACCCCTTCCCCCTAACATCAATGGAGAGATACTGCATGTGCGGAGACTTCCTTGGTTGGGCCGTAGAATCAAAGATCTAGAAGGGGATGTAATCATTATTAATTTTAGAGACCCCAATGCAGTCAAATACATCTTAGACTACCCTCTGGGCTCTACACGGGGATCTATAAACCCCCGTGTATTATCTTATTTCTACCCAAGATCAACAGTCTCTTATAATGTACATCCCAGGGCTCCAAGAAAAACTGTGGCCCTTTTTCATCCATTCGTAGCACCATCTGCTTCCCTTGTTCCACATTGTAACATGCATGTACCTAGTCACGTGGCATATGAAAAAGTAGCAGAATGGACTACGGTTCCACCTAGAAATCACAGAATGGGACCTCGGAGGGTGAATTACACGCTACCATTTACTCCCCTCGAAGTTGATAATAGATTTGGGGCTTTATCAGGAGTTGATGACTGTGATTGACTCAGTATTTCCTTTGGCTATGGGCATAGCATACATGGGGGCCAGGACGAGGGTATGGATTTGATTTTCAAACGGTCGACTTGCTGTCCACACCATCCTATCTCTGACAGGCAACTTATGTCCTCACTGGTGGGTCGCTCAGGGCCCCTGGAACATGCTCTGGCGGCCACAGACGAAATAGCTACCGAATCTTACTGTTCCGCAAACATGGAGAACGGGGTGGAGGCGGTGGGTGGCTGCTTCCCACGAAAGGCCAAAGTTCCACAGGGGCCCTCATGCAACGCACAAAGTGCGCGGGAGGTCTGTGCTCTATTGAGGATAGAAGAAATTACCCCGCACGAGGCTTTTATGCCTGTAACTAGAACTTTGAGGGCTTTAGAGATTCTGTCATGGAATGTGGCTGGGCTCCCCAATAAGTTAGGCAATACTGATTGGGAAACCTTTATCAAAAAACAGGACATATGTATGTTCCAAGAGACGTGGTCCAGAGAAAATCTTAGCCACCCTGGTTTTGCTACTTTTGATATTCCAGCTAGATGGGGCGGGAAGGGACGCCCGTCTGGTGGCCTATCAACATGGATTGCATGTCATTTAGGTTGCACTGCCGAGGTGGTAGAAACTAACTCTCTGGATATCCTATGTGTCGTCCTGCGTTGGCCCAATGGGGCGGGTCTGAGACTGGTAAATATATACTCTAGACCGGTTGGAGTTGCAGCCACCTCAAGGACACTGGAGGATTTAGGGCTTTTTCTTGACTCCCTCACTGGCCCAGATATACTCTTGGTCGGAGGGGATTTCAATATTCAGTTCGAACCACTCCCGGCGTATCTAGATGGGATCAGCAGTGAGGAGGATGATTTCTGGGGAATTCAGAGAATTACAGGTCCGCCAGCCAGGGTAGCATCACCTCTCCTATTGCAAGTTCTAACATTAATATTGGCAAATTCACTTAGAGCATGCAATGGTAGGTTTAAGGGGGATAATCCGCCCAAGCCAACTTTTAATAGACCAAGGCAGGAGTCCCGGATCGATTACATACTGATCAGACTCCAAGACTGGAAATTGGCATTAGACTTTAAAATTGCCCAAAGGGCTGATAGTGATCATAACCCCTTAATCCTCTCATTAGCTGTGGATGGTTTTCTCAGGCCAGAAACTCGGGGAAATGGTTTACCTGCCCCTAGCCTCACTCTGTCTAGCAACAGACGAAGACTAAGTTAAGTTTGCATTGTTTCTTAGATGTCAGACATTTGTGCAGTGCTTTGTAGTAAAAGGATAGAGATTTTTGGAAGTGTGGCAAGGTTTAATGGGGATAGGGTATCAGTCATAGGCCAGCCCCATAAAAGTGTATGGGGGTATTGAGAGTGGCATCCATCAATATATGTGGCCTAAATGATGTGAAGAAAAGACATAATGTTGCGGTTGGGTTACAGTCGCTGGGTGCTAATATCATTTGCATCCAGGAGACACATATAGATGGGTCACAACTACAGATTTTAAATACACTGAGATTTAGGGTGGTAAGTGAGATGACACAGGGGGCCAAGGTACGGGGTGTGGTGATCCTGGCCAAAGGAGGCGGGCTGCAGTTTAAGCGATCATGTTCAGATAAATGTTGTCATTGCGCAATCACTGAATGCCAATATGGGGCGGGGAAGAAACTAACGAGTACAATATTTGGATGCAATGGTGATGATCCTACAGTATTGAATACTATCTCGAGCGAACTTGCTCACTAGCCACTCGCACTTATTGTATGTAGAGACTACAATATTAATCTACCAAGCGATTGTTCTCTTGAGGGAGGAGATATGTGGGACAGACGCAAAAGAAGGAAAATATAGAGTCAATCGGATGTTTAAGAGCTGTGGGGAGACTGGAGATTGGAACAAACAAAGGATTGTTGTGGACACTACCGGAGCGATGAGCGGGGCGTTGAGTACGAGATGAGCTGAGTCCGGAGGAGTCCGGAGGAGAGGGGCGCCCGTAGGAGAGGGGCACCTGACCCAGCAGAGCACCCCAGAGCGGTCTACGGAGCTTTTTCTTGCTACAAAGAGGTCTGCCCTGCGGGGACTTTGCCACTTATTTACTTACTTTTGTGGCCTGTGTCAGAGGCCTCTCTTCGCTCTGCTTTGCCGCATTGGGGGATTGACCGGCGGGAGCTTGCTTTTGGGGGGTGCTGTCGCTTGGTTGCCAGGTCCCTTCCGCCGCCGCGTTTCGAGCCGCAGTGCGGGGGGACTACAGCCCCCACAATCCTCCGCAAGTCCCGCCCACCGTCGACATCACCGGAGACGCAGAAAGGCACCGGCGTTTCTCCTGCGACGCGTGCGGGACCAGCCTGGCTAAGCTCGGGCACCCCTCTAAGCTGCTGTTAAGGTGAGCCCAAAAAAGCATTATGGGGAAACGAAACACCAGTGCCATCACACAGGCCTCTGAGGGCCCTTCTGTCCTCCCACCCTCATTTGAGAGTATGCTGGAAAATGCTTTCAATTTGGTTAGCACTGAAATTGCCAATACCGAGAGGAGGATGTCATTGGGTCTTATGACTTCACATTTAGAGCTCCAGCAAGACTGCCCAAATAATGCTGTGCCGTTTTACCCTGCGGTCACAGTCACGAAATCTACATTGTCGGTTAACCCACCGGCTAACCCCATGGTAGCTCAATTTGGGGGTAGCAGTTCAACTATTATCATTGACTCACAACAAGATCCTGTCATTCTAACCGTTAACCCTCCCCCGACCTCGAGTAATAAGACTGTCGGAGATAAGAGGAAAAGGGGTCCCTCGAAACAAACAATAAATAAAAGGAAACAACCCCTACGCAACAAGAATCAACCCACACCCCAGAGTATGTGGACCAGAGGGAAACAATTATCAGGGGCGGCATGGATGGAATGGATAGTAATGAGTCTTTGCAACTGGTTGAGGGGGATACAGTTATAATCCCCCATAAAGAAGGACATAACTCTGCCTGTACACAGACTGAGCCCATAATTGAAAGCGTTACTCAAAAAAAGTTAAACGGAAATTTTATTGAGACTATAGTCGACACAATTTTTAAACAAATGGAAAGTCAAATGATCAACAGTTTAATACAATTTTTAAAAGACGTGATAGATTGGAAAACCTGGTAAAAAAGGAAGATGTAAAAAGGAAAGGGGTGATTAGCCTAGATCTGCTGAGGGGAGAACGACTACTGAAAGATATGGAGGCCGCTAGTAAGGTCATCTTGGGAGACGGGCCAATCATTAACAGTAGTACACTGGTAAATAACACTGCACCTAGGGATGCCTTAGCAGGAAAAAGCCGACCTGCAACACCATCGCAGCATACTCCAGCTGTAGAAGCTGGACCGCCGTGCCCAGCTAGTGCGGCTGCCGGTACATCAAAGGGGGGACCTAGTTCAGCCACCATAAAGTCGGGGAAACAAACTAATATGGGTTCAGACAAGGGTAAATCCGTTGATACTAGGTCTACAAAACAACCAGGGCCAGCCCTTCACTTGCCCCCTTATGCCTGCCCTTATGTCTTGATCTTAGCAGGTGTACCATTGCTTAAGGGGGGACAAGGTGAGTCCTGGGTGCAGTTGAACAACAAGTGTATCGACTGGTTGACTAAACATAAAGGGGTTGGGACAAATATTTCGAGGGAAATCTTGTCAGTCCGTCGAGTGAGTTGGGTTGGTCCCTTATTTAAGAATATTAATGGAGACTGCATTGTAATTAATTTCAGGCACCCCTCAACAGCAAATGTTATACTCAATAGCAATAATATCTACCCCAGTCCCTCTACTGTTGTAACTCTACTACCGTTGAGTTACTTCTATAGGCCCCCTCAGAGATTATTTAGCCCAGCTCTACCATCTTTTCCACTGTATAATAGATACAGTGTATTATCTGAGCTTGAGACCCAGGACTGACCATCAGCTATCCCTCCAGCTACAGCAGACAGTGATTACTTGAATGTAACTGACTCCGTGGAAGAATTGATAACTGGCCTCCCTATAGAGGTGTCTAACGGTGAAATTGAGGTAATTCTGTCACTTGATCCTAAAATAACTGCTCATGCCACCGCCACCCCTATATCGTCTGACAAATTAACAATTTTGAGTTGGAACATTGCCGGTTTAAATGCGAAGATGAAATTTAGGGACTGGATAGATTGGGTTACTAACTTTGATATTTTAATGTTCCAAGGAACTTGGTGTACTAGTTCTATGCTTCATGAGGGGTATAGCTGTTACAATCAAATTGTACCCGTTCTGGCTATGGGACGACCTAGTGGGGGTTTATCTATCTGGGTTAAGATTACTGCAGGAGCTAAAATTGAACCCTTGAAGGCCAATGATATGAATTTTCAGGCCTTAATTTACACTAACGGGTTTAAATTATGCTTAATTAATTTTTATAATAATGACTTCACAACACATCCAAACACAAATTTTATAAGATTGTTTGATTTTATTGATGGAATTGTCGATGGACAAAAGCATGATAAACTTGATGGCATCTGTGTAGGAGGTGATTTTAACGCACACATTTATCCCCGAACCCCTCCCTGTAAAAGAGGGGAAGAATTGCTTAATCATTTAGCCACACGAGACTTAGTTAATATCATGTAGAAGGTAAATATTACCGCAAATAAAGGACCTGTGGCCACTTATGTTGGGTGTGGGAGTTCAACTACAATAGATTATGTATTTATATCTTCCCTGCTTGGGGATTGTCTATTAGAGGCTGAGGTTGTTAGCACTATATATAGTGACCACAACCCTATTCTGTGCAGTTTTAAATCCATCAAAAAACCGGGGAAACAGAGAAATTGGGGCAAAAAACTTGGTGGCGTCAACGGACAAACTTAGGGTAGTTTGGAAGGGGATAGACAACAAGGGGGTCTTAGCCTGCACAATTAAAATTCACCCTTCGTTAGTGTCTGTCTGTTTATCTAGTGATAATTCTGGACATGACATTATCGAGGCTTTTACAGAGTTGTGTATGGCCATCAAAAAGGAGATTTCCAAACCTTCTGCCAATAATAATAATAAAAACCCCAGGTGGTTCGACACTTTGTGCTCTAAAGCAAACCGTGAATTACGGGCGGCCCTTAAAGCTGAACCACGGGACCAGTTCTTGGTGAGGAGACTGAGGTCAAGCTATAAGCACACTGTAAAAATAAGAACAGAAGTGATATTAAAGGATCATTGGGAATCCCTTGTACGCACGGCGGCACAGAGATGTTGCTGGTTTCTGGGGCGAGGTTAAGAATTTAAGATCAATTGGATCCAACATTACCCCCATAAACTGCAATATATCAGGGGATTTGTGGGTGAAGCATTTTTCAAGCATTTATGCTGCACCGCACCTATTAACGGAAACCTCCTACTCCTCTATGGCCTTTAATATCTCAATAACGGAGGTGGAAGATACTATCTCTCACAGCGCGAGCAATAAAGCACCTGGTCCCGATGGATTATCCATCGACCAAATTAAATCAGAGCCTGACTTTTGGTCACCTTTATTGTGCAATATTTTTAATAACTTAACTAACACCCCAGCCCCAGCAACCTGGTCAAATAGCATTATCGTGCCAATTTTTAAGAAAGGCGACAGACTAGATCCTGGCTGTTATCGGCCCATATCTTTAATAGATAATACCTTGAAGATCTTAGGAAGGGTCATTTTCAATAAGATCAGGACCTGGGCAGAGGAAAATATGATTTTACACCCGTGCCAACTAGGCTTTAGAAGCAACGTGGGGACTATTGAGCAATGTTTAAACCTGAATTTAATATTGGCTAAATACACCATTGCCAAAAAATCCCCATTGTATTTGGGGTTTATGGATTTAAGTTCCGCTTTTGGTTTTGTTAACGCTCCCGCTTATGGTCAGTTTTGTTAAATTATGGGTTAGATGAGTCACTTGTTTATTTTTTGGCCCACCTACATAGTGACTTGAAAGCCCGTGTTCGAATAAATAATGATGGTGAAGTCTCAGGGAACATTATAATTGGCAGAGGGGTCAGACAAGGCTGTGTCTTGGCCCCCCTGTCTGTCTTTCTGGCAAGGCCTACCTTGTCTGAATTAATTTCGCGTGCAACTTATCTCGGGAACAATCGAGGTTCCGCGCGGCGGGACGGATCCGGAGGAGGTATTTCTTGTTTTGATTTTATGACCTGGGTGGAAACGTGAACTACGGTTTGGCTGCGGCTGGGTGTGCCAGCGGGGGCCTCGATGCGCCGCGGACCCGGAGGACGCCCTTGCTGCGCCCTGTGAAGAGCTCCGACGGCGGGATGGATCAGACACAAGTGCCCCTCCCAGGAGGGAACATCCTCAGAGGTGCGGAGACACGGCCGCGATTCCCCGGGTCTCGTGGGGGTCTCTCGTCCCCCGATGCCGTGCACTGGTGGTTGACATGAAGCGGGCTGACGGCTGCCAGAGGTGCGTCACTTTTGAAGCAGTTCTCCGGAAAGCTAACTAGGGAAACTCTCTCAAACTTTGCCAAGCCTGGCTCCGAAATGTTTATGGGCTGTTTTAGAATAATAACGAAAAAAACAGTGGGACTGGTAATGAGAAAGGCAAAGTTCCGACATTGCGATCCAAGATTTTTTCTATGTTAAAGTTGATGGGAGGGCACAGCATTCCTAAACAGAAAACTGAAAGAGTGCAAGTACCAGAGCGCACTGTGACCTCAGTAGAACCAACATTTCACAGACAAGCACACCACTGCCTTTCTCCGAGGCGAAGCAGAAATGCCTCGGAGAAACGCAGTGGCGGTTTCGAATTCGGGGGCGTGTTTTCCTTTTCTCTCCTCTTGCCATTGGCTGGAGGAGATAATTAGAAAAGTTGGAAAAAACACGCCCCCGAATCCGAAAAGGACGGGGCCTGTTCGGAGTGACGGACCTCTTCTCCAATGGCTGGCCAGCATTCAAGAGGCCAGCCAATGGAGAACAGGGGAGAAGAGGGGCGGGTTCAAGCCCCTCTTCTCCAAGTCATTAAATCTCGGACCGAGACTGCGCAAGCGCAGCCTTCGAGCCGAGACCTAAAAAGGGCTTTGTATGATCTTTACCGAAAAGAGAGGGAAAGGACCGAGCTTGTAAAATCTGCTATTATAAGGTACATTCCCGTTTTGGAAACAAGTGACAGGTCTAATAATTTGCCCCAGGGTTACTTGCGAAAGAAACTAGGCAGATGGAATAGGAGTTTGCTGTTTCGTTTCAGGGACGGGAGCATTAAAAACCTACTTTGCTTCCCATTAGTCTTCCACAAAAATTCTGAAAATTTAAGCTGTCCCTGTAATTTAGGTGGAAAACAAAGCCTTTTACATTTTATGTTTTTCTGTGGTTTTTATGTAAAATATACTAAACATTACCTAATCCCGTATTTTAGAGAGAATGTACTGATGGATTTTAACCTGGCATTTAGAGATTTATTGATGCTAGGCTCGGACGATGTAATCTTCAGAGTTAGTTGTTTTCTTCAATCTGCTATACGTTCTCGAGCATCAATGATCATGGTCTGATTACTCAGTTTGCATATTGTATATTTGTATTAGTGGTAGCTCTTTTGCACATGTTATAGCTGATCAGTTGTGGATTGTCTCAACTGTAGCATATGCCAGGCTGAAATATAATGCACGTAGTACTGTAAAATAATGTTATTGTTAAGATACCTGTATTTGAAAGGAAGTTTACTTTATAAAATGAACTGTGATAGTTTCTTAAAATTTTTTTTAAATGATTGTTTTAATTTGGATGAATTGTTGTGATGTACATGTACTTTTATGGATGTTTTTAATATCCGAATAAAGATCTTTGATGATGATGAAAAGTATTTCACGCCTTAAGGAATATGTGTCAGACTCATGGCTTAGTTGACTGCTGGGAGTTGTTAAAATCAAACGATCCAGGGTACACTTATTTTTCTAATCCACAAATGCCCCATGCTAGATTAGATTACATGTTTATTTCTAACTCATGTAATTCAATTTGCCATATAGAGAAACTACCACAAGTACTATTGGACCATAATCCGTTAGTACTAGAGCTGGAAATAGAGGTAGCCAATTTTAACTCTAGGTCCTGGACATTTGACAGAGCTTAACTCCCGGATACTGAATATTGCACCCATATAAAAAGCTGGATCCCAATATTTTTGGAAGAGAATATAGGGAGTACCACAACTGAGGTGGTATGGGATGCCATGAAAGCAGGAATTTGGGGGGAAACATTGCAATATTCCCTGAAACTTAACAAGCAGTCGCTAAAGACATTACAGGATAACCTGGTGGTAGCAGAAGAGAATTTGTTCAGGGCGGTTAAGGAAGGTCAGGATCTTGGGTCAACACAACGGCGGATAGCAATTGCAAAGGCAGCCATTATCAATGTATTTACGGACAAAGCTGTAAGCAAAGTTGTAACACGGAAGGAAATCGTTTATGAACTAAATGAACAGGTTGGCTACCAACTAGCAGTTTGCACCAGGCAGCAAACGAAACCCAATATAATTCGAGGAATTATCGATCCGGAGATAGGGCAGACCACCATTCCAGATTCCATAAGGGATGCATTTGGGAGGTTTTATTGCTCTCTCCATACGGCTGATGACAAGAGGGATCAGGGGGATATTAAAGGGTACCTAAATCCCGTACCATATGAGAAATATGAAAAAGAAGAACAGGAAAGCTTAGATAGCCCACCATGCTGATCAGAATTATGGGTGACCTTGAATAGCTTAGCAAAGGGGAAGTGGCTGGGACCGAAAGCATACCAACCGAGTTTTACGTCATCTTCGCGAGCCAGTTAAAAAAAAAAATCCTTAATGAACTATTCGTATATATTTAACGGAGGGCAACCCCCGGATCATGGTCACGAGCAAAAATTGTGGAGTCCTTAAAATAATTTTTTTTAAAAAACCCTGGCACAATTGGGTTCATACCGCCCCATTACATTAATAAACTGCAAATCAAAAATGTACTCAAAATTACTAGCGAGCAGATTAAAACGCATTATATACAAGGTTATTTCAGAGCGTCTGACAAAGGTTTGTCCCTGGGAGGTCCACAATAAACCACACCTTGAGAGTTATCACACTGTTTGATATCACTACTGTTGCAGGAGACCCTATGGCATTGGTTTTATTAGATGCAGAAAAAGCCTTCCATAGGGTCTCCTGGCAATATCTGTGGATTGCCGTGTCTAGGATCGGGATAGGGGAGGGATTTATTCAAGCAATTAAACAACTATATGTCGAATCTTCAGCCGCAGTGATGGTGAACGGTATACTCTCGAAAGAGTTTCCAATCTCTCGGGGTACCAGGCAGGGCTGCCTATGCTCCCCTCTTTTGTTTGCGATCTATATTGATACATTTATTCGTAGATTAGAGAACAATGGCCAAATACCAGCAATATGGTCTCAGAATTGGGCTACCAAGACCCTCGCCTACACAGACTATATTGCTTTCGTGATGGCAGACTTGCACTCTGCATTAACGGTAATTGAAGAGGCAGAATGCTTCAGACCCAGGTTGTCCTCAATGATGAGATCAAGATGACGGGCTAACGGGTGGTAGAAAAGGCTATATACCTAGGCATCAGTGTTACCTCCAGGTTAGACAATATGGTTAAGGAGAAATCTGGAACCCGTTGTGCGCAGTATGAAAAAGGACCTCCAAAAGCTAAACAACCTTTTTTTTATCCATGGGAGGAAGATGCAACGTCATAAAAGTGCTCTTCCTTCCTTCCATAAATCTTATATCGTTTTAGAGCAATATGTTTGGAATTCACACCACAGTGCTTCAAGTTAATAGAGCATACATTCTCTCGATTTATCTGAGCATATGCACGACCACGGCAGGCATTTAGGTTTCCCACTCTGCCTAGGGATAGAGGGGGGGCTGGCTCTCCCGAATTAGAAATATTATTGGGCCACTACACTAATACATAGCCAAGGGTTATTACAGACCCAATCGGACAATGGACAGATAAAATCCCCTCCGCCTTTGAACGTATATTAGGGAAAGAAACCAGTGGGTGTCTGTGGCACCAGCTGCAGGACAGCTACTAAAAAAAAAGTCTGGTTCAAGACCCTCTTTAGTGTTTTTAAAGTATGGAGTGCCATACGGAGAGTATGTGGAATTGGTAGATTACCATTCTATACACCCTTAGATAATAATTTTGCACTTGCGGAAGTTTTTAGAGATGCTTGCGTGGGAAAATGGAAGAGGGCGGAAATTAATCGGATTGGTAGTGCTTTTTCCCCCCCACTGGTCTTTGATCCTTCAAAGAACCGAAAGAAGATTTTACTTTGGATTGGCGACATTTTTTAAAATGTATCCATATTAGATATTTTCTTGTACAGAAAGGAGGGGGCAGGCAAAATTTGAGAAAGTTGAAATTATTGAAAGAATAAACCAAGATAAAGTAAGATCTATTGGGGGGATACACACACTTATAAAAGCAGCCCTCCCAAATGTCTGGACAAGTACTCCAGAAAATGGCAGGTGAAAGTAGGAGTGTCAGACGAGACATTTTTGTATGCCCACGAGTTATCGAAGTGGGTTTTAATGTCTACCAGGCTACAGGCACAGTTTTATAAAACTTGCTTTTTGTGTTATACACCTGACAAAATCGCAAAATGGGGTGGAGGGAAGGGAACATGTTGTCCTCACTGTGAATTTTATAATACAGATAGTGTTCATATTTTTGCATCATTTCATGTTCTGCAAAAATGTATTAAAGACATTATGAATTTTCTATCGGAAGTTTTAAAAACGGAAATAATTGTCTGAGAATGTAATCCTGCTAGGGACTTTTGAGACTAATCGGCTAAGGGCAGGGCATGAATTGATTTTTATTTCTATGGCGGTTTTACAAATGTTTATTTGAGGCTGCCTGGTTGGATTCCAATGCCCCAGCTTTTCAACAATGGCTTGCCAGGTTGCTAACAATGTATAGTCTAGAAATAGCCATATAGGCGAAAAGGGAGTAATCAGCGTAGAAAAGGTATGAAAATGTTTAACCCTCTACGTGTCTGGATCTAAACTCAAAGCAAGAAATGAAGATGAAGTAAGAATATGTACTTTATCGTATTTGCACTAGTCACTTTAGGACAATATCTTTTCTGGGGTTATTTTTGTTATTTGTAATTAATGAAGTAAATTGTATTGTAATTAGAAATAGGAGATGGAAGTAGTTTACCACGTTACATGAAATAATGTAATGAATTTTGGAATGTATATGGCGTATTAAACTTTTCTCCTGTCTGAGCAGGGGGTGGCGGAGTGGGTGGGATATGTGTGGGGTGAAAAATGCAAAATGAATAAAGATGGTTACAAAATAAAAAAATAAAAAATGCTTGACAAATTTAACATTCCATACTTGGTGGACATGGCTTTGCATCATTCAAAGTGTAGATTACACAACCTACCACAAAACACACTCTGCATTCTTCTAGGAAACTACACCCTTGATGTCTACCTACAGAAAAATTTGCCAAAATTGATCCATGTCAAACACTTAAAGAATTTTACAGATATCACAAGGATCTCCCATGTCACTTTTCTTTTAAGAGGGGTACTATTCAAACAATAACCAGATCTAGAAGAGACCGCCCCCTTTAACTCTTAACTTCCATTCTCTGTGTATCCCCTTTATATGCCACTTTCCAGTAAGAATTATTGCCTCCCTCTAGGTACGCCGATCCACATTCCATATTATACCAAAAAGTAAATTCACTTACCAAGCCAAAGGTGTTTCACTATATTAGACTTTGACAGGCCAATTGGGTCCAACATTTCGTGTATTCAAATGCTTCTAATTTCATTAAAAAAAAATTGTAGCTTCTACACCACCTGTGTCTTATCAGACGCTGGGATCATCATTCAACTCTTCTATTCACAATGGTGTATTTAATGTAACGCTTATCGGACCGCTCTCTGAGATTTATCACGTACCAAAGTTATTTTTCAAAAAATGTAATAAAAAAATACTCCATTTTAATAATTACTTCTCTATGCAGTCGTATAACCTGATGTACTTGGGTGAAACGCTTCCATGTGAAATACTTTTTCTCCCAACTGTCGCAGGTACCCACCAGGGAAGCCAACTTTCCCCACTTCTCTTTCTGCTGGTTACTGAGCCATTGCTAGCGACACTTGGGTATAATCCCGATATTAACAGTATTAACTTCAGCTCTTGCAGGCAATTGGTAGCTGCATAGGCTGAGGGCGTTCTGTTATTTACCGAGGAGGCTGATTGGGTCATTCCCCGCATTATGCAGGAGCTAGAGAGGCACTCCGTGTCAGGCTGCTCCCTTAACAGGGACAAAACCGAGGTCTTACCACTAAATATCCACTGTACTTCCTCAGTGATAGACTATTTGAGTTTGAAATGGCAGCCAGAAGCCCTTAAATATGTAGGTATCTGGTTTGGTAGAGACTTGAAAAACTCAATCACCATTAATGACAATAAAACACTGACCAAAATAAAAAAATAAAGTTGAACGCTTGGTCTCCCAAACTTGTTACCTGGTGGGGTTGGGCCGAAACTGTCAAAATGAAAACAGCTCCACTTGTTAATTTATTTTCCAGTATGCTCCCAGACGTTCCTTCCCCCCTCCTTTTTTAAAACCGTGGACAAACACATCTCTGAATTCCTACGCAATGACAAGAAAGCGAGGATCTCCATGAATACTTCGAAAATGAATAAGACCAAAGAGAGCCTAAACCTTCCCGACTGTCCAAGATATCAACAGGCTTTCAAGGCCTCTGATGGTTTAGGACGCAGGATGCCCACTTCATCATATTCTGGAAAGCTTTGTTACATGCCAAATAGTTTTAAGGCTGATCTCATGCACAGGCTCATAGAGCCAGAAGTTACCCTTTGCTCGGCTCTGGTGGGCTCTCTCCGAGTATTTGTTGGCTTGCGCAGCCTTCAGAATGACAGGTTAACTCTCATAGGATCGGGGGGGGCGCTAGGTGGCGCACGACCAAGATGGCCGCACACCAGTGAGGCTCCTGCCCTGCCGAGCGGAACAATATCCTTAAGCCCCATCCTTGGCTAAAACTAAGCTCTGTTTTCTACACCACAGAAGACCGGAATCGCCACTGATCACGGCGGTGCCGTTTCTGGACGAAGGAGACCGATCGCGACGAAATGGCAGACTGATGACGGTCCCTACGGACGGCTGCCCCTCCGGCCTCGTGAGGGAAGACGGCTGTGACGGCTAGGCGAGCCCAGGGTCGCGTGGGCCCTGCGGGCGGGTGTGGTTTGCCGGCCCGTCATACTACTGTATGCCGTAATAGCACTGTGCTCCTCCGAGGCGGGTGCCTCTGCCGGATCCCCTGCCTAAGGACACTGCGCAGTATAGCGCCTGGCCCGATAGACCTTCACCGTCCCCTGATCAGGTGTAGCTGCCATAGCCCGGGGGGAAGGTGGGGAGACAGCCGCCATTTTGACTGACGGGCGCCACGGGAACCAGCACAAGATACTGCAATAGTAGACACTGGCGGGTGACCTACGCAAGCATAACTGTGTGCGGCGGGGACCCAGCGGAGCCTCTCCCTTCTGTGATCGTGTGCAGCATCGCCACCAGAGTTGTCATCCTGCAAATACCCATAAAGAATACGCTGCGTGACGGCCATTTTGAGTGAGGTGCGGAGTCCCTCTGGCACCGTTGGCGGCTGACTGCGGGGGGCGGTGCGGCACTCCTGACAGCCACGGATTAAGGCTGCGAGTCCCGACTATCTCCGGCGCATCTAGTGGTGGCTCCCTGCATTGCCAACGATTCACACTGTGACATACCGCCTCTTAGCACCACCAGCACACGCGAGGAGCGGGCACAAAGAGAAGGTTGGGCCGATGCCCGGAATAGTAAGGAGGACGGACAGCTCAGCAATACAGTTGTGGGGGTTGGAGGGAACAGTGGGCCCAACACGCCGAACACCTGTGCCGCTCTGACAGGCTTACGTCCTGGGCGCTCTTGGGAAGGACTTACTGGGGCAGCCTCCAGATACATCTCGACGTCTAGGGAGTGACGGTATATACCGACACTACGCCCGAGGGCGCCCCGTTAAGTCTCAGCATGGGGCGAACCAATACCAAGCAGACAAAATTGCCATTTGAAACACGCAAAACACCCAGGTCCAGCTCGGCGGATCACGCAGACTCGGATAGCATGGACACTCAGGAGGAAGATTGGAAGGCGCTCCTACTTGGTATGAAACAAAGCCTCACAACCATCGCTGAGAAAATAGATACCATGAATACACGTATGGACTCAGTTGTTAATAAACTAGACCACCATGAACAACGTCTCAAAGAAGCAGATAGAGTGTCTGACCTGGAGGATGGCGCCACGGCAAACAAAGAACATGTTTCGCAGATGGATAAATTGCTCAAAATAATTGCAGATAAGAACGAGGATTTAGAAGCCCGATCCAGAAGAAACAATGTGCGCATCCTGGGCTTGGCGGAATCGACCAATACGGGTCGCATGGAAGACTTCATTGTAAAATTGGTCGTGGAGCTGTTCGGTCGAGACTCCTTCTCTGCCCACCTCACGGTGGAGAGAGCGCACAGATCCCTGGCTGTCCGCCCACCCCCTGGAGTACCACCTCACCCAGTGATAGCACGTTTTTTAAACTACAGTGACGGACACGGTGTTTTGCCTTGCTCAAGAGAAGAAACAAGTCCACTATGAAAACACCATACTATCGTTCTTTCCAGACTTCACGCAAACCGTGCAAGATGCAAGGCGCAAATTCACTGCTGTGAACAGGGGCGGCCTTAGGCATGTGCAAGCTGTGCACCTGCACAGGGCCACCAAACCCCAGGGGCCACCACGAGGAAAGGGATACAATACATATTCGTGGCGGCCCCTGGCAGGGATTTGGCGCATGAACGACTGAGGCGTGCTAAATGCAATGTGATGCATGCTGAATGGTTGTTATACTCTTTTCCTTTCTAACCCAGTCTCGTCTGTGTGGGGTCGGCCTTGTTTCGGGCTCTTCTGGTAGGTCTTGTGCTTGTTTAGAATCGAGCTTGTTTTAATAGTCCGGATCTGGCACCTCCGGAGGCTCTCATGCGCGCGCATGCGCAGTGCCCGCGAGTCCTGCAGCGAAGGGGTTACAGAAGCACCACGCAATCACTGGCGGCAGGAGGGGTGGCAGCACCCGTGCCCGGCGTGCAGCAAGCAGCACCGAGACCGGCCGAGGCCATGCACCGGCGCGCCTAGAGACCCTGGGCAAGAAAGGCCGCCTTGCAGAGGATAGCATGCCAGTGTGCAACCTTTGGTGCCAGCTGCAAGGTGAGCAGCCCGAGGGTCAGGGCATGGGGAGGGGGAGTGAGGAGGTCAGCGTGTGCCACTGCAGAGTGAACCCGAGGGAAGGTGAGCCATTGGACGAGGGTGTGGGGAGCCCTGGGGAGGAGGGCAGATTAGGCGTAGGAATGAATCCCAGCCCGTGGGGGTGAGGAGCCGGGGGCGTGGGGAAGGTTGGGTGAGGATGTTATTGTAGATGGTGTGTGCTTTGGGTCTGGGTGGAGGTAAGCCATGTGAGGTGGCGAGCTGGAGGTATTCTGGTGGTCATGGGAAGGGAGGGCATGATGAATCGTGAGAGAGAGCCTCTCTCTCACGATTCATCTCTGAGAGGGCGCGGGTCGGAGAGGTGGTCACCGTGCGCCAGGGGTAGGGAGTGGTACAGATCGGCGCTGTATGTTGAGGGAAGAGTGAGTCAGGAGTGCAGGGGCGGTGTTTACTTATGGCTGAGGGGAGGCATGGTGACTTTTGGAGGTGTAACTTGGGAGGCACGGTCGTATTGGGGGGGAAGAGGAGAGCAGGGTACGAGGTGTTAGACGTAATGTTAAGGATTCATTAAAATGATTACAATTACTTATCAACAATCATGAAAACAGAGTATGAAGCTGATACTTGTGATCTAATGAGTGGACCTGCCTGCACAAATCTTTTAAAACATCAAGTGTTCGAATGTACTTGGCATTTGGTTATGTCTGTTTATATGGTGTTGAGGCAGACATGAAATGCAAGCACCTATGGATGGACGCCTGGAATAGGATGGCAGTGCCTACCCATGTTAACTCAATCTAATGCCCTTTTGCAGAGACCTTGGTAGGAGACTGGCTTCTTGATCATTTCTTTAATTACATTCCAGTGCTTGTCATGTGACTAGCAGAGAAAACTAGTTTAACTAGTCCTCAGTTTGCAATTGGTGAAGCAGCCTTCTCTGTCCATACTAGGGGCATAGTTACCATTGGTTCAGCAAGTACAGTGGTACTGAGACCCAAAACCCTCAGGGGCCCATTGAACCCTGATAATTGCTATATTTTACTTCCTGAGCAGCAGCCAAAGGGGCCATTTTCCTTGCTTATGCCACGTCCCATGGGGTCGTTGGTACGCTGTGCTAGTGATTCATACGTCTGCTTGAAAGTTGTCTCCTGACTGGATGTTCCTTGCACATTCATTTTGCTTCAGTGAACCTCTAGTGCCTTTTCATAGCCTTAGGACTCACTGTAATTAATCCTTGTTTAATAGGTGCTCTGAAAGCGAGCAGAACTGGTTGCTGAAATATGGCACTATACAAGAAACCTTAATTAAATATATTGTATTTTGTCTTTTGACAATGTGGTAAAGTGGACGAGTCTTTGGTTACCTGTAGGCTGTCTTCAGGATCAGTTAGTGACGTACTGAGACAGGTCTCTGTGTGCCATGATTTCAAGGTAGCTTACTCTCTTCCTGCTAAGGTCACTTCCCAAATAGATCATGAACTATTCTCCAGGCTCTACTGTTCTCAGTGGACTGAGAAAACAGACCTTGTATGCCAAGTCACATGATCTACCCTATAGTTTTAGAACACTCTTCAAATAAACCTTCCATATGTGGCTAGTCCTCATAATGTGTCATACATGTAGTGGGAAGGGTAATTACTATCAATCAGTCAGGGTTTGTAAAGCTCAGCTGCTTCACACATAAGGGTCTCGAGGCGGTGTGGGATTCATGCTGCTGGATCATGCTGCTTGTTGGTTGAACAGCGAGGTCTTGTGGTCCTTCCTGAACTGCTGGAGTGATGGTGAGGCTCTGAGGTGCAGGGGGAGGGTTTTCAGGTCTTCACTGCCAGGTAGCGGCCTCCACTGTTTTATCAGCGGCTGCATTGGATGGCTGCTAGAGGGATGGTTCTGGAACATATTTTCCTGGTAGGTTGGTGGAAATTCACTCGTTCATTAAGGTATGCTGGTCCTTCATTGTGTAGTCCAGGGAAGACATGGCTTGGCAGTTCGGGCTGGACTGTTCCCATGAGGCACAGGGTCAAGGCTGATTTGCATATGGCCATGTCTGAACTGGGGTGGTGTGGTGAGCAAAAAAACGATGGATTTAGGCCCAGATCTCTGTACTGGGGTGAATGTATGACATTGTTCTGCATTCTGTCCATCAACTGTTGTTTTTGCAAGAAAATAAAAATGACACATCAAAATCTTTCAGCAGCCGCCACTGCTGATTGTCTTCTTTTTTTCCCTACCCACTGCTAGCCTCGCCCGCTGCATTGCAAGCAAAATGAAGAGAATTCGAGTACACAAATCTGGTTATTCTAAATGAAAGAGAAAGGTGGCTCAGCAGGCTTTCGTAGTGTCACAGGAAGGAGCAATCCTGAACTTTATCACCCAAGGGAAACCTAAAGATGGAGAATCCTCTGGCCCGAGTACTGCTGATGCACTAGGTAAAACAGGCGCTGACGACCATAAAGAAGAACAAAAAAATGATGATATCCATGAGCAGAATGATACTCATGAGCAGACCAATGAAAATGAACAAGGTGACTCTGAAATTGATACAAACATGCAGCAATTACCAATTTAGGATGAGGATTATTACAAAAGACCCTCAGACAGAGAAACTGAAACATCATTCATCGGTCCATCAACATCTGGCATTCTGAAGGAGGTTCAGAATTTACAGACGGATGATGCTGGTATTGAAAAGGAAGCCAAAGAGCAAGACCATGTTACAGACCCGTGTTCTGAATATGATTTATGTGATTGGAGGGATCCTACTTCGTGGCCGAACTCTCTTACGGACGCGCAACGTGTTTTTCTTGTTGAAAGGGGTCCCTCCAGAGACCCAGATTCTAAAACAAAGTATCCAAGAGATGAGCACTCAAAAAGTAAACGTCGTTTTTCTGTTACCATGTTACTGGTCATCTAACGCCTTTTCTGGACGTTTTATTAAAACACCTTCCTGAGCTCCGCCCCGCCCGGACCCCCTCTTCCGGGGCCCCCTACCTGCGCTCCCTGCACAGGGCCACCATGAGCCTAGAGCCGCCCCTGCTGTGAAGAATAAACTACAGGCGTAATTGATTCCCTACGCTGTGATGTACCCAGCGAAACTAAAGATAACACTCCAGGGGAGGCAACATTTCTTCCAAAACCCACAACAAGCAGAGGACTACCTCAAACGGAATCGTCGAGCTGCATCTGCCGGAACGGGCAGGCAAGAACACTCCAGATCCCAGTCTCCCCTATCAAATCCAGACTAAGACTAGCAACTGCTACCGAAACACGCGTGATCAGCATTGGTGATCTGAATCCGAGAAACTGGCCTACATTGGGGATGTATTGAAGTTTATATATCATTATTATCTGTTCCGCCCGGACTCTCACCTCCCTCCTGCCATGGCTGCCCGCTGATGCAGCGGTGTAGCGGGTAGGTGCAACAGTGGAGGAGAGTGGGTATGGCGTGAGCCCCTAGTGACTCTCCCACGAGGGTGTTCCCCCCAAATCTCCTACAAGGAGGGACAGTATTGGTTGGACTGAAGGTTCTTAACAGTAGGGGGGGTACGTATGCCCGGCGAGTTGGGGATGCCGGAGTGGGTGGGGGGAGGGTGTTTTATGTTTGATGCAATCTTGTTATCTACCCAGTTGGTTAGCAGGGGCAATATAGTATTCAGTCGCAGGCACGATAGACGAAGGCATGACAGACATCACACGGGATATTAACAATCTAAATGTATGATCATGGAATATACGGGGTCTGAATAACCCTAGGAAAAAGAGGCAGGTACGAGGCTACTTAGACATAGCATCGCAGTCGCACTGCTGCAAGAAACACACTTGAATGCGGAACTCGTACCTCAATTCGCTGCGAAATGGGCCTCATATCGTTATTTTGCATTGTACTCCGGTTACTCTCGGGGAGTGGCCATTTTCAAACGAGGAGTGAGGTTCATGCCCAGTGGGTCAGAAGCGGATACTAATGGGAGGTACTGCCTGGTATGGTATGGGGGAGGCTCAACTCATATGACGTGACAATCGCGAATTATTACGGACCCAATACTGACGATCCACATACTTTGCTTTTACTATGGAGTAAAATCCAAACGATAGGTACCACTTATGTTATAAGTCGGGATGGCGCATTGGCTAGTACACGTAACCCATGTGGCTCACACATATTCAGATCATTCCCCCGTGGTGATGGAGCTGCAGCCCCCGATAAGCCACACCCCGTATAACAGTTAGCGTCTCAATCCCCTGCATCTCCAAGACACAGTTTTTAGGACGGAAATTGAGCGGGAAATTAAGGAATTTTTTTAACGGAATGTGCAGTCTGTTTCCAGCCTCACTGCTGTCTGGGAGGCATTTAAGGTCACAGCCAGGGGATGGTGTATCTCAAAGGGTGGGGGCATACTCAAAACTCTACGCAGGGACCTGCATAGCCTGGAAGGGGAACTTAACGCGCTAGAAACAGAGCTTCAGGCACACCGAATGATGGGGCACATAGAGCTAAAATACGGGAAACACTCAGAGAATACGAGGAAACCACGAGCAGGGAAAGTAACTTCTGAGGGAAACCATACCTGGCCAGCGTTTATGGTGAAGGTGATCGTCCAGGGAAGGTTTTAGCACGCATGATTAGACCCCCGACCCCCCCCCCGCCCCCCGCTCAAGTTCTCAAACTTTGTCGCGGAGATACAAGATGCACAGGGGACCATATATAGAAACCTCTCTGATCAACTCAATATGTTCAGGGAGTACTATAAAACACTGGCACCCCGCTCGATTTGCCACAATACTTAGAGGACACAGCATTGGCATGGTTAGGACCTAATCAACAAAAATTTCTGAATTTGGAATTGGAGGTGGACGAGATTACTGAGGCAATAATGCATATGAAATCAGGGCGAGCCCCGGGCTCAGACGGCCTGCCAATAGAATTTTATAAAGCCTACGCACCAATTTTAGCACCCATCTTGAAAGAAGTGTTCTATGCGGCGTTAGAGGAGGGCAGCCTACCGAGAACCATGCAGGAGGCTCAAATAACCGCGCTACTAAAACCCGGCAAATCCCCGCTACACTGTGCATCATACCGACCCCTATCTTTGCTGAATTGTGATACTAAAATCCTAGCAAAGGTGTTAGCGATCCGCCTCAGTTTTTCGATGGAAAGATTGGTGTTGCCGGATCAGGCGGGATTCATCCCAAATCATGCCACATCCCACAACCTTAGAACACTTTTAGCAGTACTGCAAGACATAGATCCCAATTGCTCAGCGGTGGCGGTTTTTGACGCCACCAAGGCGTTTCATTCAGTGGAGTGGGATTACCTGATGGGAAATCTGAGTTACATGGGGATGCCCTTTACCCTCTTGAACTCGGTTAAACTGCTGTACACGCGGCCGATAGCCACAGTCCTGCTGAATGGTGCACGTTCTTCTCACTTTACCGTTTCCAGAGGCACGAAGCAGGGATGTCCGCTATCCCCAATTTTATTTGCTTTGGCCATCGAGCCCTTGGCAGCAAAGCTACAACAGCATCACAATGAGAGATCCCTGATTTATCCTGCTAGACAATTGCTCATCTCCCTCTATGCGGACGATATGACCCTGTATATCAAAAAGCCTCAAGAGAATCTTAATCCTGTGTTGAGGGTGATAACCAAATTCAGCGCCATTTCTGGAATACAAATAAATTGGACTAAATCTGCAGTTATCCCCTGGTTTGGGAGAGTGCCGAGTTAAAATACCTAGGGGTACATAAAACCAGGGATGCGTGCGAATTATGGCGTAGATATTGACAAGACAACATCACCATATGGATACGACTACCACTGTCAATGGCAGGGAGGATATCCCTTATTAAGATTATTCTACTACCAAAATGCCTAAATGCCTGTATCTCTTAATCAACATCCCATACCATCCCAGGAGGTCCTTCTTTAACACACTTAAGACACAACCTATAAGACTTATATGGGGCGGGAAACAGGCGCGGCTCAGCCTAACCACATTGATGTTGCCGTACCAACAGTGGGGATACGATGTTCCCAATTTTGAGTACTATTACTATTGTGCGCAGGCACATTTCGCAGTTTACTGGGTTCACCCGCCTCCCTTCATGCCTCATCTGGTGGTGGAAGACGGCTATATGTCGCCGATGCCTCCAGAGGGCTACCTCTTTACTAGGGCGAAGGAGCGAGAGCGAGACCCCTCCGCGGTGGACTGTACTCTCGCTGCGTGGAGACAGATTGCGCGCAGGTTAGGAGCCCCCATGATGTATTCCCCTAGGATGCTCCTGCTACGTAATCCCTTATTGCAAGTCACAAATGAGGGGATATGCCGCAAACTGCTTGATGGTCTGCATTACACCACCTGGGGGGGGGGGTCTATATATCGGGGGACAATTTCGCTCTAGGGCACAATTCTTTGGCACACGTGCCCACAACCATGGACACCTTTATGTATATTCGACTTAGGCAAAGCGTAAAAGCGGTAACCCCTGCATTTCCCTAAGAGCCAGATATATTTCCACCCCTACATGACTTATTACAGGCGGAAGCCCCACGACAGGTCACATCACTCTTGTATAAACACATACAGAAAGCGCCACCTCCCCAAACTCCACGGGCCAGACGGGAATGGGACAACAACCTAGATATACCACTCACAGACGAGCTATGGGAATTTAGTTGCAAGCAGACGGAGGAGGTCACAGGCAATAGTAGGCTACGCCTCATACACTTAAAATTTCTGCATAGATTATACCATACTCCGGTCAAACTGCACAAACTGCTACTGCGGGAACATGACAACTGTGCAAGATGTGGAAGGGAAGGAGCAGATTTAATAAATTTAGTGTGGAGCTGCCCTCAGGTGGCTGCCTACTGGACACAGGTTTTTGACGGGATGTCCAAAATGATAGGTGCTCAAATATCCCCGAACCCGCTCATGGCTCTTCTAGGGCTCACTCAGGACATAAAAACAGTGCATAGGAAATATTTGGCAATGGGTTTGCTCCTAGCGAAACGTAAGGTAGCATGCAAATGGGGACGGGGGAGCGCTCCTAAGTTCAAGGAATGGATAAATACGATGTCCACGTGGCAAGATCACATGTATTATTATGCCGTAATATTACCCATAAAATCGCGTCCGAAAGACATCTGGGGACCCCTGACTGTCTTTCTCCTGGGGAACGAGACAGTTCAGGGAGAGGGCCAGGGAGGGGGTGGGGAACCAGGAAGGAGGACAGTCCTAGAGCCCGCTCGTGGTCCTCACAGGCAGAATCTGAGGCATTGTCGAATTGCAGTGAAATTGTGGCAAATGAGTAGTGATGCTGGATAGTGGGATGGGTGATTTTTTGGGTACCTGCCATAGTGGTAGGAGGCTAAACTACCCTCCTAGTTTAAGCAGTAATTGTGATGTCTGCATATCGCATACCCTAATGACCCCGTATACTACGAAATGTAATGCTATTTGTATACTATAATCATGTGCTGCCCTATGATCGCTGGATGGGGGTTTTGCAAATGTTAGATAAGGGGGGCGGGGGGGTAGTTGATGCTATGCAACAAATTTGTACGGGAAGGTGTAAGATTAGCGCATCATTAATGCACCTGAATTGTTGATTGACATTACACTGATGTACTGTAAAAGCTTGGGTCGTGAGCACATTACCTCTCCACGAGTAATTTGTATTTAGAGATGTGATGAACACGCACAGATGGAGGTGAAGTAAATATATACATGTAATAATACTCGGACTCACTTGTCGAATGGCAAGTGCTCCCTGTGGGTCGACAGTCAACTCCGCCAAATGAACTTCGAACTCTGCAAACAGGAGTAGAAAGAAAAGCCAAAGTGAATAGAGTTTTGTACAAATGGTGAAAGTGATTTGCGAATCAGACATTCCCTTCTGTATGCAGCACGCACAGACTTCAAAGCTGCTACTGGTTATGTGCAAAATGAAGTTCACAATGTAGTTTTCTAGGATTGTCAGATTACTAAAGTACTGCTCCCTTCTGAGAATTCATGATCAATACTGTAATTTTCCATTATAACTGCTTTTTTTTAAAACTCACCCGAAAACAAAATTAAATATTCTTTAAAAAAAAAAAAAAGACGATGGAGGCAACAAAAGCAACAGTGTGAAGATTTCAAAACCAAAGTGTCTCTATACACATTTTGTTGTGCTTAACATGACAAAGTTTCATAAAACTAAAACAATGGCTGTGAATGGGTCTACCGAATCCTGTTCGGAACGGGAGAAATATATATATTTTTTGAAGTCTGGACGTGAAGAAAACTATATGTGAACAGTGGAGACAGACAAAGAAAGCTGAGGCAACGTGGCTTGCTCTGAGGTACAGGGTTCATGCCGATTGGCGATGCATTATTGTTTGCCTCAAAGATTTGAAACATGATGGAAAACAGCTAGTCGGAACTTGCACCTAAGGAGAACAAGGCCTTTGCAAGACCTAATGAAGAGCTGAGGCCAAGGAAGTCATGCGAATGTGGCGAGCCGAATCATGAGAGGGGGGCCTGCCTCAGTGCTTTGAAAGCCAGCTGTCCCTGACCTCGTTCTCGCGTACTAGCGAATGATCTACCCTATGTGCTGTGAATGGATGAAAGTGTGGACAGAAATGCTCAAGTTCTCATTGGTGTGTAATGCCAATAATCCATGCATTCATTACTTCAGCAATGTTTGTCTGACTTGTATTACCATCTGTGTTATTGCATGTAGGACTGCCCCTTCCTATTCCGCATCTGAAGGTGGGGCTGCAGAGCACCTATCAGACATATTTGATAGGTGGTGCCATGTGAAGTGTACTAACCGCAACCAGTCCTTTAGCCAAATTCGCATTTTGAGACTTGGGTGTATACTTTTTCAATTGTAAAAATACAAGCTGCAGAAGGTACGGCGTTGCTAGCTAAAAATACCAGACTGACAATGTCTCCTGACAATTGGCAAACACTGCAGTCACAGGTAAGTATCACTTAAGAGAGAGAGGTACAGTGGGAGCAGGGGTGGCAGGCAGGGTTAAGGAAACATTTGTCACATGTTGGCATCGCCTGTAAAAGACCGGTAGTATTAGGTAAGGATCAGTCACATGCCTCTGAAAGGCGGCTAGGACTCGTTCAGATTCTGTCACAAGTCAAAGGAGTGACAAAGACTGTAGGGCTTGGCAGTCAGTCACTTGGCAGGATCACATCGAAAGGTTGTGTGGGCTGGGAATAAATCAGTTGTATGACAGTTTTGCATGTGAAAGAGTAGAGTGGGGACAGCGTTACTCCACTCACAAGGACCCCTCTACACATTCAAGGCCTCGTCCACCCCTACACTGCTGCATCACAGGACGGAAAAGAAGAATGCAATGATTTTGACCTGGTAGCAGGTCTTCTAAATTCAAACATCCCTCTGGACGGCCTTCCAGTGCATCTGCGAATGCAGTCCAATCACCTGAGGTTTTGGCGTATCATCAAGATCGACTATACCCACACTAAAAGTGGGTGCCCTTCACTACCCACACATTTGGCACATTCCATTTACCCTTATCAAATGTTTCCATGAAGCTTGAAAAGAAACTTTCAATAAATTGGTATTGGCTACATGAGCCATGTGTCGAAGATGCACCTCAATGGTCATATAGAGCAACACATTGAGTACAGGGATAAAATCTTAAAATGCACAAAATGCTGGCTTCCCTCGCCTCCTTTGATTTTACCATTGCCACAACAACTGACCAAACTGTTCTGAAAGAGTTACGGTTTAGAGTAAAACTCTCCTGCTCCCTTGAAAGACTGGAAAATATATGGAAATGAAGATTGTAAGCTGTGCATGTGAGTGGCTAGCCTGGTATATGATACACTTATGTAAGTTGACAGACTGCATAAGTCCAGAAAACCCTTATGGTGAATTAGGAGGTCTAAGACAACCTTAAAAAGCTCTCTAAGTGGTAGCTGTGGAGAGCAGCCTTCAGGCTTAGTCCAGAAGAAGTGTAAAGCAGCTTGTTTTACCAGAATGCAATCTTCTAGGTATCGATTAAATGAAAAAGAACCACACAAGGTATTTATAAAAATATATATTTATTATATAATACTCACTAACATGTTTAGATATCTCCTACCCAGAGATATGCACAATGCACACAATACTTTGCATACAAATCACATAAATAGCACAGAATACACAGTGAACCCCAGGGAGAGACCAAACCATATATTAAGAAAGTGGTATAAGAACCACGACTTGTGTCAAGACAATGTCTAGAGGATGTAGAAGTGCCAGGCCCCCAAGGAACCACCAAAAGGTGAGTGACTAGGAACCCCACGGAGATAGTGTGCAGTGTGGGAACAGGACTGCATTCTCTGTACAAATCAACGTGCAAGTCGTGGTTGCAATTTTAAAGAAAAAGGACCTTTCCAGTGGAAGACAGAAGGTTGGAGCGACACCCCACCTGTGGATACCCTAGCACCCACATTACCTACACCAGGGAAGATGGGTGCACAGGTGTTAAGTAGTGTCAGAAACCGCCGTCGAAACCAATGGAGGACTTCAGGAAAGTGTCACTGCTGGAGAAGGAGAAAGTGTCCGGTGGAATCCGAAGGTGAATATCTAGCTGTTAGGTACCTGCAAGCAGACGGGACGGTGTCTATGTCACACAAGATTGATCTGGAGACCTGAAGACGAATGCCCACCAATGTTGAGTGTTGCAGGAGAGTCGACAGTGACCTTGATTCTGCAGCTGTGAGGACCAGGAGACACAGATGAAGACTAGGAGCTGTGGACGACCTGTCCCACGTCGGACGTCGAGAGCTGATGGGTCGGTGTCCATCTGAAGCACCAACAAGCCTTGGCAACTGCAAACAACATGGATGTCGAAGAAGGTGCAATGTCAGGATCAGCAAGGCTCAGTGGACTCACCACAAGCATGGGAGTCAGGGCAGGCTCCAAGCAATCATGAACCCAAAAGAAACAAAGATGACCCTCAAATGGACCCACAGGACGGAGGCACTGGTGTCCAGAGAGGACCTTAAGCGTCCCACCAAAAGATGCAGGCCACGATACAAACAATGCAGACGAAGATTCTCGTCACTGGAGATGCTCGAGGCTGGGGCTACTTGGAGCCCGAAGATCTTGGTGGAAGGTAGCCAACGAGTCTTTGCAACGGCAAGTCGACGCAGTGCACAGGGGTTCGGTTACTGCAGCTCCTATGGGGGATACTGGCCTCAAACTTGGTGGTGAGAGGGCCAAGCAGGCCTCGAGGGATGTGGAGAACCCCCACCTGTGTTGCCGAGCCTTTCTTAGTCCCTGGGAGTTCAGGATCAGCAGACCGGTCAGCTTCGTTGCGTTACAAGCAGATGCAGGGAAGTGACTCCTCCTCTCCAAGGGAGATTTCTTCAGGTGTCTTTGGTGCCCACAGGCCTTGGAAAGTTCCTGTACGGTACACAGGCGATGCAGCAGACTGAAAGGGGGACAAAGTCGAGCCCAAACGTAGTCCAGCGAAGTCCAGAGTGCCCGGATGGTAGAAGTTGAAGTGGTGTCTGAATTGAATCGTGTCCCATGACGAATCTCGTGACCTACCCAAAGTTATGCCCTTAAGTACACTAGGGAAAGGGTTTGGACGATTTAAGGTTCCCTCCCAAGGGAGGAAGTGTACAGTGGGGAGGATACTCCCATATCCTTTGTCCGATTTCGCGCCAGAGCAAGAGCCAGCGGCTCCCAGAGCTGGTTTTAACTGGACTATGCCAGGAGGCACCAAATGTGCCCGTCATGCAGACTGAGTGGCGCTGGCAAGGACACCCACCCGGCCCCAATACACTAAATCCTGTCTGGGAAGTGGTCACAACTCCCTGTGACAGGATACCTATTGTTCTGCCTTTCGCCTGCTCGAGCCTAGCTCAGCAGCAGGAGGGCAGAATCGGGTCTCTGGTCGGAAGCAACCATGTTGTGCTGTCCGGGTTTAGAAGACTGGTGCCGGGAGCACTGAGAGCCTAACAGAGGTGTTCTGGTGCTTGGAATCATACCTCACACCGTTTACGGTGTGGGGGTATGATTCCAACATGTTTGATACCAAACATGATAGGAATCGTTGCAGCCAGTTTCAAGAGGGTCGTCGCTTAATTACGCGGTGCCCCCTTGTATGGTATATGGCTGTTTCACTTACAACCCAGGAGAATGGACTCCGTAGGCTGTAGGGGTATCCTGCTCATGCAGGGGCACCCTCACACTTCGAACCAAGCACCCTGCCTTTAGGATTGCAAAGGCCTGCTATAGGAGTGACTTATATGTTTTAAGTGCAGTGACCCTAGATATAGGAAACCTATATCTTTCGTAAGTGGTGCTAGCATCAGCTTACACAGGCTGCAATGGCAGGCCTATAGTTACAGTTTGAATGGTCTCCCATGGGTGGCATAATACATGCGTCAGCCCATGGGGGAACTCTGGGGGAACTCTGGGGTACCTATGCCATGGGTACCTTGGTACCATATACTAGGGACTAATAAGAGTACCTCAGTAACCAATCTGGGATGTACCCAAGTACTGAACAGAACAATTTAAGGGAGAAAGCAGAGAGACTGGGGTCCTGATTAGCAGGATCCCAGTCAGACTAGCCCAAACAGCTTAGCACCAGGCAAAACGTGGGGGTAGCCATAAAAGCAGCTCCTACTTTCCTACAGTACAGCTTTAAGAGGAGTGAATTTGATGCACATTAAACCAAAAAGCATATTAAATGTGTTAGCGCACTCAGACTCACAGGTGGTGGGGGTGGTATAAAGGGATGTACAGAGAAGCACCACTAAGAAAACGCATGTGAATGCTTAAAGGCTCGATATTAAAATCCGGCAACCAAAGGCATTAATGATGAAACATAACATGGTAAGGGTTCTTTATCTGTTTTCCAACTAGTTGGGTTACTCTTTCTCTTCCTGAGGCAGCCGCGGCCCTCCCTACAAAGCTTCATTCTTATGTGCACGACTTAAGGGTGTGACGTTATTTGCAAAGGCAATGACAAACATGGGAACCTCCTTTTACATGCAACAAAAATACATTATAAGTGCAGGACCAGTTTATCAGTACTCAACTCTTTGGGATGCCAGACAGGATGCATGGCCAGGGCTACAAGTGACGATTGGGTGGCTGCCAACGTCGAAGAGGAATTTAGTCCACGGGCCCATCTCCCCAACACCTCGACATTGCGGAAAGGTACTGTAAGAAATTGTATTTGGGGTAGTTGACTATCCACCTCAAGGAATAATCACTAAATTAACCTGAGCTCAATCACTCAGTAGCTATTTCACAGAGCAGACCAGCCTAACTTAGGGCAATGTGAAAGGTATTCCTGCAGCAGCAAATAGTAACAAAGTCAAAATGCCGAATAAAAATCCCTAACCGAATTAGAAATAGGGTAAAGTGTAATAAACAAAATGACACCAAAATAACAAAAACCCAATAAAGAGAACCGGAGATATGAATTTTTAAAGATTTCAAGGACAATAACACCAAAAAGCACAGAGCGATAATATTATAGGCCGGTAGACAGTTACCTAGGCACAATTTCAGGCTGGTTGTGATGGAAAGTGGGTCAGATACATCAACCAAGTTGGTCCCGGTTGCTGACGAGAAGTTACTTATTTGTAAAATGCTTTATTAAAATATAATGTGCAGAGTTTTATCTTTAAAAATGAAGTGTTAAGTGCAAAAATTGTAGTAGTCATTAATACTTCAAAACTATTGGCATGTTGCATAGAAATGAAGTATAGTTTATTAATTTGACGTAACCACAGACCCTGTGAATGAAATAAGACATGAATACCGAAAAGCTTGTGTTTTCAGACTTCACAACCGTTGTGCAAGATGTTTTTCTTCTCTTTGCTGCAGACGTTGTAATTTTGAAAGCTACTGTTTATAAACTAATTATCAGACATTTGTTGTAGTAGACGACTGATAGTACAGTTCTCTTTACAAATGATGTAGACGACAGGGAGGATGATTCACATACACATGCTTAAAAGACAATTGAACTCTGGTGAGAATATGAGGGTAAGCCTGTTTCCAGGAGTGTGCTGAAATCCAATTAGTCAACAAGAAGAAGAAAGAATATATTTGTTGCAACAAAGTAAATGTGCATTTAATTAGTGTGTGATCTTAGACTAGAGAGAAGTTAGGTGTGTCCCCTGTCCCAGACTCTTCAAGAGGATACTCTTTACTGGGTTGTCTTGGACATCTCCTTACGAGAAGTCTCACTTCCTGATTTGCTATTAGAGCTGAGGATACTATCCAGCGTATTATGCTAAAGCTTTATGCTTGATTCTCCATCGGGAACATTCATGGGTATCTGAGCTGACACCTTTAATCCTTCTTGCATTGATACCGATTTATTTAGAATACGGAAGTTAATTTATGGAACACACTTGTTGCATTTTTATTGTATCAATTCCTTATTGATTTGCTATATTGATTTACGTTATTACCAAATAATTGATTGATATTAATCTTTGATAATGAGATTTAGAAAATAAAATCTTAAAGAATGAGAAACTAAAATATTTGAAAATGAAACCCTTTAGCTCAACGTAACTCTTTTGACTGAACTAAAAGAAATAACTGATATTGTTTTATACTGACTTCCCCTCCTCACATTTCTGTCGACATCAAAGATCCATCAACCTGTACGCAGGGTTCATGACTGGTAAGTGACAGTGAAACCATGCGCTCCAACAGTGGTAGCAGAGTATAGTTTATGTCACGAGAGAGAATCTGAAATAATTAGTCCTAGTTGAGAAATGCCCATGTCCTTAAGACCAAAGCCAAAGCTTTAAGATTGACGGCGTTGCGGTTTCGAAGGTGGTTGCAGTAGTGGGAGTATCAATAAGCTTATGTGTCGCTATGGTCTTTGTTGAGATTTGGTCGTGTTGTTTTGTTGTGCTTGGGAATAGTAGTGTGTAAGCGTAAATTGTTGAGCAGTTGAAGTAGTTAGTTATCGGACTCGAAGTAGTACAAGATCCCAGAATAGATAAGCAGTTCAAACTGTGGTGTTATTTGTGGTGCACAATTGTAAGATATCTTCGAATTGCACAATTGATATAGGGACTATAACAATGATGTGATTGTACTAATATTGATTGGGGTTAGTGGAGCCTATTGCCAAAAGGAGAAGCTACATAGTTGGAGTAATTTCCCGCTGGTCAAGATTTCATTCGCGTATGTGTAAGATTAGGGAAGTCGGAGGGTGTTAAATCCTTACTTCCGATAATTTTTGTATAAATGAATGATTTGGAATTTCTTAAGTGGAGCAGACAAAAGTTAGTTGTTTATTATGCTTAGAATTGTAGAATTTGTGTACGAGAAAGTTGAAAAGGAAGGTGAACCGATGAAAGGAGTCAGGAGTACGTCATAGGGTGCCATGCTGAGATTGGTCAGCTGGCATTAGAGTCGAGCTGTTATTGGTTAATGACGACAGAGTGCCATGCTGGGATAAAACAGGTGTTGTGAAGTGCCTTGCTGAGACTGGTTGATGAGAACTCCAGTATTAAGCTGTGACATGATTGGAGAAAGATTGAAGTATACGGAATTAGAACCAGAATCAAAACCCCGAAATTTGAACTTAATCATTGCACATCATTTGTTGAATTATTGCAAAAATGAAATGTTTCATAACCCTTGGAGATTGGATTAGAGGTGATATAGTTCAAGAAAGTGAATATTCGTCACCAGAAGGTAGGCCAGTTTGTTACATGACGACAAATGTACGGTTTCATGCAGGTTTGTGGCTTTGTCAATGGTGCAAGATTACTGAAAATTAGAGTTCATTTATATTTCCACAAAATGGTACATTTGATTTAGAGGTTATTGAACATTTAAAGGAGAAATTATACAATATGAAACCACCTCCAAGACCCTCACATTAAGAAGCATGTAATGCTTGGGAGACAGCAGCACGTGATAAAGAGAAATATCAGAACAGGACAAAGACGTAAGCGAAATTATGCAGATGCTCAATAGGACACAGAATAGCAAAGGTGGAGAAAATGTATAATCGAGGAAGCTAGAATGTACCCTGTCATGACCACAGAAAAGACTAAAAGAAATTGGAAACAAATGATGAAGAACTGCAAAGAAAACGGACACTGATAGCGATTCATGGATGATGTTCTGGATGCTTTATTGGCTTCAGTTCCACCACATGTGGCACCTACAACAAATACTGATAGTGATATAGCTTCTAGTGCTACAGGGGCTTCAGGCCCTGTTGACCCGAATGTAATTCAGAACAAGTGATCATTTCCAGCACTTCAAATTGCAAATATACCTGCTGAAGTGGCTCATGCTGTAATAATTCCAGGTTTTACTGTCTCAATTTTGACTGTTCCTGCGCCAGTGTCACAAGTGGTGTCAACATGGACATTGGTAGTGGCAGTTGCGACTGCACCGATCCATATTGTCCCAAATAACGTAGCTCAAGGTGCTGTAGGAGGCGAAGCTGCGACAGGGTTCATGCAGACATCGCAGAATTCACATACTGTTGCGTAGACACCACTGCAAAACGTTCAAACATTGAGAGAAGGAAGGAAGGATTGTTTTTACGACACCAGTTGCCAAAAGTGAGACCTCACCATTTGAGGGTGGAATTTTTCCATCAGGGTTTGAAGAAACCACAGACAATAAAAAGACTGAGGTGCCAAGAGATCCTATACTAGCAAAGAAAAGAGCAAGACCATTAGGTGTTTCAAAATTAAAGGTGGAATTAGAAGAAAGGATTAGGAGATGTTTAGATATTCCCCATGTGGAAAATTATTAGGAAAATGAACTGATATATTTGAGTAAAGAAATAATGAGACGTGCAGCTATTTCACATGATAAATTAACGGAATTAGCATGAAAATATGAAGTGGAGTGTTCCATTACAAGGATGAAGCTAATGTGACCTTCAAGAATGAAGTTATGTATTGGGGAATTGGTAAAATGCATCCGCAAATAGAATGATTTTGACAGATTAGAAAGCAAGTGTACAAAGAAACAAGAAATTAAACCATCAGATGCAGCAGAAGCAAATATTAAACCACCACCAGCACCCCCAGATGAAGAGAAAGCATTTACTTTTCCTGTTAGGGAGATGCCAGGTGGAGAATATGTGCATGTACCACGGATTGCAGGTGATATTGCAACACTTAAGAACAATTTTCAGAAATTGACAGAGAATCGTGCACAGTGGCCTGTACAAGCTGGCAGGTTCTGAGAACAGATCTGAATATTTTGACATTGTAGTACAGAGTGATTTGTGGGCTAAGTACAAAATAGCTGTACAGTGGCCATATTCTGAACCTCCAAGATATGCGCAAACTCCTGCACTTTTACCAGTGATAAGTATGATGAGGCGATTACGTTTTTGAAAGGAAAAGTTCCCATGTTGGAAAACGAGATTTTTGACTGACAATTCACATTTAAGGTGCCTGAAAGGGGGAGGGGGGAGAGGGGAGGGAGGTTGCCAACTTTGCGCTGTTCTAGAGGTAGATCAAAGTGGCCCATCTGTAGAAGGAAACGATAATGGCCACCAAGAGTAATTTCTTATTGACACCGGAGCGATCCAATCCACTGTTTGAACAGCGGAAGTCCTAGACCTACCCCTCTCGGGAATGAAGATCCAAGTTGTAGGTGTTACGAACAAATAAATAACCAATCCTGATTCAGAGAATTTGCATTTAAAAATAGGTTCATTTGAGGAGAATCATCAATTTGCACTCATTCAAATTGTGTAAATCTGTTAGGGAGGGATCTTTTGTACAAGTTAAATTGCATTAGTTACTGCACACCGGACTGTGATGAAAATGTTGAATTTGAAACGGCTCGACAAAGAACAGCTGTAGGATTATATCCAGTGAGGACAGTGGAGGATTTACATCCCGATGTGCAAGATACCTCTGGATTTACTGTATGGGACTTTTCAGGAAAAGACATTGGACTAATCAAAGGTGCAGAACCGGTCAAAATTACAGTAAAGCCGAATGCAATTTTCCCCAAGAACCCCACCTTATAATATAATGCCAGAGACAGTAGCAGTAATAACACCAGCGATTGAGAACATGCTAAAACAGGGAATTTTAAAAGCGACTCTGAAAGGATGCAACTGGTAAAGTTGTTTGGGCAAAATGGGTTCAATCCCCGATTCAGAGTCCTAGCAGAGGAGTTGTGCCACACATGTGTAAAATGTCAACAGATGCATGCAGGAAGAACACCAGTAGCTATGAGTCACAAAGGAAGGTCATGTGGACCCTTAAATAGAATGCAGTTGGACTTTATCAAGATGCCTGTATGTACCGTGCTGAGCTATGTCCTGGTTATAGTGTGCATTTTCTCTCGATAGGTGGAAGCCTACCCAACACGGAAAAATGACAGCTAAACTGCTGTTGCGTGAACTTATACAAAGGTATGGATTTCTGGTTTCTTTGGAGACAGACAGAGGCACTCATTTTAATACTGAATTCCTTAGAATGCTGTGTGTGCCTTTCCAAGTGGAACACTGTAGTGATCATCCCAAGGCTTCAGAAACAGTGGAGCAATTAAATGGAGCCCTGAAGTCATAATTGGTCATACTTTGTGCCTCTACTTCTACTAGTCATTACCATTGGTTCTGATGAGTCTTTGAAGTATTCCTGACAGGAGAACAGGATGATCACCTAATAAAATCCTCATGGGACGTGCAATAAGAGTGCCTGCTGTACCTGCAAATGCACTTGTGAAGATCACAGATGACATGATACTCGATTACTGGAAAGGACTGGCTGATGTGGTACGTTCTGTTTCTCACCAGGTTGGAGTGGTCACTGCCTATTCACATCAGGAGCAGTACCATGACCTTAGTCCTGGTGATTGGGCTTTGGTGAAGAGGCATTTGTGGAAGTCCTATTTGGAACCAAGGTGGAAAGGCCCCTACCAAGTCATCTTAAATCACAAACACTGCTGTCAAATGTGCTGGGATACCTAACTGGGTGCATGCACCACAAACTCAGAGTAAAGCGACCGCATGAAGATACAGTGTTCTTTGAGCAAAGTCAAAGAGCTCCTCTGACAGTACATCGGGAAGAACAAGAGAGGGGAGAAAAACAGCAAGAACTCACCAGTACAAGTTTGTGAAATATCGCAAAGTTGTGTGGAAATACCCACTGAAGAAACCATTAGAGTATCACAAGAGCAACTGAATAACCCAAATGAAGGAACGAGTGAGAAAAAGATAAATATGAGGATTTGAATGGCCAAATGGTAAGAGGCGATTAAGATCAAGTGCGTCTATCGAACGTATACCGCCAACAATAATCGAAAAAACAGTATCCAGTGATACAAGTGACACAGAGGAGGATCTGCACACACTAAGGAGATCCAAGAGAGCAAGAGTACCTTGTTGAAGATACTCATTACCTAAATTGACTTACAATGCCAGAAATGTGGGAAGTGGTTAAAAGTCAAGATAAATTGAGCTCAGAGTTGTTTGAACCTCCATGATATGCTACACTGTCAAACAGGGTGGATTAAAACAAAATATTTTAAATAAATATGCAATTGAGAACTTAAACATTATTCAAATTTAAGACTGAAAGCATCTTCAACGACAAGTGAATAACGGTGTTAAACTCAAGAAGTAAAAGAGACTGAAGTAAGAAAAGGAGTTAATAAAATAAAAATAATTAAGAAAAATTCCCTAAGGCAAAGGCTGCAGTAGAACAGTAGGCATAACACACTTAGAAGTAGACAGAGTAGGACTAGGAATGCCTAGTATTGGAGTTTGTACAAACAAAATGGGAAAGCTATCAAAGCATTAAAAACAAACCTAATGAGGTTTTGCCATCACAAAGGGCTTCAAAAACTACTTTACACTTGAAACACCCCTCACAGAGCAGGTGAGAGAATGTACCTTCCCGGGAATTGACATAACAGAAAAACAAAATGGCACAAAGGACATACACAGAAGTAGCACTCTCCGAATACAACTTGCGGGACAAATCTTGCGCTTTGTAAGGGGGATGAACAGGCACTTGATTTCTCCCACTACTGAGGCGTATAAGCTATTGCCCAGAATGCTGTTCTGTAAGGAGCAGAGATCTGGGGCTATTCAGAGCAAGCTTTTGATGAAGCTTTTTGATCTCTATCATCTATTAAATCTACCCTCCAGCACCTTAATAGTCCTGTTACATCTAGACATTGAGATGCTGGATACTTTCAGGTTAGTCCAGTTGCAACCTGTATTTTACTGGGCCGGGGAAATGGGGCACACCCAAGCTAGAGCAATATAAGAAGGTGCTGCAGGAAATATTGTCCCTTACTGGAAGTGGCTCATTGGCCTGGTTCAAACATGAACGAACCGTGTAATGACAGATTGCTAATTATGATCTTTGGACCAACCCAGAGTCTATAACCCAGGACGTTGAAAGCAAGATCAGACTTACATACAAAAATAAGTGCATGGTAATGCTATAAACCGACAGGATCATAGGCACATAAACTAAAGCCTCTCTTGATAGGAAGTGCTCCCCTAGTTTTGAGATATACTTGGATAAAGTTGAACCATCAGTGGCTAAAACTTTGTATATTTTGCTAAGAATTGGCACCTTGACCCTGAACCATTTTATTTAAATAGAGGCATGGTCATGGTAAAACAACCCATTGTTATAAAAATCGGGAGTGCATTGCACATGAAATCCACTCTTTAGCCTTCCGTCTAATACACCGATTCCAAAGAGCAAAATGGCTAAAAGCACAAGTTCAAGAATATGGGTATTTGTAACATGGGAGCCACTGTACAACTGATACGTGAGACACCGTGAGCACTATGGTATTTTCCATTCCACATTTAACTAAAATGCTGGAAAGTTCGGAAAAGTCAAACATCTGAAATATCCTAACGGTCTCTCCTTTCAGCATGTTTTATAGCTATATTCAGTAGTTTTTAATTACCCTTTTATGTTTTATGGGCATTGTCCCCAAATAAATTACTTACAAATGTTTCTTTTATGTTTAAATGGCTATCTACAAAATATACTGGATATCAACTAAATTATAATGAAGAACTTATATAGTGTTCGGTGGTAACAGAAAAATCCTGCAATTGATGGAGGAAAGGCTACATACACCAGCAGAATCTTCTCCACCATACTATGCTTAGGACACAAAATTCCACCAGCGGACTTAATAGTGGATTTCGAATTTCGTTGACTTATTGAAGGAATTTCTTTTACTACCCATCTTTAGATCAAACTGACCAAAAAAGCCAACTCAGGGGATTGGTAGGGACTGTGTGGCAAACCAGAACACTGCTCCACACCCTAGTGGGCCACCAGGGTGGGGGCTGGTTTTGGCACCTGAGTGGCACTTTTTGTTACCGGGGGCCAGCAAAATTGTCCCATTGTAACAAAATCGCCCGAAACCGGCCCCAGCAAACAGATCGGCGGCACACCCCCCCGTACCCCCTCGCAATTTGCCAGGGCCAGTTTCGGTTCCCAGTCTGGCCAGTAGGCCACAATCAGCGCAAGGAGGGCAATATAGACTATCCGTTCATGATAAGGTGGCTGTGGAAGGCCAAAATACTGCCACTCCCCACCCCCTGCAGGAGCCCCAGTTGCCTTGAGGAGCCGGAACTGTGCTGAGCAACTCATGCCGCTTCCTTGAGAGGGCCTAGCGGGCCCAGTGCCACAGTATAAGCATTGTTATTTAACACCAGTGGTGGGGAGTCTCTGGCGGGCCCGCGCAGACAAATATCTGGAAATGGCAAAGTATAAACCATCTTCAAGGCAAAACAAGCTGGATAAATACATCAAGCTATTGCCGCACATCGTAGACTACACAGACCCCGTAGGACCATAGATACCTACAGAGGCTACAAAATCGGCATCAGTCGTTAATAAAGCCCTTTACACATCTTTAAAAAAATCAAGAGACTAACCCTAGAGGCCAAAATTGGTGAGGTCAGCAAGGATGTCTCACTCCTCCAACAGAACCCGCAAAACACGTGGGGCCAAGTGACAAATGCTGAGAGATATATCTCCGCCTTAGAAGACCCAGAAATTACACTACAACAGATGGTCAGCTAACTACAAGTAACATGCTCCGAAATGGCAGGAGGGATCTTTAGTTTCCTGCCGGCAAACCAGATCTCCACCTACTTCATCACTGAACACGCTTACAAAACGCGCTCTCCCGACAGCCAACCACAGGGGGCCTGCTGCAGGCCATCATCAGCCAGCTCCACAATTGCCAGGACAGAGACGTGGCCCTGCGCAATGGAAAATTTTAAGGCAACACCCCCTATGAGTCCTCAAAAATCCTCATCTTTATGGATCACACAAGGTCAGTCAGGGCTCAACAGAAATCGTTCGATCAGGTAAAGCAGAAAAGCGAGCCATGGGCCTGATGCATATGCTACTTTTTCCGGCCAAACTGAAAGCGGTTTTCAGGGAAAAGCAATATTCTTTGACCACTTGGACAGGGCTTCGGATTGGATGGAGGAGCACCCCCTCGCAATAACTCTGGCAAGCCATGCCTGATAAGCGATGGTCCCCTGGGGAACGACCTGGATGGGCGCCTAGCGGGTGCAAGCCCACGCAGACACTAGGGCACCTGTGGCAGGGCCCTAAGGTCTTGCTCAGGACCAATAACACTAAGTCCAGAGAACACAACTCTAAAGAGACTCTGAAGAGAGCAAAGGATCCTCTCAGATGAGAATTGATGCATCCCAACAAGCAACGAATCAGGGCAATAATGGTTGACTAACTAGGCGCAACTCCATGTTTACAGTTTTGTTTCAGTGGGTGTTTTGCAATATTGAATGGGGGAAGACATGATTCTTCTGGGTGGGAAGTGTAGGGAGGACAGGGTAAATTATGTTTTTTTTGGTTTTATTATATTTTTATTTTTTGCTAAAAACTGAGTAATTGCAGCGTTAATTGCATGTACATATAATCCAAACATAAAACCGTAATTTCATTTGAAAAGCGAAGATCAGGTAATACACTGTGCATAATAATCAATAAATCATAAACAAGAGACTAACATAATGTAACAGAATTTTCAGAATGGACTAAGATAAAAAATTTCAATTTATAAAAAAAGACGCAATCAAGGAGGAGAGGGAGCCCCAGATCCTATTTCCTTTGATCCTGCCTTTTCTGCCTCTCCTTTCATAAAAGTGCCTTTTCAAAATTATATATTTGTAAAAATCGTTCCTTCCACTGCTGGAAGGTTGGAGGTTGTGAATCAAGCCAGGCAGAGGGGACAGAGCCTGAGAACTGCCATTGCTATGAAAGCGAGTTCTACCCCCTTTGTTGCCGACTAAATCATTTACCCCTAATAACATCTGCTGAGGTGTAAGAGGAACATCTTCATTAAGGACCTGTTGTAAAAAGCCTGAAATTTCACGACCTAAAGATTCTATACAAGGACAAGTGGCAAAAATATGCACTAAATCCACACCAAAGGTTGTACATCTAAAGCAAGAAGTCCCCTCAGTTCCACCCCATTTAACAATCTTCGCAGGTGTAATATATAGATCAAGTAAGGTCTTAATGAGCTCATAAAACAAGAATCCTCAACCCCCAGCCTATCCTGCCATCTCAGCTTATGTTTATCTAGATCATCTGGTACTCCTTCCAGCAGGCATCTATATATTTGTGTTATTGAGGATCCTGCACATCTAGTTAACAATTCCATCAAAGGTACTTGTCCAAAACCAGCCGCCCCACCAGCCTTTTTTAGCAGGAAATCTCTCAGCTGTAGAAATTTTAAAAAATCCGGGGGCCCACACCAAACATTTCCCTAACCACTACGAATGAAGTTATGTGATCCCCAACTAACAGGTCCCCTATCCTATATAAACCACCCTTTCCCCACCCTGCCAGGCATGCATCTTGTAATGCCCTTGTCAGTTGGTCATTCCCAATCATGGGAGAATAACAGTTGAACCTACCTACCCCAAGTTTCTTCCTTATGCCTGCCCAATTGCGAAAAGCAGTGATTAGTACCTTGAATTGAGTTTTCTTGAAATAGCTTGCTTCATAGAATTTCAAGAAACAACAGTTAGCCCGGGCGCCTATCAGTAGCTCATATACTGTCGGCACATAACCGGGACCCTCCCTATCCTTTTCCTTAACTTCAAAGAGAGGCCGGTAATATTGGAATGAAGCTGCTAAATAATATAGCTTAAAATGCGGGAGCCCCATCCTCCTCTATCCCTTGGAAGGGATAGGAATACATTAGCTCTCCTGGTTCTTTGGTAGCACCAGATAAACCTAGCCACCTCCTTCTCTATATGTTTAAACCAAAAATTATGAATTTCCAAAGGAATTGCACGGAAAATATACAAAAGTTTTGGCAGGATCATTTTAATGAGAATACATCTCCCTACTATTGACAATTTAAGATTATCCCATCGCTGGAGATCGTTCTTAATTTTCCCCATTATAGGGATGATATTTAAATCCACTATATCTTCCACCTTTGCCGTAATGGTAATGCCTAGGTAAACCGTTTTTTCTACAATTCTGTTATCCGTACCTGTAACAAATGTATTTGTCACAATCTGTGTTTTAGCTTTATTCAATACAAAAATCTGATTGAGTCTCAAAGTTCTTAGTAATACTTTCAACTGCATACATTGCACGATCAGGGTCAGATGAAATAATAGCCACGTCATCGGCGTTAGCGCATCTTCCCCTTATTTTGATATTTTGGATTGCGGGACACATGGCAAAAGAGCACCTTCCCAAACCTGTATATATACTGGGGGAATGTCCATTCTCCCAACATTTGTGTCTGTAGTAGCCCAGACACATGGGGGAACGGAATCGAGGTCCGAGCATGGGGAAATATTACATTGTTTGGGTGAGGTCTTTCTTCCAAAGATAACACTCACCTCAGATGGGGAGCAATGTATGGTAGCATGAAAATGTTTCAATAGGTCAAGTCCCAGCAAATTATGAGGAGCATGCGGGGGAAGCAAAAAGGGTGCAGAAGTACTAAAATTGTTAACCTGTAAGGGTATTTTTCAGGACACAGGGTTGGGGTTAGGGTTCCATCGAACCCCACTGATGTTATTATCTGGCCATACAAGGGTGTCCCAGGGACCAGTTGTTGAGAAATCGCGCTACGTGTCGCCCCTGTATCTACTAGGAATTTCTGATCCTGCCCAAGTAGGGGAGCTGTTAAATAGGGTCCTGACTGATCTACAGGTATCTCAACTGGTCCTCCTTGTCCTACGCTGTCCTAGCCGGTCCTGGCATCATCCGGTTTGTAATCATCCAAAGAATATTGATTATTCCTTTGATCAAATAAATATCTGACGAATCTCTGCCTGAATTTTGTTGTGGCTGTCTGGGGGCTTGATCTCCCAGATTATTACTTGCTTGTCCCCTGCCCTTCCCACTAGAAGCTAAGACGGGGCATTCAGAACGCCAGTGTCCTACCTCTTTACAATAGGCACATTGATCCAGTCCCAGTGGTGTCTGTCTACAAGGTGGGCCTGGTGGGGGCATTTGTCTGTGATTTTGACCACGGCCTCGACTCTGGGGTCCATAAGCCTGAACCATCATAACCTTAGTCTTTAAATCCTTTATTTTACCTTCTTTCCTGTCATGCTCATCTGTCACCTGATTCTGGTAATACTGAGCTATATCCAATATGGCCGTAGGTGAGACTGAGGCCCATGTACTTTCAGACCCCTTTAAACGAACAGATATTTCGGAAAGTTAGTTTCCAACAAATCAGTCTACAAATAAATGGGAGCCCGTGGGTGTAGATGTGTCTTGGCCACTAAAATTGTGAAAAACGTCCTCAAAGCGAGTAAAGAAATCAGGGACAGACTCGTCCTTTCTTTGTTTACAAGCAGTAAGGAGCGTCCAATCTATCTTCCGTGGGGGAATTATCATCGTTATTTAAGTGAGTATGTTGCCAGGGAGTTCCAGTATGAGCTGAGCTGGTTTTTTACCAGGCTTCCTATCAGCTTCGGCCGCTATTACTGCAGCCCAATCTCCTCCTAACTCGGCAACATGATCCGCTCATGGGTAGCCGAGGTGCGTAACCCTGCGGGCTCACTGGTCTCCAAGAGTGCAGAGATAGCAGAGGCCTTTGCATCCTATTACGAAGGGGTATATACACCTCGGTTTGCACCCGCACTGAACAGGAGTGCACGGAATTCTTGAAGGACTTTGCGCTCCCCACTTTGTCGGCTGAACAAACAGACCGCCTGGAGGCAGACTTCACGGTGGAAGAAATGGTAAAGGCCCTCAATTCCCTCCAGTCTGGGAAGGCGCAGGGACCCAATGGCCTCCCGGTGGAGCTTTTCAAGCGACAGTCCAGTAATATCACGGACCCGCTCCTCCGGATGTACCGAGAAGCGCGGGAGGCAGGCAGGCTTCCGCCTGACCAAAGAGAGGCCACGATTGTGGTGATCCACAAGGCGGGCAAACCAGCCGATCTCTGCTCGTCCTACCGCCTGATCTCACTCATAAATGTCAAACCCAAGGTATTGGCTAAGGCCTTGGCAGATAGCAGCCTATCGGTTCTGCCGGATTTGGTGCACGTGGACCAGTCCGGGTTCATGCCCCATAGGAGCACCCGACACAATCTACGCCGCCTCTTCGGAGTGATCTATATGACAGAGGAGGTGGGGGCCGCCCAGACAGCACTGATGGCGCTGGACGCCTCAATGGCTTTTGATAGTATCGAATGGCCCTATCTGTTTATGGTGCTACGCAGACTGGGATTCGGTCCCGTATTCTGTAGTTGGGTTCGGCTCTTGTACGAACAACCAATGGCGAGGGCGAGAGTGAACGGGGCGGTGTCTAGATCCTTTCCGTTACGAAGGGGCACCAGGCAGGGGTGTCCTCTATCCCCCCTCCTTTTCGCATTAGCCCTGGAACCGCTGGCACACTGGATTAGGAGGGATAGGTCGTTTTGGGGCCTGGCATTGAGTGATGAGTGGGAGGAGCGTATTTCTCTATACGCAGATGACATTGTGTTATACATGGCCAGGCCCTACCACTCGATCGCACAGGCGCTACACCTCTTGGATTTGTTCGGTAGCTATTCGGGCAACACAATCAATTGGGGAAAGTCGGTGATTTTCCCGCTCTCAGGCCCTCCACCGAGAGTCCCGACTCGGTGTCCCGCTTCCATTGCTGTGGACGGATTAAAATATCTGGGACTCTACATTACACGGGACAGGGCGGAGTTCTTCGCCAGGAACCTGGAACCCCAACTATCGCGTCTTAAAACTGACGTGCACCACTGGAGGTCGCTGCCTCTCTCCCTGATGGGTCGGGCGGCGCTGTTTAGAATGCTCGCATTGCTGAGCCTGCTTTACATCCTGCAGAACACGCCATACCCGATACCAGCGGGGGTGTTCAAGAAGATAGCGCAGGAACTACGTGTCCTGCTCTGGGATGGTGGCAGTCCCAGAATATCCCAAGCCCAAGCTGACGAGTGGGGTCTTTGATGGGGGGCTGGCCCTTCAGGACGTCAGGCTCTATTACTGGGCCTCCCAGTTACAGGTGGTAAATGACTGGGTCTACGCGGATCGGTCGGAACCGGCCTACAGAGTGGACCGATGGGTAATGCCGCACGGTAATTGCGAGCCCCTGTTGTATGCCCGTAAACAGGGTAGGGATTGGCCGTCACATACCAGAGTGGTGATTCAATGTTGGAGGGAGGCGAATAAATACTTGGGGTGGTCGGACTCCCTGACGGGACGAGCCTCTTTATGGCACGGGGACCTGCTGTCGGACGTGACTAGATTGACAGGGTTTCGGGGCTGGAAGCTCATAGGAATCGAATACCTGGGGGACGTCTGGAAGGGAGACGCTCCGCGGTCTTTTTCCTACCTTAAAAAAGAGTATGACCTACAGGACTCCCAACACTACCACTACCTACGCCTCACCCACGCCCTGCGGACGCACATAAGGTGCGGCACGTCCATCCGAGAGTACTCCCCTCTGGAGGATAGGCTACTCCTGGACCCAATAGCAGGAAAACTCACTTCCACAATATACCGCAAACTCATCAATAACATGACGGACCCCCTGGTCACATTGCGGGAGAGATGGGTGGGGGACATAGGGGAACTGGAGAACGAAGACTGGCAGGACGCCCTGCAGAGCCCAAGGGAGATTGCAATCCGGTGTAGGTTCCGGTTAGTACAGCTTAAGATCCTGCACCGAGTATATTACCCCCGCACCCATCTGTACGCTTGGGGGAGGAGCAGATCGGCCCTTTGTGTACGGGGATGTGGGGAGGAGGGCACCTTCTATCACATCCTATGGGAGTGCCCCCAGATAATCCCGTTTTGGACCAAGGTAGTTGACATAATGACGGCAGTGGTGGGCTCAGTGGTCCCGCTGGAGCCCCGATGGCTGCTATTAATGATTAGGAGCGACTCGGACTGGACTAGACACAAGGAGATTTGGCTGGCCCTAGCGGCAGGGGTGGCGAAGAGGAATATCGCAAGGGACTGGGGCTCGCGGACCCTGCCCAAACTGGTGCCAAAGGGCCGAAGAAACTATCTACAATAGCAGAGGTTGCACCAAAAAATGGCGTAAGATATGGGGGCCATGGCGGAAATACAGGCAGCCGGGGGGAGGACTGGGACCCTAACAGCTATTGTTATTTTTCTCATCTGCGTCCTTGAAGGTCGGTCATTGTTCAGAGGATGGGTAATTCACTGCATGTATTGTGCTAAATGTCCTGTATTGTTCGATGGTCTGAGCAAAGTTAATAAAAAGATTTATAAAAAAATAAAAAATAAAAATATGCAACTCATGTTTTCTAATGCTGTCGGACAAAGTATGCCGACTGTTTGAATCAAGGAAACTGACTTTTCTGTGCATCCTGTCACGAGAACACCACCACCTCCACACCCAGGCCTTGGTTCTCTTCTCTGGGACCTCTTCAAATGCTAATAGGCTGGCAGAAGTGGGAGAGCAAGAGCAAATGGGCCTCTAGATGCTTCAGGCAGGGAAAAGGTTACTTTTTTAAAGTACTGTTTCCTTAATATTTATCGAAAATTCAACTTCACCGCTGAATTGTATTTTTAGCAACTATCAAAAATAGTTGTTTTATTGTGTTTCCCAACTGACAGTGAAAATAGCTTATCGGGAGTTTTCACTGCAAGAACAACTTTAACATTCAATTCCTACATGGCCTACCATGTACCCTGCCTTACAGGCCTTAGGGTGACATCGATATTTTAAAGTAAGGTTTTGACCTGTCAAAGGGGCTCTTTTGACAATTCAAATTTACAATTTAAACCTGCAACAGCCAGGATAGAAATGGCAGGCCTGCAGCCATGTTTGCGCTGTCACTGCAGTGGATGACACAATGGATGCTGCAGTGCACTACTGATATTTAACTTACAGGCCCTGCATATCCTCTGTACCATATACCAGGGATATACAGTTAAGTTAAATATGCCGCTTTCGTTACATTGAAAGGGGGAACATGCACTTAATGGTTAGCATGGGTAAACACCACCTAGTCCTACAGCCAGCAAAAATATTAGATGTTCAAAGGGCAAAGAAATCATGGGAAACCTTGCAGAAAGGGCAAATTTTCTACAGGGTCACCTATAATGAAGCATACCACAGGATTGCGGGTGAAATTTCCCGGTCTCTAAAAAAAAAAGTCGCTCAGTACAAAAGGATTAGGTTACTGGTATCCCTTTCATTACACTATACCCCCTTGTGTTATATGCGTCTTTATTATCGAATTAGTTCGTTGTGAACTCCACATCAACCCCGATTCATAAATAAGTAGTCAGGATAACACTAAGACCTAGGCCCAAAGTCACTGATCAATCAGTCACAGGTGGGGTGGCTGGTAGCCAGCAGACAAACACATGAACAGAAAACCTTAGATCAATCCCACAGATAGGCGCAGGAGTGTTGTCCAAATAAAGCAGATATGGCCGGAGAGGTATGCGCACTCCCAAAACACCATAAAGTTAGATGCCACATGAGTTAGAAACATATAGTCAATAAGGACACAGCATATGCAGTGATCACGCGCTCCCATTGCCGGACATCTGGACATGTTACTCACTGGCCACATTGTGTCAATGCAAGGTCGAGGCCCACCTATAAGTTCCATTAGACAACTAATTTACGACTCCAAAGGCAGCAACATACGTTCCTCACCATACACGGATCACCGGAAATTCTTTATTACCTACAATGAACTGAAAAAAAGGAGGACACAAACCGATTATAACTTGAGACAGCCCTCAGACCCTGTGCTTGCAACTGTTCTCCCGGCAACTCTGTTTAATTAAACAAACTGTTCCTGTTTTGCCAAATGCCTCTTGTTTTTTCAAAATATTTTATGTTACAGCAACAGTGGTACAATGACGAAAAGCATCAAACAGTAGAAATTGGCATTTACGATTACAATGCAAATGTGACTTCAAAATGCAATAACTAGAGAACCGGGTAATGGCTGGAACAGCTCTGCAATCAGGACAAACAGTTGCAGCTAATAGAACACACAGCCACAATAAACGGCAGCCCCTCTGGCACCAGAGTGAAGTATGCACACGTTTGGAAAGCTCCTTACTCCGTTATATTGATCTCCCAAGACCTCATTGTCAGAAGACCGCAAGAATTGTGGTCTATTTTATGGACATGCTTTCTAGCCAATGTCAAGAGGGTTTCGTCTCAACATCAAGATGCCAATTTGGGGTCTGTACTGCGCTCAAATAAGAAATAATAATAGTAATTCAAACTAGGGGACCACCAGTCTGCAATTTAAAAGGACTGCCCGTAAATTCACTCCAATGTCCATCACTGATGTTTTAATGGACAGCATTTACCCTTTATTTTAGACATTCTGGTAAAAAAAGAGGTTAATTCTGACTGTTAAGATGCTGCAGATTAAAAGTCCAATGCAGGATGTTGAACTCAGTCACAGTATAGGCTGTCACCCTGCACAACAATTATGGAAAAACTGCATCGGCTGAAGAAGCCATTACGAACAGCAGTCCGAAATTAAGGATTGTCCATGTAAATAAAGGAGAGGCGGTCACCCTACCGGAGACAGAAATCACTTTGAATGTGAGACTCATTATTTTAAACTTGCATTTAGAAACAATATAACATAGGCTGCCACAAAATATGCAAAGAATTAGGTTCAAGATAAAATAGTACTTCCAAAGTACAGATTATAGTAATACGTAAACTGTACTTAGTGCAAGCATTTCTTTTAACAACTATCCATTAAATGTTTATTTCCTAACTTAGGCTGTTAGTGTGTGGGGAAGAGTGGCGGGATTCCTCAAAGTACTCTTACTGCATTTTTCTAGACAACAACATGCAAAAAAAAAAAAAAATACAGAAGATTTCCAAAGTGCTTTTGTTTTATGCACTATTAAAGAGCAAAGGCTGAGTTCATACGGAGTTCATATTTTTATCTGGCAATGTGGATTTCTGTGTTTGCTAAATTGATGTCCTACTGTTCTACACAGTGCATCCGGGATACATTTATAATCTAATGTTGCATTTCCTGTGGGGGGAAAAACCGTGCTTAGGAGACTTAAACTGCATTTTTATATTAGACACCCTTAACTGTTGTGGGTCTCATCAGCACATCATGTATGTCACAAAAAGTTAAACGGAGGTTTGCATTGGGTTATTGAATTAAAGTTACCTTAATATTAGGAAATGCTTGGGGGTTTAGATGACTGAAAGATGCCAATTAGGTTGTTCACTCTCATACGCTGCTCAAATGAGGTGCAACTTATCTTTCTGAAACTGCTAGATGTGTTCTTTTGGTTTGGGGATTAATATTTGATTTGTTACTAGCTCTAGTGCTTAGCCTAAGAGAGTAAGTGTTTTGCACATTTATACCAAACATCTTTTATGGTGGATTCTCTCCCGAGAACCACTTCAAAGATGCCTTCTGTAGGAATTTGGCTCTGTATATACTATACCAAAATGAGGTATAGTGTGCACAGAGTCCAGTGGAACCCCAAAGGTAGGCAGAGGTAAAAGTAGATGGCACCTCACTCTCTATTTGTGGTAGTGCGGGCAAGCAGTAAGGCTTTATCAGAGGGTAGTGTTAAGCATTTGTTGTACACACTCAGGCAGCAAATGATGTCACAACTCAAAGACTGAACTCAGACCAATTTGTTTCTTTCAAAAATATTATGTAGTTAATTTAATTTTTTAGAGCCAAGCAAGCCTGGTACAGGTAAGTGTAAATGGTACTTTTCAAGGTAGGTTGAACAATACAAGCAAGCTGAATGAAAATGCCTTTGTTACAGGTTTGTAAATCTTTTCGATACAGTGGAAATTGATGATTGGATTACTTTTCAGATTACTTTATGAATTACTTTTTATACTCAGTGTGAAATGGCTAGATATCACACTGGGATATTTCCTAGAGAAAAGGTAAGTTAAGCCGTTTTTGGTTATTGGCAGTTTTCAAGTTCTCATACAAAACCAACTACACACCACTTAGAACAATTTGCAAGAAAAAACAGTCAATGTATTCCTATGGAGAAGACGTGGTTATCGTTAACAGGTAAGTACTTGGTTGTGGGAGTTGGATTACTGGGGTTAGACCAAGGTTCCCCCAGGGTCAAGGATGCACTCTCAAACCAACCTCAGCAGCACTAGGGAGGCCGGGTGCAGAGTGCTGAGGCCCAAAGTGATCCAATGGAGGATAGGGTGCCACCGGTTGGTGGCAACTCATGAGCAGGCCACAAGGTTGTGGGAGCAAAGTTCTGGTGTTAGGCTCAGGGGATAGGGGGGGATCAGAGTTAGCACACAAAGTGCACCCACAGCAGCACAGGGGCAGCTGGATACAGGGTGCTCTTTTGGCACTGGGTGCCCTGTTTTCAATGGGAGTTGCCGATTTGGATTTTTGCTGCAGGCTCGGTCCAGGAAGACTTCCAGGAGAAACCAACGGCTGGGCAGGTAAGTTGGTGGGCTCGGGGACGTAGGTGCACCTCGGGTTCTCTTCTCCAGGGAGCAGGGTTGCTGAATGCTAGGTGTCTTTTGAGGTCGGATTTCACCTTACAGGGCCACTCGCAGTTGGGGGGTCTCCGTGCAGAGGCTGCAGGTGAAGTTGGGGAGTCCTGGAAGAGTCAACTCACAGTGGACTCGGACTCTGGAGTGCTGGGGACCTCACTGGGACGGGTGGGCCACTTGAACTGGGGCTGTAAGCAACACGTACAGTGGTGGTTCCAGGCATCGGGTTTTGTTGTCCTCAGCAGGCTCAGAGTCCATCTTGGGAGTTTCTTTTGAACAGAGCTGCTGTTCACAGGAGATCCGGTCTTTGTTGAAGGCACTCAGTCAGGTCACTGGCTGAAGGACAAGGCGACTTTTGGCGCAGAATCTGTGGATACTGCAGAGCTTCACCTAGCCTCCCCCACCTGAGGGGAGGGGTTTGCAGACGTGGGCACACCTCCTGGGTTGTGCTGATTTTTCCCACCTGTCTTCCCGCCGAAAAGGAGGGGAGACAGGAAGGGGGCCAGCTCCTGCTAGCAGGAGAGGCTGGGGGGTCGCATTACAAAGGTGGCAAGGCCCTTGAAGCTCCCCTGTCACAGATGGCCCTTCCTGGCCTGGCGGAGGTGTGACCACCCCTGCCCAAGAAAGTCCCGAAACATATCTCGTGGAGGCAGGCTGGTGTGTACCAGTCAGGGAACCCACCGGAGGATGGTCGTTTTTCAGGGAGCATCTCTAAGATGCCCTCTGAGTGCACTCTTCATTAAATCCAACCCTGGCATCATTGTGGGTTTAATGTCCTGAGAAGTTTGATACGAAACCTCTCAATTTTCAATAAAGCCATTATGGTGCTGTGGAGTTCGTAATGACAAACAGTCAGCACCATATACCCTTAATGGCATTACTGCACTTACAATGTCTTAGAATTGGTTTAGACACTGTAGTGGTACAGGCTCATGCACCTGTACCCTCACCACTGGTATAGTGCACCCAGCTAGAGCGGTGGCTGACCTATGCCAGGGCAGTGTGTTGAAAGCACGGCACACAGGTATGTGTGCCATGTCGACTCTACACTTTGTTCTGCACCAAAACACGCAGCCTGCAATGGCAGTGTGTGTTTGTGTAAAGGTACAGGGCGTCGAAGGGTGACACAATAAGTGCTGCAGCCCTTAGAGACCTTCCCTGGCCACAGTGCTCTTTTTATCCATGGTATCTTCTAGAAGAGACAGACATGTGGCCGGAGAGGTGTCAATTGGGGGTAGCGCGTACAGTTCTGGGAAAGAACACAGGCCCTGAAAACCTGATTGGCAGGGTCCCAAGGCACACCAAGTCAAAGTGCATCAGTCGTCTGGCAAAAAGGGGGGGGGGTTACTGCAACAGAAACCCAGCTTCCTACACCTTCCTTCTATTATCATACATTTAGTGAATAGGTCTAGCTCATCTTGAATGTTGACCTATGATCTCCTGTGCACCTTAGCCCTCATAGTTTGCAAAGGCCTATATTTTTTCACTAAGTCAGGCTGATAAAGTTAAGCGTTGTAGCTCAAATAGTGACAGGAAAATAAATGAACTTGTTGTATATTTTAAGACAGCTAAGATTGAAAGTAACTACTTCCTTGGAATTGTACCTTCTTTCTTTGAATACATTTTGTTCTTAAACACAATGCCAGTTACACTTCTGACACTGTATCACAAAATATACTGATAGCAAAACCAAGGACATAATTCTTACTGCTGACCTTCAATGACCACATAAAAATTGGCTATATTTATCCCCCATTGTCCTCCATTCTGTGATAATTCAAACCAGAGGCATTCAAATAGATCCCGCTCTGCTTTGTAATGTATACAGTGAGAAAAACTTGAGGATGAACAACAGAAGACATCGGCTCCAGCATTCGCAGAATCCTATTTTCCAATGTGTACATTCCTTTCCCATGTATTTTCTCACAGTGCAGGCCTCGAAAAATCTAAAAATGTTACTAGACCTGCAGGTCAAGTAACTTGAATAAACTACTCAACCTAACTGTAATGAACTTGACCAGTAAACTGGTCTCAAATTGTGTGATCATTGACAAATATTTTATTTTAAAGAGTTGCCTTTTTCTTCATTCTCATATGAGTGCACCTTTAAATATGAGAGTTCAGCCTTTCTTCTTTACAAAACAAAACTCTTTTTTTGGGTTAAGTAGACTAAATGTTTGCTCCATGTGCAATAAGAATCTAGCCCACATATAGGGTACACATGATCCCCGACTTGCCTCTCAATTTACTAAAAGCATTGCTATCAGTGCAGAGGCAGGAATGTTTCTCAGTTCATGTTTAAACACTCATTTTTAATAAATATAGTACCTAAGCATGATGTGGTAGCGCACAGTCATTTACAGATCGGAAATGACGAAGAAATTGTCAAAAACCTTCCCACTACCTTGCAGCTTTACTGATAAAACTATATAATGTATTAACAATAATCTGTGAAAATTGGTTTTCAGAAAACATTTATCATTTGCACATCATCAATTAATGTGCTCTGATTTATTTTCATCCTATTAAAATATTTTTCTTATCATCGCACAGAAGTGCAAAAATGGGCTTTCACAACTACTGAAATATATTTTGAAATGTTTGTACAGTTGATTTGTTAGCTATTTAAATGTGTGTTAGGAAAAACTTGATACCCTACATACTTTCCTTTCAGATTTCGTACAGTAGGTCAGACAGTTCACTTTACAAAATCCTGGAACTCTGTAGTCGAAGAACAAAAAGTAATTGTAAACTGACTTCGGACCTCTGTCTCTGAACACAGAGCAAATGTGACACAATCAAGATTTAAAGGCATCTTTATAACTCCTTTACTTTCTGAATGAACAGAACACGTTCATTGTCAACTCGCCAGAACGGGCGAGTAAGTCCTAAATATAGCTCTATCAGATAAAATCTGACTTGCCACAGCGAGAGGGCGAGTGGATTTTTCGAGGTCTGCAGTGCTATGAACTCAAGGTTATTGCTTCCTTTTAGTGCAACCTAAGGCTCTTGATATTTTGTACCATGTGTGTCCAGACATTACTTTTCGCATCCAAACCTTGAGCCGATCATCTGACCTGGCTGGAGTGGTGAAGTAGCATTAGCCTAGTAACAGAAAGGCTGTTTACCTGACTAATATTTATAGAAATACCTAGCATTACACAATCTGCACCTTCAGATAATGTTTCTTGCTACAGTCTTGCATCCTCAAACTGCATGCCACCTCACAAACATCTGGCTGCATCCCCAAAATCCAACATGAAAAACTGACTTTTAATTAAAACTTCCCTATTTTCCCTCTCCATTTTTCTTTAAAATGGCCCTCTCATTCTCTGCATGCCTCTTCTCTCTGAGCACAAGCTTCTGTCACATAGATGTGTGCCTTAATCTCTACTATTGTATTTCAGCAAATTGCCCACAACTCATTTTCAAAAACACAACCTCTCTTTCCTCTGAAAGTCAGACTGCTCCAACCCAAAAATACCTAATTAACCACTAACCTTGGGTTCCGAAGCAGCGTGCTTCCCAGAAAAAATCACTGCAAAACCTCGAAATGGGTATTAAGCGCGATTTAAAAACAATTACAATATGAAAATTCAGAAAATTTGCTGCCCAAAAACATTGTGTTTGATATAACAGACTATCATGTTGCTCCACCTGTGAGATGCTAGTCTACTCATAGGATATCCATAACTGACTAATTAGTGCCGTTTTTGTTATGGTATGGGAACAGGAATGTTTCTAAGTTCATGTTTAAAATCTATCACTTTTAATACACGTCCATCAATGCAGTGTGGCAAGACCGTAAGCTCCTTATTATACTGTTGCTGCCAAGATCGATCTGAGGAAAGGGGAAGAATGCTATATAGGATGTATATAATGCTTAAACAAGCCTTTCAGTCAGCACCTGTCAGTCATTGGTCTGTTATTCACATTTTACTTCCACCCTAGAGCAGGGTTTATTAAACTGTGGTCGGGAGACGTGGGTCCGCAACTGCTTTGAAAATTAAATATAATAAACAGATATAGGTAGATAGATATATCTCTAACACACAAAATTGAAAATTTTAAAACGTTCTTTAAATGTGTGAAGGAGTTTGAAATTGGAGGCTATAAATTAAGTTAGTGGCCTCAGATTCAATTGTGAGAGCAGTGCAAGTGCATCAAACAGACTATAGTATGGATGATGAGCGGCCTCAACTTGCATTTAGAAAAGCTCCAACCTTCCCAATAGCATAAAAATGTATTTACTTTCAATTATAATAGTTGGTGTATATTTGATGAACGTTTGTTTCTGTATTTTCTGTGTATTATTTTCCAGGTCAAGTAATCAAAAAAATGCTTAGGCAGAGGTCCCAAGCTACCAGTAATAACTCAGTGAGGGTCCCCAAAATTCAATAAAGATTCAGTGGGGGTCCCCGAGTTCCAGTAATTATTAAGTGGGGGGGGGTCCACAGACGTCAAAGGGGTAACGACCACTTCATATAATTACGCACTGTCTAGGAGTCTATGTTAATCAAAAGAGAGTGCTGTGTCTGGTACCAACATTCATGTTAAAGAAGGAGAATCCCAAAAAAATGCTCCTTATACCAGTGGTCAAATTTTAACAAGTGTGCATGTGTGTTAGTTTCGAATCTTCAAATTTGTCCAGTTGCATACTGTTAATGTATTATACAGACCAATACCATAAACCTATTTTGAATTGTACTCGTGTTAGACATATGTCACCCACTGTCCAGAATTTGCTCCCATTGCATGTGGTCAACCTACTTCAAACATACCATTGCTTTCAAGCAATCCTCCTTTAGTGGGTAACCTCTCGTTTTTTACCCACATATTAAGATAGTAAAGTGCAGTTCTAGGGAAAGTAATACAAGTCAGACCTACAATACAGCTATAAAAGACGGTTAACGCAACTATGACAGGTTTGACAGACTTGTGCACTCATCACATGTGCCGCCCATGCCCTATGGTACCCCAGCACTCACCCTCGGTCACCTCCAGAACCTTCAGTTGCTCCTCCGCTGCCGCGCGCACCTCGTGGGTAGCGGACAGGATGCCACTCAGGGTTTCTAGCAAATCCTCCTTCAGGCCCTGCTGCAGGGGAGAGCCAAGCCCCATGCCCCATGCCGCCCGGTGCAAAGCTTACCTGCCAGAAAGGAGGAGCTGCCGAGCCCTCCAAAGAGCCAGCAGCCCCATCCCGGACCTCTCCTAGAGGCAGAGCGGCAGCCATCTTGAAGAGGAGCTGATTCCGAGTGCAGTCATAGAAGAGAACTAGGCGGCAGGAAAACGCAACGCGGTTTTCAGTGAAACCTTGCATTACTGTGTATGTGTACCACAGCCTTGAAAGAAACGAAACAGACGCTTAAAGTAATGGGCAAATATTTTACACAATTTGAAAAAATAAAATCTTACCAAGAGAATAGCTTGTAATTAGAAAATAATACGAAATGTAAGAGCTTTTTTGCAATAATGTATTGTTTCCCTTTGACATTCCAGCTCTGGAAAAACAAATTCCAGTTCCTCTGTGACCAATCTGTTTACGACAATTTTTGGAAGGGGTACGCCCTGTGACCAGGTCATCTAGATTGCTCTTCGAGTGTCTTTGGGAGTGGGGCTGACACATCTATTTCTGAAGGGGCGCTTTTCGAATGTGTGGTTTAATGCGTGATTTCATAAAATATTCAAACACTAACCTCCTATTTCAGAAATGTACAAAACTCTAATTATTTTCAATATTATCAAAACTATTATTTAATTTGCAACACTTAAAATGCTTAATGCCAAGAAATGCTTGCAACTTTTTGACTGAAATAAAATATTGGTAATTACTTCTGGCTTGACAACGTTCAAGTTGCTATACATTTGCTGCCAAACGTTCAACTTTGATCAAAGGGAGAAACGTGCCCTACTGCAAAGGCCTGAATAACGGTAAACGGGGTGGAGGGCCAACTAAAAGTTTTTTTTTTTCCATCTTCAAAAAATAAATTGTGTTTCATGCAAATACATTCTAACCACACCAAGTAAACGTATAATATTCTCGTCCAGAATGTCAGCAATTGTAGTGTCCTACTGGACACTTTCTAGTGTCTCAACAGGCACTAGGTTACCAGCCGCTCCCTCGAGGCTGAACATACACCCATCCAACACAGCCGTCACCTGTCAGGTGACCCTGTAAATAAAAGAGATGAGTGCACGTGCTCGAGGACAATTTAGTACCCTCAATAACGTGTGTCTGTGTCTTCCTTTACTAAGTATGTGGGTCTTGAGCCCACAACTTTACAATGGCGACGAGGGGTCTGACCCCACCTTCTGTGCCGCCTAAACTGCCCTGAAGAAGGAGGGTGTATGGCTCCATAGATGCTGCACCATAGCCTGTCAGGGGAAGTAAGCCCCTCACCCCCACGATGAGAGTGAACCCTTTCGCTACCAAAAGAAGGCGAGAAAGGAGACTGGTTGTTTCCAACACCACACCGCAGCTGCTGCCATAGGCCTGCCCCCAACTGCGCTGTCACACGCTGCCTGCAGTGGCAGGATTAGCGAGGCAGACGGACTCGTACGAGTCTGTGGAGAAACTGAGCAACAGCCCGATGAGGAGTGGAATACTCCCTGTTGTGCCCACCCGATGTGTCCTAACACATACAAATAAAGGTATGATCTGGTTTGGGCAGGATGCCTAGTGCAGTACCGCCAGCCCCCACCAATTGGAGTGGGGCATGACCCTCTGCCTAGTTGGCTGGGTCCCCTCATCTTCAAGATGGAGGGGACTGAGATGTGTGCTTCTCTCGCCTCCCCCACCTGAGTGGTGGGGTTAGCAAAGGTGGGGACACCTCTCCTCCTAGCTTGATTTTCCCACTGATTCTCACACCCAAAGTGGGGGGCAGAACTGATGGGGCCAGTTGCTGGGGGCAGCAAAACGCAAGGACAGCTTACAAAGGCAGAAGGCCTTTAAATCTTCCCCTTCGTGGACCCTGGCCATCGTGGGAGAGGAGGCATGACTCCTCTGCCCAGGATGGGCTTTGTTTCTGTACCCAGAGAGCAGAGGCTCTCTACCCAGGGATCCAGAAACCTGTCTGGTGGTGGCAAATGGCAGGTAGCCATTCAGGAACCACACCAGGGCTGGTCATTGTTCAGTGGCATCTCTAAGATGCCCTCCAAGTACATTTTATATTAAATTCCACACTAGTATCAGTGGTGTATCAGTGTGGATTTAATGTGCTAACATTTGCTACCAAACTTTCCAGATTTTAGTTAAGCCATTATGGATCAGGGAGTTCATAATGACCAACTCACAGCCCATATACTATTTATGGCTTTCCTACACTTTCCTTGTCTAAGAATGGACTTATACACTGTATAGGTACAGGGCTCATGCCACTGTACCCTCACCTAAGGGCTAGTGCACCCTGCTAGAGGGGTGACTTACCTAAGGCCACAGGTAATGGGTTGCAGGCATGGCACACATGGATGTGTGCTGAGTCAACTCTTCACTTTTCTCTGCACCAAAGCACGCAGCTTGCAATGGCAGGGTATGGGTGCTAAGGGTAGCACAATAGTTGCTGCAGCCCATAGAGGCCTTGCCTGTTCACAGTGCCCTTGGTATCCATGGTACCTTTTACAAGGGGTTTATCTGTGGCCAGAGATGTGACAATTGTGGGTATAAAGGTACAGTCTCAGGAAAGAACACAGGCCTTGGGAACCTGATTGGCAAGGACTCAGGGCACATCAAGTCAGGTTGCATCAGATGTCAGGCCACAGGTGGGGAGTAACCATGCAAAAAGGGGCACTTTCCTACACACAGCCTCTACACAAAACGTTTTAGGTGGCAGTCAAGCGACTGTACTTATATGATTTGGGTGATATTAAGCCAAATCTCAAGTGCATTAGTTAAGGCTTTACTGTAAAGTTTATAGGAAGTGATAAGTACACAGGACGGGTCACTGGGTGATATATAACAATATTTAGGTCAGCGTGCTTCTTGGTATTATTGGAACATAGGTCCTCATGGGCTAACAAGAGCCTTGCTAGCTTCATCAGTAATTTTGAGAGACTTTTTGGGGGCAGAGCAGTCTTCAAGAGGTCTCTAGCAACCAGATGGTCTGTGACAACCTGGATAAACATATAGATGTTAGAGTTCGGATTCTGAGTAATGTCTCATACAAATTTATTTTAGAGATCCCCGCTCAGCTATTGCAAGCTTGGAGCACATAGATAAAAAGCTGGCATATCATGCATAGTTATGACGAACTAGATTAACTCCAAACAGATCTGTGCTTGTGCAGAACCTGCCAGTAATTTGAAAAAGAGCCTATAACATTGGCATTGAGCCCAGTCAAGCCAGCATGTGATGCGATTAAAAATAAACAAATGCTCCATATGCCAGTGTAGGCATCAATTTGCTTTCACTTAGCGTATTGCTGTGCGATCCGGGCCAGAGAGATTTTGAAGGCGGCCCCGGAAAGCAAAAATAAGGGCCTTGGCTGATGTTGCCAAAACCTCGAGATGAGGGGTTGGAAAGCCATTTTTTTTTTTTTTTTTTAATTCTTTTTATTGAGTTTTTGGCAATCCATTAGAACAAAAAAAAAATACATTTTATCAAACATATACAATATGCTGGAACAAAGCAAATTACATCAAGGAAAAAAAGACAAAAAGAGAAACCCCGTAGACCATATATAAGAAAATTTCAGCAATTTAAAATATAGTAGCAGATATCGAAGTCTATCTACCCCATTCAAAAAATGACTATTAGTCAAAGTAAGATCCCCAAATTTTAGTAAATTTACGTAGTGCCCCGATCCTTTGTGCAAAAATAAATTCGGATTTCCTGACTTTCCTACTTTTTTGAAGCCATTCATCTACAGTTGGCACTGTTTCTGTCTTCCAGTGCTGAAGAATCAGTGATCTTGCCACTGCCACCAAAATATACAAAAGTTTCACCATAGACTCGGGCAAATTTAATTCTAGGTCCAATCCGAATATGATTAAATTATCGTACCTAGTAATCGGGAAATGTAAATAAAGAGAAATCAAAGAAAACATTCCTTTCCAAAAGGACTTAAGTTTAGGGCAAAAGGCCATTATATGCGACCAATTAGCCAAGTCGAGTTGTGTGCATCTAAAACAATTAGATGATGCAGAGTTATACATTTTAGCCATGATTGCAGGAGTATAATATAAGAGCCACTTACTAAAGAAAAGCATACGTCGCCAATTGGCGCCTCGTAAAACCGTGAAATTAAATTTATTTAAGGTACTCCAAAAATTATCAGTTATTTTAATGTTTTCCTGCTTCTGCCACTTTTTTATTGCTTTAAGGCTTATATCCTCCTCCCTACCTTGTGCTAGACTTTTTTTCCATTTTCCGGGATTTTTAAAAAGTGGAGACCAAAAGAGGTCATTTGTTAACTGTAATAGTTGACTATTTTGTGCTAAATCGAGTTGAGCCAAAGATTTATGCAAGAGAGCATATGAACCTATAAGTAGAAAGTTTCCACAAATTAAAGTAGCCATCTCATCAATAGTCAACCATATTCCATCTTTCACAAAGTTCGATAAAGTTGTAAACCCAAATCTGGCCCAATTTTGTATAATTTCTGACCCAATATTAATCCCTAATCCCAGACCAGCATCCCTCAGTGGAGTTACTAGGCTCAAAATAGGGAGAGAGTACCTTTTTAACATAACTTCCCGTTTTTAAAAAAACCAACTCAGGACCTTATATCTAACCAATTTGGGTGATTTAACTATCGAAAGAGGAGAGGGAATTTTGGTCTCTTTACAAATTAAATCGAAAAAAAAGTTTATAAACAAAACGACTCTAGGTATTGAGTGTTTAAATCTTGAAAGATACTGTGCAAAATAAGCATAGTAATAGTCTTTCAGATTTGGTAGGCCCAGACCCCCTTGTTCTTTATCTGCATATAAGACATTAATAGCTACTCAGGGGTTTTTTTTTAGCCCAGACGAAAGCTGAAAATAAAGATTCAACTTTTGAAATAAAAGCGCCTGGGAGAGAACACGAAATAGTAGAGAACAAAAAGTTGAATAAGGGAAGTATTGCCATTTTAATCAATGCCACCCGACCCAGAATAGATAAAGGCAATAGATTCCATCGTGAGAACATATCATGGACTTTTTGAATCAGCGGCTCAAAGTTCAATGTGTATAGAGCCCGTACTAGAGGTGTATAGAGAACACCCAAATACTTTTTAGGTCTATCGTTAACACAGCTCTGAATATCTGGGTGCAATTCAGGATTGTTCTTACCACAGATTAAGATTTCCGTTTTCTTCTTATTAATTCGATATCCCCCCAATGTTTCAAATTCAGAGAAAATGGAAAAGGCCAATGTTTGCGTATGTCTCTCAGGTTTCAACAGCAGCATAATATCGTCTGCATATAATTTAATTTTGTCCATGCCGGGAACAGGCGGAAGAATATCCTTACTTTCTCTAATTGCTACTGCCAAAGGCTCAATAAAAAAGGCAAATAGGACAGGAGACAATGGACATCCTTGCCTTGTCCCTCTTTGCACTGAGATCGAGCCAACTATGGATGAATTAACAAGGATATGTGCCCTTGCCCCCTGATATAAATTCCTAATTAGAGTGATGATTTGAGAGGGAATATCAAAGTGCTGTAATATAAGAAAAAGTGTATCCCAAACCACCAAATCAAATGCCTTTTCTGCGTCTAAAAGGAGAACTAAAGCCGGAACCCTACGTACTTCAAAATAGTCTAATGCCTCAATCAGATAATGTGTATTAGTCATTAATTGACGGCCGGCAATACAACCATTCTGATCTGCGTGAATCAATTGTGAAGAGACGTGATTGAACCGAATATAAAGTAATTTTGTAATAATTTTATAATCTGAGTTCAATAATGTTATGGGTCGATAAGAGTTAGGATCTAAGGCTTGCTTCCCTTTTTTCAAAAAACTGACTACCGTTCCATCATAGAAGGACGCAGGAATTGGGCCACCCTCCAACATAGAATTAACTAGTAAAAGAAAGAGCGCAGAAAAATAATTAAAAAACGTAACATAGAATTCCGAGGGGAGTCCATCTGGGCCACAGGCCTTACCATGCGGAAGGCTTTTGACAACAGACTCTAAATCATCAGAGAGAAATGATGACGCCATTGCTTCTTGGTCTAGTTTAGAAAGAGTAGGGAGACCAAATTTATCTAGGAAATCGTTTAATCTCCCCTGATCCGTAGTGTGGTATGAGGTATAGATTTTCTCATAATGGGACAGCATAATTGTTCCAATCTCTCCCTGATCTGAAGTATCCCCCCCACTAATTGGAGATTTAAGAGACCGAATTACATTAGCTGCAGCACGTTCTTTAACCTGCCATGCTAGGAATTTGCCCGTAAAATTACTATGTTCGTAAATTTTTTGGGATTGTCTGCAGAAAATTTCCTCACTTCTAGTAAAATAATGTGCATTCAACTCCCGTTTTGCGGCATTCAATTGATTTTGTATCTTAAGAGAAGGATTACAGTGCATTTGGTTTACTAAAACCTGTATGTTTTGCTGCAAGTGGTTCTTTGTATTCCTATAAATGGCTGATTCCTTTGCATCTTTTCCAATAACTGCCCCCCGAATAAATGCCTTCAGTGAATCCCATACAACATGTATGGGGGCTGTCCCAATATTTCGTTCAATATACTCCCTAATCTCCTTTTTAAGAGAAGAGACCCATATTTCATCAGAAAGATAGGACTTATTAAAAACCCATCGTTTCTGAGTATTCGTGCTCTCTTCCAGCACAAACTCAGCCACTAACATCGCATGGTCGGAGAAGCCATTATGTAACATCCGAAAATGCTGAATTTTAAATTTTGAGGAAACCAAAAGAAAGTCGATACGAGAAAATGACTTATGTCTCCCTGACCAACAAGTATATTCTCTTTTATCAGGATTTACAGAGCGCCATGGGTCCACAAGATCGAAAATCCTTACGTTATTCGTAATTATCTGAAATGATTTCGGTTTCAACTGCTTTTTCCCACCAGTGGTGGAATCCAAGTTCGGTTTCATGAGAATATTAAAGTCCCCTCCAATTACAATATCTCCCCCAACCATCAGTAGGGACTGAAACATTTCATCATATATTTCAGGGCAGTCGTTCAAGGGGGCATAAAAACTTACGAAAGTAACATGCAATGGTCTATTCTTCAATTTACATGTGGCCCAGCACCACCTACCCTGGGTATCTGCATCCGTTTGAATCAACTCCACCTCTAATCTCCTACTAAAAAAGAGTGCGACTCCTCTAGCTGATTCAGAGAAGAAGGAAAAGCACCGATACGAAGCCCACCCCTTAAACATGGAAAAGTTATCAGATTTAGAGATAGGAATATGGGTTTCTTGTAAAAATATAATTGCTGGATTTTCAGACAAAATCCAAGTCTCTATTGCCCGCATCTTCTTTTTATTATTTAGACCGTTCACATTAAAAGAAATAATTTTCAACTTTATTTTAGTCATAATTAGAGCCCAAATTTAGAGCCCACAATCCACATTTTCCTTTTTTTTATCCAATATAACTTTAAACAGTCAATACAAAAATCAATATTCACCAAATAACCCAGCAAAAGGACCAAGTTACAAAAATAAAGGAAGCGAGAAAAAAATAATAATAATTTTGCCAAAAACTTCATTTTTTAACCTTTTAAACCTCACCCACCCCTTCTAAAGCCTGTGTCACCCTCCTAGCACTGCCTAGTTCTTCCCACGCGTACCACAGGAACCAACCCCTTAACAATGAGGTGTCCTGAATTTACACCCCTCACCCCCGAGGCCGTGACTCCCCCCCCCAGAACAAATAAGGATTTGCAGACCTGAAAAAGGAGAAAAAAAAAAAAAAAGGATCACGTAATCTAGATTATCACAGAAAACATTCGAAAACAAGTACATACGACCAGACTATTCAGACTAGCCATTCTAAATTCCATGGAGCAAAGCCTGTGCTTCCTCCACGTCTGATAACATATGAAATCTTCCTTTAATGAGTACTCTAAGTTTGGATTGTTGTACAATCACTGCTTGAGCCCCCTTAGCTTTAAACAGATGTAGAATTTTAACGAACTCCTTCCTGCGTCTCGCTGCGGCTGCAGACATGTCAGAAAAAATTCGGCATTTCGTTGTATCAGTTACAGAAAACTGCCTTTGTTGAATTGCCTTGGAAAGAATTCGCTCCTTAACCCTAATATCAGCAAAATTTAGAAGGATAGTTCGCGGGAGAGTTGAATTCGGGAATGGGCGAGCAGGTACCCGGTGGGCTCTAGTAATAGTGAGATCATCTTTACACTCCGGTATCACCACCTGATGGAGGAACGTGTTCACCCATACAAGCATGTCTGTCCCCTCAATACCTTCTGGAACGCCCACTATGCATAGATTAATTTGGTCCTCTAAGGAGGAGATCCGTTCCTCCGCCTCAAGTAAGTGAGCTGGAAAAGAGGAAACTAACTCCTCGATTTTATCCATTTTGTCCAGTCTCAAATGAATTGCAGAAAGTTCGGCGCTTTGCGACCTTTTAATCTCTCGCACCTCATCCAGGATTAGATTCAGCATATCCTTCACGGACATCTTCATTTCACCCTCCATCTCTGTATCCATCTCTAACAAGGGGCCCAGGGGATCTATCGGCTCCCTATCACATCCCCTATCAGGGACTTCAGAGGGCTGTGTTACTTCACTCCTTACATCTTTTTTTCTAACAACCGCAGCATCCGTTATTGTCTTTTTTTCCCTTGGATCAGATGTAGGAGCATCGAAAGAAGGAGGACTTGAAGAGGTGTTTACCACAAGACACGGCCCATTTGTGCCAGCCTGTGAAAACTGACCTAACTCCAGATTTGAAGATCTCCTGGAAGTCGCTGTATTAGACGAGGGGGGAAATGATTTTTTAGTAAACAAAGGAAATTGTTTAGACGGAGGGCACAATGGGGAAGATTCAAGAGTCTCAAGAGTCTTAGGGTAATCCTCAGAATGTAAGGCGTTAATTTCATCCCCCATATTCAATTGGACTAAATTTTCTACTAAGGTATCCTCGAGCTCTGAGCTCTCTGGTGAACGTTCCAAGTCCCCTTCCTTAGGGACAGCACCGTCTATTAGTCTGGCTGCTGCCGCTGCCTCTTTTGCCTGTTGTCGGCGCTGCTTAGCTTTAACACGAGCATTTAAGAGTTTTCCCATAGTGCGTGCGTCGATAATTGCTCAGTAAGGGGAAAAAGAAAGGAAAAAAAAAAACCCGGAAGACAGAGGACAGAGGGCTCTCACAGTGCGCAAATCAGAAGATATTAGTTTACTCTGACCCCTTTCTTCCTTCTCCGCCTCTTACTCGCTCGGGGTGGCAATTTCCCCTTGTTGCTCAGTCAATCAATTTTTGGGAGAAAGTCGCCTCAAAAGAGCGCTGCCGTTTTCACAGCCAGCCAGCCAGTGTAAACACCCCTCTCCTCTGCTCAGTCACTCACTTGAAACTTGTCATTAGCCGAGGGGACAAGGTACAGGATAGCAGTCAGGCTCCAGGCTTCAGCTCATCAACGGGAGTAAGAAAAAGAGAGCAGCAAAAGCGCCATTTCTCCTCAATAAATCAGCCCCACGGTTCCAGGTGCAATGCGTGAATAAAAACCCCAGACCGGCATAATTGTGGCTCTTCGTATTCCTCCGTCTGATGATCGAAATGCTTGATAAGCTTGATTCATGATTCACACTCAGTCCCCGAGGCGGTGAGCAGATGAGAACGGAGGCAAACACGGAGCGTCCGGAGCGTGTACCGGTAAGCGTCCAGCGGCCGCCGCCATCATTGACCACGAGAAGGGGAGGGGCAGCAACACGGCGCTCAGGTGCTACGCGGAGGCGTGGAACTCCGTCGCAGCATTCCCGCCGTACTTGCGCTGGCCACTTCATTCTAAATGACAATTTCAATTGAGTACGTAGAACCCATTTTGCATACATGCCAATCCTCCCGATTCAGGCAGGAGACTACTGATTTCAAGGCTAGTCTTCCGCCTCCCGAGTCCTGCATGCAGAAATCCAATTCGGATTGCCGAATCACGATCTGCTGGAAACATGGCAAAAGTGAAATGCTGATGCCTGTCACGTGCAATCCCATCTCCCTCCTCCAAGAATTACCTGTGACATCAAAGATTAATGCTTTCTATGTAATACTTGGAGGGGGAGAGTAGTGCATGGGACAGGCCTCAACATTCTATTTTTATGGCAGTTTACATAGCGCATACATAAACAGAGTTTAGAAATCTGTTTTTTGTTTTCACTATGTTATTAAACTGCCAAAAATGAAATGCTGATTGTCTGTCACCATTCATGCCAATAGACTCGATTTAGGCAGATTGCCTCTTCTTCAATCTAAGTATATGGGGTAAATACATTCTCCCAACTATCTTTTTGAAATCTCTCACTTGCCTGCTGTAAAAAGTTGGCTTGGATGCATTTTTTTTTTTTTTTTTTTTTTTTTTTAAAAACCTTTATTCGTGCATCTTAATAGAACAAATACGGGCCTACAACCATCAGGCCGGCCACGATACGGTTAAGCACTGATACCAACATTACATCCCCTGTGCTTCAACGGTCAAGATTAAAAACGAGTTATGAGTTATATACTGGAGAGATCCTTGACACCAGGGGAAGGAGAAGTGAAGGTTAATTTTAAGTTTTTAAGGTAATTTTATCAGGGAAAAAAGTCAGTGAAGGATAAGAACAAAAGAGATTCGAGTCCGCCAGATAGCTTCACCACACGGGAGAGCAGCAGCATCATTAAAACAACAATGGAAGCAAAATCTCAAGCAGTGAGGCGGTGCAGTGATATAACAGGATAGTCACTTGAGCAATTACGCACCCCTCCAGAGCCGCCCCCACTCAATCCACCCCACACCCGGACCCCGAATCGAAGCAAGTATAGCGCAGAGACACAAAAGAAAAAGGCCCATAGAACTAATTAAGAACAGAGTATTACCCCCCCACCCTACACCAATGCGGAGGCTACGGCCTGCCCCCCCCCCCAGCATAGTGCCTGTCGCCCAATGAACCCGAAATATAGACAAGAGAGAAAGTAGGAATAGAGTAAGGAAAATAAGAAAACAGAAAAGAAGGTGGGGAGGAGCCCACGGAACACCAGAGCGCCCCAAACCATCAGCCAGCTATGGCCTCCACACACTGAGAACCCACTACGCCAAAAAAAACTGCGTGCGAAAATAACGTGTCACAACAATTTAAGCGAAGGAAGACAAATCGCGACGAGTGCACACAACACATACATACAGTTCCAGTCCCAGTCCAGCCCGTCCATGAACCATGGCGATATAAGTCATTCTAGCCCTGGCCCGATCGCGGGCTTGGGATTAAGCCAGCCCCTACATGAAGACCCCGCATCCCGAGCAGACAAAGACAAGATGGCCGCTTGTGAGAAGATGGTGAAGTAGGATCACGAAATGGCCGCCGACCATCTATTGAGGTCCCTCTTTGCACCACATAAAATCCAGACCTGGCAAGTAGAGTACAGGATTTCCACAGAAAAGAAGCAGTAGGCCACCGCGGACGATTCCTCGAGGCTGTCAGGTATCGGTCAGCAGGATACTCTTGCGGACGCGGTGAGGCAGGCAACAATGAAGCAGGCAGCCATGACCAGGGGAACAAAGTATCCGCAGTTGAGCTGGAGAGCGGTTGATCCTGGGTGCCGGGGACGCCGGATGCAGGCACCAGTGTAGCACAATCATACACCGCCGTTGCTTCCCCGCAAGAGGACAAAAGCACTGGTAGACCCACGCCTTGTGGATGACAAACAGAGCGCTCACGACCCGCAGCCGACAGTATGGGCTTGGATGCATTTTGACCTAGAAAAATGAGAGAGTACATTTAAGCCTTAAAGGTTTATTTTCTGATTCCAAGTCTTATAGAAATTGATCAATATACAGAATCAATGAATCAGTGTAGCGCTCAGTTAAAACGTGTAGAACTTACTTAAAATACAGAGTCAGTCAAAGAACTCCGTAAAGTTCGGGTCTGCAAAATACAAACTGTACAATTGGAGAGAAATCCGGCATGGATTCTCTTACAAGGGTCAGTAAGGAACGGCCTCTCTCACATCCAAAAACAGCACAACACTTTTATAAAGCTCTAAACGAAAGATTTCATATATTCGCTACAGTTTTATATGGTTCTCACACATTAGACCAATTAGTTAAACAGGGTGCAACATTTGCAAGAAATTACATTTGGAAAATCTTTCATCACTCTCCAACATGGAGCATCTCACGGACATCACCTATATCAGAAAAAATATTGTTACATCGTGTGGAACTTTGCTAAGAAACACAGGTGCAACCTTGAACAGGAGCAGTTGTACTAAAGCAACAGTTTAATATTCTAGTGAAGGTTGTTGTCTTGCCTGTGAGTAGAACATTCAAGCATTATTCTATTGAAAGATTAAAATACGAGTTTATCCATGTGATACAGGTCACTTGGCATTAAAGTCTGAAACAAGGTAGAGTATGAGATCTAAAGTTTCTATATTAGCAAGAGTTTGAGTTTAATTTCAGAAAAACAAAGTTATCCATTATTAGTATTAGTGTCTTAAATGTATGATCAGTGAGTCTAGTGGGCCGTCTCTCTCTGCCCACTTTTTCATTTTCCCCGCAGCCTCTTTTCAGAGATCAGTTATCATCTAACAACGTTTTTTTCTTCAGGAGTATCACCTTTTGCAGCTTCAACAGAAATGAAAGGATGATGGGCCAGCCTTGGCAGTTTGTGCAGTCCAGAGTATACATTTGAAATCTAGTACTCATAGTCCATTGTATAAAATTCAGTATTGTAAGTATTAGGATACAAATAATACATCTTGACTGAATGAGTGACTGTTTTATGGGATCAGAGGCTCAAAGTATCTAGAGCATGTTTAATGAGAGCCTTTGTTTTTTGGGGCAATACACACAGAAACTTTACCTGACCTGCCCAGAGTGCTGTCGCCGTTGCTGTCTCCCCTCCCGCTGCCGCAACTGGATTCACAGCGGCCGCCGAGTGGAGGGTGGGAGACTACATCCCCCAGCCTGCCCTGCTCCTCGTGACGCCAATCCCGCGCCCGGAGCGCACATAAAACACCGCAGAGCCCGGCGGAGCGGGCGCTTTGTTTTTTGGGGCAATAGACACAGAAACTTTACCTGACCTGCCCAGAGTGCTGTCGCCGTTGCTGTCTCCTCTCCCGCTGCCGCAACTGGACTCACAGCGGCCGCCGAGTGGAGGGTGCGAGACTACATCCCCCAGCCTGCCCTGCTCCTCGTGACGCCAATCCCGCGCCCGGAGCGCACATAAAACACCGCAGAGCCCCGCGTCGCGGGATCGCGCGCGGGTCGTGCCGGGCAAAGCCCGGGCATAGGGCGGGCCGTCTGTGGCCGTCAGGGGCAGACAGAGGCTGGGCTGGGCCACCCCCCTTATTGCCCGAGGTTTGACATTCTGATCGGTGCCATTGACTTTTTGCTGACCAGTGAGGACTGTGCTGCCCAGGACTTTTTGAATTAGGATTTTGTTGGTGTAGCACGTTAGGCGCCTGGGAGGTGCTTATCGCCACGCCCGTATCTGCACGTGGCTGAAGAGGTTGGCCTTGTCCCGGTATTTCAACGTTAAGCTTATTTAGGCTGTGTGCGATTTGGGGGTGTTTTGTACCTTGAGAGTTCCCATCTTCTTTCCAGTTAAAACTGTAAGTTTTGAGTATTGTTTTTGTTTATTTCTTTCCATGGCTAAAAGTAACAGTAAGTGTTCTGCAATGGGTGGTACGGGGACATTAGACGCTTTTTTGAAAAAAGCTGCAACTGATGTTTCTAGGTAAATTGAAATGGTGGAAAGGAGGCTATCTTTGGAGCCATTATCCCAGCCTAATTTTGTGAAACGATCTGGTGATCCTATTTTAGGTTCAGGTGTCATACAGGCTGGATGTAATTTTTCCGTTGAGTCTGTGTCAGAGTCCAGCTCTGTTATTCCTCCAGTCTCTGTGAATACCTCTAGTCCTCTTTTCTCACCGCCAGCCACACGTACTAGGCAGTCACATGCCCTTCCTGTTGTTGCTACTAAAATAGTTAAGGGCAAAAGAAAAGCGAATAAAGCCCCTAAAGGAAGTCGTCAACAAGCTAAACAACCCAGGAACATAGATTCCGCTCATGGTTTGGTTTCTCAGGAAAGTACTGTGGCCATCCAGGCCACGGTCGACAAGAGTCATGGGCGTAACGAGAATACCGATCAGGGGGAAATAATTCCTACGGGAGTTAAGACGGCCGATTTATTACAGCTTATGGATGAGCGATTGAGAGCGATTATACTGCCAGTTATGGACAGACTTAATAAAATTGATGACTGACTCGCTCTCATCGAACGTCACATAGCGGGCCAGGAAGTATCAATGCCAAGGCTAAATCCACCCGAGATGCACCCTATAAGTGGAGTAGCAACCAGAGTTTCTGATCTAGTTGAGTCTATGACGATCACTGCTGTAGGTCCCATTAATCCTCTTCCAGCTGCCTTAGGAACCAATGGTGGTGTTAGCTCGAGGCTTAGGGACATGATAGGGAGATTAAGCCCTCTTCCTGCGCATCCATCAAGGGAACGACCTTTGCATTTGCCGCCGGAGGCCTGCCCGTATACTGTAATTTTGGCAAATGTTCCGAAACCTAGCGATGGGAGGGAAGAGCATTGGTCTTCCTTAAAAAATAAAGCCCTCCACTTTTTGGCAGGTAAGACAGTTCTTGGGAGCCACCTTTTCGAAAGTTTTAAGATGGTTAGAAGGGTTCCTTGGGTGGGGAAGACCAATAAGACGTTGAAGGGTGACTGTGTTGTAGTGAGCTTCAGCTCTCCCGATTTAGTAGTCAACATCTTAAGACAGGCAGGGTCGATCAGATTACACCAGGACTATGTTAATGTTCTCCCGTTGTTTTTTTTTTATCCACCTCAGATTTTGGGGTCCACTGGAAACAGTGGACATATCCCTCATTTCGTCCCTGCGAGTAGGACATTGGCTCTTAGTAACAGATATGAGGTCCTTAGCACTTTAGATGTCAATGATTGACTCAGTGTGGTTAATATTCAGGCCCACCACAATGATCCTAGATTGTTTTTTTCTGAAGAATCTGGGTCGGTGCTGACCACGGAAGACAATATCGACCTTAATGGCACTGGTGATAGAATTTTACCCCTAAAGGCAGTTTATGGTGAAGGAACTAATCAGATAACCTCCGAGGTGGTCCAAGTAGACGAGAGTGAAATAGTTCCTCCTGGTATAACTGGTAACGTGACTGTCACGGTTCCTGTAAATAGTGAGGTTGGTGATTTTCAACTCTGTTCATTGAATCCGGTGAATTTTGTGCCACAAGAGAGGGGGCAGGGTGGGGGGGGGTAACCTCATCAACAAATAAAATTATGACTTTGTCATGGAATATTGCCGGCCTGCGAACTAAAAGATGCGATACAAACTGTAAGGATTTCCTTTCTACCCACCATATAATTGCCCTTCAAGAGACGTGGGAGGCTAAAGATCCCTATTATTTGGATGGGTATCAGTCCTTTAATAAAAACGCTGTGCCCTCCTCTATGGGGAGATCTCGGTGGGGTCTCTCGTTATTATTTAGCCTCAAGTTACTGTATAGTATAGAACTATTAGCGACTAGTTCTCCAAATATACTGGCGGTTAAACTTAAAGGTGCCAATCTCCCGTCATTATTAGTGGTGAATTTTTATAACTCATTTACTAGGTCTGATGAACTGGAGCACCTAAAAGCACTGTTTACATTCTTGGACGAGTTTGATGCAAGTAATGTTACACCTTATTCTTTTTTACTTTTTGGCGATTTTAATATTCATGTATGTCATCTCAATTGTTTTGAAAATATTAATTATGATCATTGCCCTCAAGAGGTAACTCACTTTGAACACTCTAAGGGTGGGATGTACCTAGAGGGTATTGTATCTGCCCTTCATTTATTTGCTCCTGTACAAGATTCCTTATCTCCTGTCCCTACATTCACTGGACAGGGCCATTATTGTTAGGGCTCGGGTAGCTTGTGTGGTATTTAGACTACCCAACCCATCATGCACCTTAAGGGAGGAGGGTTGTGTACTGCCCCATACTGCCCCTGGACAGGTCACGTGATTGGGAGGGTTCTTAAGCCGACTTTGCACTGGCCACAGTGCTTGGCTTTCTGGTGAAACTCCCTGACGTATTGGAAAATACGATACTCATCTTGGCAGAAGCTAGCCTTGTGACCTTGGATCCCCGCTGCTGTGCTGTGCTGTTTTCCTGTATTCCGGAGCCCTTTTTGGAATTGCCCTCCATACTCCTGACACACACCTGTGTGTTTCCCTCCCGTGACGATTCAAGCGCTTCTTGCGCGTTATCGGCATTCCTGGTATTTCTTCACTGAGCGATCATTGCTCCTCCTTGGTTCGCGTGCACTTGTGGAGTTCTGTGAAGTGTGTCCCTCGTCGGTGCCCGTACAGTCCCGCCTTCATTACCGCCTCCTATTTCAAACGCGAGGACGCGTTTGTTTTGTGAGAACTCTTCCCGTGCAGTCCCGCCTTCATAACCGCCTCCTATGCAAACGCGAGGACGCGTTTGCTTCGTGAGAACTTTTCCGCATTAGCGAGTGCCTGATTTCCTTTGTAGGACGCGAGATAGCGTTCCTCGTGCGATCCTCGTTTGGCTCTGTTACCTTTTCAGCACTGGCCCCCAAACTTTCCCATTGCCCAAGATTAAGACAACGCACGTTTTGGAATTTCTTTGCTGAGACCGGCAGACTGTCCATATTATCGTTCCCTGTGCCTCAACCTGTTTATTTGTTCCACCCTTGCTGTCAAGCTAACAGCTAGGGCATTTCCTTTTGGAAGAGACTCGTGCCTTCACACCACTCTACTACCTGTATGGTTTACAAGTAAGTTTGGGACAGTACACAACCTCGAGGGAACCAACAGTTGTTTAATTGGGGAATGTTCTCCCTTACTAAGTATGTTTGATATGTTTCTTTCTTATGTCATTTTGTCTTGCATATAGATTTTCCAGTCCACAATCCTGGCCCTATTTCTGTTGGCAGTTGAGAGACTATGCTGGTGGTCTCATGAGTCTCTCCTTTTTTTAAGGACACGGTTCCTACCCTAGTGTGTGTTTAGTGCAACACTGGGTGGAGGGTGTTGTTGAGAAAGGGTGAGGCATTGGCATCGCTCCTGGGGAAAAGGTTTCTGCTTGGGAAGCCCGGCTGCGCCCCGACAATTATAGTACTATTGATTATATTTTTGTTTCTTGTCTTTTGAAGGACCTTATAGGTTCTTTTTGTGTCACTCAAAATGCCTTAAGTGATCACAATCCTCTCACTATGGAAATTAATATTAAGGCTGTGACTAGGAGAAACCGTCTGCCTACGATTGCTAACTTAAACTTAGTCTCTATAAATCAGGGAAGACGTTTGAGATGGGACGTCATCACCCCGGCCGATTTCCTCGAGAATTTGTACAATAGTAATATTGTGGATTTAAGTATATGTTTGTTGTAGGAAGGTGGATACCTGACTATGGTTACCCCCAAATTTTTGCCTAGTGTCTAGCTGGTTTTTCGACTTAGTTGGCCTGAGATCCTGCCATTCAGGCTCTCAGGCTATCTGCTCTCTCTGTAAAATGGACTCCATGTACCCTAGGTACATACCCAATTGGTTGGATCACCCTGTCAGCCCCTGTACCAGTGTACACTAGGTACCCAGGGCATTGGTGTATCCAAGGCCTGCCAGGGGCTGAAGCATGTATTATGCCACCCCAGGCTTGGCCTAACAATCTGACACAACTGGCTGATCACTCAGCTGGGGTAAGTTGGTGTAATCACCTCTTACTTAGGTGTAGTATACCTATACCTAAACTTAAATGGGACACCTGGTAACCTATAAGTCACTCCTATGGCAGGCCTTAACAATCCTGAAGGCAGAGTGCTTGGTTCCATGTGAGATGGTGCTCTGGCATGAGCTGAGCCTGTCTGCAGTGGTCGGAACAACTTCCTTCTACTGTTTCCAGATATCGTCATACCATATACTCTTAAGTGCATTATGAACCTCGCGGTTAAATGCTATCTTTGGTTTGGCTTTATCAAAACATGTCGAGTAAGGTGTCATACGAATTGGAATACTAACCCCTCGCCAATTCTGGCGACGGGGTTAGCATTCCACCCTTCTAGAGGGACACGACATGTACAGTACCTGAAACCCGGGTAAAATCAGACATAGCCTCAGCTCCACAAAATGGATGCTGCCACCACAGACACAAGTCTGCCCTCCTGCTGCTGGGAGTCCTTCCAGCTTGGGAGGTGTGGACAAAGGGTTTCCTGCCAGGGGAGGTGCGTGCACCACCCCAGACAGGATTTTGTGTATTGGTCAGGTAGGGCTTGAAAGAAACCAGACATGCCTGTGGCTCACAAGGAGCCTCGGTGCATATGCCAGTTCAAACCGGTCCTGGGGCACACCAGTCCCGGGCCTGGGGCGAGCTGGACAAAGGATTGGGGGTGTAACCACCCCCCTTCCTGGTCCCACCCATAGGGAGGGACCTAGCAGGTAGTCCGGCCCCTAGAATCCGAATACAGGTAGGAGCTGTGTCCTAAGACTTTAGACATCCTGGAATCAACTTGAAACCAAGAAGAAGACGGGAACTTCGACATTCTGCTGCACAGAAGACTGAAGAAAATCTCCCCTGTGGTCAGGGAGTGACCACCTTGCTAACGCAAGCACCATCCAGCGAATCACCGTCTGCTTTGCCGCCGCCTCCCGCCGGAGCCCGAGCCCAGAGACTGACAAGACCTGGACCTCCAGACCTCTCACCGCCCGATCCACAGTCCCTGAAAAGAGGAGACCCGTGGAGGCACCGAGACACGTGGAGCCAGCCATCTTGGAACGACTACGACAAGCTGACAAGTGCAACAACCGAGGCTCCCTCCAAGTTGTGCTTTGGGATCTGAGAAGCCCAACCCCCGAGCAGCATCTGCACCAAAGGTGAGCCCTCCAGCATCTCCACGATCTGCGTGGGGCCCTTCTGCATTTTGCCACTCGACGCGCCTAACCGGTTGCTGGCCCGCTGGCTAGTGGCCATCTTGGCGACGAAATCTACGACAAACACCGCTGGTCTGGTTGCTCCAGACTGGCCCTTGCTCCCCTCCAAAGGAGCAATCCCTCTGACCTTGCTGGTCAGAACCAACAGCTGATTTCCGAATCCTCCTGCAATTGCTTTTGCCAAGGCTTGTTTGCTTCGATCAAGTCGCCGACACCGCCGACAGTGAGAGCCTGCGTGGGACAGCTCGTGACTTGACTCCTGGACGTCGTCGACCTTCAGGGACCACGTGGCTGCAGAGTCAAGCTACACCTTCCTTCCTGTTTGCACCCGACATCGCCTGGTACCCACCTGGTGCCACGCTGGTCACTGGCTAGTGACTGTGAACACTGTCCCCTCTGCTTACAGGTCTTCAACATCTCCGATCCACTCTTGGATCCACTGCATCTCTTCCCGACCGACCGCCTGCAGCACTTTTGTCTACAGGCCCCACGGAACAGATAGAAGAAACCCGACGCACTTCGAGGCCTATGCACCCGCTTCCTGTGGGTGAGGTAAAGCTGGCACTCCGGTGCCCAAGTGTGGTATTACATCTCTAGTGCCTGTGTTCCAAATCTTAAGTTCCTAGGTCATCCGGAAGATTCCTTTTGCAGTAACTTTGTACTTTTTACGCACCCATTGAAACCTATGGGAGCACGCGTGTGACTATTTGCTCTGCACACGCCACCCGTGGACCTCCTGGTCACTAACTGACGTTAGCTCCTTGTAGGCCCAGCGATTCTAGAGGCCCTAGGCCTTTTCCCTTTTCTGTTCGTGGTACTTATACCACTATTTTAGTATATGGTTCGAGTGGCCACCAGGGCCTATCCATATAAAGTGCAACTTCTGTGTATTCTGTGATAATCTTGTTTGGCGATTTGTGCTCCTGTGCTCATAAAGAGACTAGGGGTTACTTTGAGAAATAAATACATATATATTTTGAATATATATCTGTGTGGTGTCCTTTCATTGGTATAAAAGGGGGTTGCATTTGGTAAAACAGCTGGCTTAACACGCTTCACGAGTTTAGCCTCAAAGACTGCTTAGCCTACGCTACCACTAGGGCAGCTAGTCCGAAAAGGTTGACTTACAACCACACCATAAGGGTTGCTTGGCATGGTACAAGGTGATCACTTTAACTAGTGAGCATCATATACCAGGCCAACTTCTCACATTGGTGAGCAGCGGTTGGATTTGAGCTTGCTGTGTTTTACCATTGTAATCTCTTGGTTACCAATTGAAAGATCACATAGGTACCTGTAGGTACATATAAAACAAGATTAGATATACTTAAGTTCTACTGAACTTAGTTGTTGTAGAGCAAAGGGAGTAGCACACCCTGACTACAACTACTAGATAGGTTTAGTAGGTAAACCCAAGTGTAGGTAGATTGCAACACATCCACCCACACTTAAGAGCAATGGCCGGGGCAGAGGGGTCCACTGTACCCATCTCTGTTGAGAGTGACCCCCAGAGGGCACCATCCAGCTTTGCTACCCTTAATCAGAATGAGCTCAGGCATTTGGCAACTCTTAGAGGCCTTAAACAGCCCAAGAACCCAAACTCTGCTGAGCTCAGAGAGCTCTTACAGAATGATGAGAATCAGAGAGCACTCAAGAAAGCTTCCCAGTTAGCCCCCTTAGGGACAGGAACAGGAGGCCCCCCTTCTGAAGATGCCACTGAAGTACCCCTTCCCAATAGTCACCCCTTAGATGGGATGCCTACCACAGAGGAAGAAAGTGATGGGGATACAGATGTGAGTGGGGATGAAGGGAGAACTAGCCCAGTGCCAAGTGTTATACTTGGCCCAGCTAAACTAAGGCTATTGGGGACTGACAGTGGGTTCACCCCATTGGATCTCCCCAGTGGACTTAACACAGGGCTTGGAAGGCAAAGGAATCGCTCAGGTGACTCCAATGCTTCCCATGGCTCTAGAGGCTCTCAAGGTCACTCCAGAAGGAGACTGACCACCCCTCAGAGGAGGGAACATGAGGCCAGAATGCAGGAAGCCCAGCTGAGGATCAGGAAGCAGGAGCTAGAAGTAGCCCTGATGGAAGAAAAACTGAGCAAGGCTAGGCAGCATAGAGAGAGTGGGTCTATACCCACTGGTGGCAGCAATGTCCCTAGGGACAAAGATAGGGTCTTTGACAATAGGAACCTGTCCAAGATTGTGCCCCCCTACAAAAGTGGGGATGACATCCACAAATGGATGACTGCTCTTGAGAGAGCCTGCAAAGTGCAGCAGGTTCCTGAAGACCAGTGGGCAGCAATCTTATGGCTCTCCTTTGAGGGGAGAGGCAGAGATAGACTCCTCACTGTTAGAGAAGAGGATGTCAGAAATTACAGAGTCCTGAAGAGTGTCCTAGTTGATGGGTTAGGCTTAACCACTGAACAGTACAGGTTAATGTTCAGAGACACCCAGAAGACACAGACTCAGGACTGGTCTGAATATGTGGAATGTGCCACTAAGGCTTTGGAGGGTTGGTTGCTGGGAAGTAAGGTGTCTGATTATACAGGATTGTACAATTTGATGATGAGAGAGCAGATTTTAAGTAATTGTCAAAACCAGCTTCTCCATCAACACCTGGTAGACTCAGATTTGACCTCTCCCCAAGAATTGGGAAAGAGGGCAGATAAATGGGTCAGGACCAGGATCAGGCCTAAAAACCAGGGTGGTGACCAAAAGAAAGATACCACCAAGCCTCAAGAGAAGGGTGGGGATAAAGAAAAAGAGAAACCTTCCTCAGGGCCCCAAAACTCCACACAGGGTGGTGGGTCCCAAGCTCCCTCCTCTACCACAGCTAAAAAGCCCTACTGCCATGAGTGTAAAACTCCTGGGCATTGGAAAACTGACAGCGGTTGCCCAAGGGCTAAAAACAAAACTGTTCCTCCAATTACTCCTGTCACACCACCTATTACTGTCAGCGGTAATCCCCCAGGTGGTGGGAGTGCCCCCAGAAATCTGGGTGGGTTTACTTGGGGAACACAGGGGGACCCTGGCTTAGCCAATTCCCCTACAGCAACCACTCTTGTCTGTGATGGTGGCATGGGGTTTGCCAACTTCACTGCCTGTCCCAACACTTTGGGGAGGTACAGACAGGAGCCCTACATCAATGGTACAAAAGCTGAGGCCTACAGAGACACTGGGGCTAGCATCACAATGGTGGCCCATTGGCTAGTTCCCTCTGAGCAGCTTTTGCCCGGTTTCTCCTACCAGGTGACTAACATTGATGGCAAACAGAACAGTCATCCCATGGCAGAGGTATGTCTCAGCTGGGGAGGGGTCACTGGCCCTAAAAGGGTAGCAGTGTCCCCAACCTTGCCTGTAGACTGCTTACTGGGGAATGACTTAGAACTCTCAGCTTGGGCTGGAGTTGAACAAGACACCCATTCTAAAATGGTAGGCCTTTCACAAAAGGGTAGGGGGGTTGTGCCATTCACAACCCCTGTCCAAATAGATTTCCTCCCTGAAAAGGTTGGAAGGGCAGTGGTAGCCACAGCCCAGGCACAGACAGACTTCCCTGTAGGGACTGGCAGAGCTGTGACAGTCACAGCTCAAACACAAACTGAGTGCCCCCCTGAAAAGGTTGGCAAGGCTGTAATGGTCTCAGCCTATACTCAGACTGACATAGGTGTAGTGAAGCCTGAAACAATGGATCACTCCACACAAACTGAGAGTAGTGGGGAGGAAGAAAAGTCTCCCTCTCCCCAGACATTAGGAAAAGGTCAGCCTCCTCAGGGATCTGACCTCACCCCTTGTGAAGGAACTGCCCCAGAGGTAGCCAGGCCTGGCCTGGCAGAGCCTCTGATGTCAGTGGCCCCTTCCAAGGTGGGATCCAGTCTGGTGCAGGTAGCCTGCCTCTCTCTACCCTGCCTCAGTCAGCCCAGGGCTGCAGAGGTCAGGGAGGCCAGTGGACCCCCAGAGGGCCCCTGTCCACAAGAACCCCCCCATCAAAAGAATGAGGATTGCCTGGCTAGTAGCCCTAGTCAGGTGATGGGTAAAAACATTCCTGAGGGATCTCCTTTACAGGTAGTTAGGGACCTCCCCCAGGGGGATTCTGTTGGGCACAGGCAAACATGGGACCTTAGGGCCCCAAACCTGACCTGTCCCTCCAGTAAGCCCACAAAAGGGACCCAGCCTCCAGCTTTAGGTAGCCAGAGGCTGACCCTGAGAGCACAGTGCAACTCAGTTAAAGAAAGAAAGGCATCCATGGTGGAGGATGATTGGAGGAAGCTGAGGCCTCACTTTGAGGACACTCACTTCAGTACTCCATCTCAACACCAGCCTTTTACTTTGCCAAGACACACCACAGGTAGAGATTCCCTATGGTGGAGACCCTCTGATACCCTTAGGGTGAGGGATTGCTTAGTGGACCATGAGACAGGGGGTAACCATGCCAGTGCTGGTTCCTCCTTATATGGCCACTTGGGCAATATAGGCTTACCTGGTCAAGGTCAGCCTTATCTCCCTTCGTTTGGGGGGGGGTTGTGTAGGAAGGTGGATACCTGACTATGGTTACCCCCAAATTTTTGCCTAGTGTCTAGCTGGTTTTTCGACTTAGTTGGCCTGAGATCCTGCCATTCAGGCTCTCAGGCTATCTGCTCTCTCTGTAAAATGGACTCCATGTACCCTAGGTACATACCCAATTGGTTGGATCACCCTGTCAGCCCCTGTACCAGTGTACACTAGGTACCCAGGGCATTGGTGTATCCAAGGCCTGCCAGGGGCTGAAGCATGTATTATGCCACCCCAGGCTTGGCCTAACAATCTGACACAACTGGCTGATCACTCAGCTGGGGTAAGTTGGTGTAATCACCTCTTACTTAGGTGTAGTATACCTATACCTAAACTTAAATGGGACACCTGGTAACCTATAAGTCACTCCTATGGCAGGCCTTAACAATCCTGAAGGCAGAGTGCTTGGTTCCATGTGAGATGGTGCTCTGGCATGAGCTGAGCCTGTCTGCAGTGGTCGGAACAACTTCCTTCTACTGTTTCCAGATATCGTCATACCATATACTCTTAAGTGCATTATGAACCTCGCGGTTAAATGCTATCTTTGGTTTGGCTTTATCAAAACATGTCGAGTAAGGTGTCATACGAATTGGAATACTAACCCCTCGCCAATTCTGGCGACGGGGTTAGCATTCCACCCTTCTAGAGGGACACGACATGTACAGTACCTGAAACCCGGGTAAAATCAGACATAGCCTCAGCTCCACAAAATGGATGCTGCCACCACAGACACAAGTCTGCCCTCCTGCTGCTGGGAGTCCTTCCAGCTTGGGAGGTGTGGACAAAGGGTTTCCTGCCAGGGGAGGTGCGTGCACCACCCCAGACAGGATTTTGTGTATTGGTCAGGTAGGGCTTGAAAGAAACCAGACATGCCTGTGGCTCACAAGGAGCCTCGGTGCATATGCCAGTTCAAACCGGTCCTGGGGCACACCAGTCCCGGGCCTGGGGCGAGCTGGACAAAGGATTGGGGGTGTAACCACCCCCCTTCCTGGTCCCACCCATAGGGAGGGACCTAGCAGGTAGTCCGGCCCCTAGAATCCGAATACAGGTAGGAGCTGTGTCCTAAGACTTTAGACATCCTGGAATCAACTTGAAACCAAGAAGAAGACGGGAACTTCGACATTCTGCTGCACAGAAGACTGAAGAAAATCTCCCCTGTGGTCAGGGAGTGACCACCTTGCTAACGCAAGCACCATCCAGCGAATCACCGTCTGCTTTGCCGCCGCCTCCCGCCGGAGCCCGAGCCCAGAGACTGACAAGACCTGGACCTCCAGACCTCTCACCGCCCGATCCACAGTCCCTGAAAAGAGGAGACCCGTGGAGGCACCGAGACACGTGGAGCCAGCCATCTTGGAACGACTACGACAAGCTGACAAGTGCAACAACCGAGGCTCCCTCCAAGTTGTGCTTTGGGATCTGAGAAGCCCAACCCCCGAGCAGCATCTGCACCAAAGGTGAGCCCTCCAGCATCTCCACGATCTGCGTGGGGCCCTTCTGCATTTTGCCACTCGACGCGCCTAACCGGTTGCTGGCCCGCTGGCTAGTGGCCATCTTGGCGACGAAATCTACGACAAACACCGCTGGTCTGGTTGCTCCAGACTGGCCCTTGCTCCCCTCCAAAGGAGCAATCCCTCTGACCTTGCTGGTCAGAACCAACAGCTGATTTCCGAATCCTCCTGCAATTGCTTTTGCCAAGGCTTGTTTGCTTCGATCAAGTCGCCGACACCGCCGACAGTGAGAGCCTGCGTGGGACAGCTCGTGACTCGACTCCTGGACGTCGTCGACCTTCAGGGACCACGTGGCTGCAGAGTCAAGCTACACCTTCCTTCCTGTTTGCACCCGACATCGCCTGGTACCCACCTGGTGCCACGCTGGTCACTGGCTAGTGACTGTGAACACTGTCCCCTCTGCTTACAGGTCTTCAACATCTCCGATCCACTCTTGGATCCACTGCATCTCTTCCCGACCGACCGCCTGCAGCACTTTTGTCTACAGGCCCCACGGAACAGATAGAAGAAACCCGACGCACTTCGAGGCCTATGCACCCGCTTCCTGTGGGTGAGGTAAAGCTGGCACTCCGGTGCCCAAGTGTGGTATTACATCTCTAGTGCCTGTGTTCCAAATCTTAAGTTCCTAGGTCATCCGGAAGATTCCTTTTGCAGTAACTTTGTACTTTTTACGCACCCATTGAAACCTATGGGAGCACGCGTGTGACTATTTGCTCTGCACACGCCACCCGTGGACCTCCTGGTCACTAACTGACGTTAGCTCCTTGTAGGCCCAGCGATTCTAGAGGCCCTAGGCCTTTTCCCTTTTCTGTTCGTGGTACTTATACCACTATTTTAGTATATGGTTCGAGTGGCCACCAGGGCCTATCCATATAAAGTGCAACTTCTGTGTATTCTGTGATAATCTTGTTTGGCGATTTGTGCTCCTGTGCTCATAAAGAGACTAGGGGTTACTTTGAGAAATAAATACATATATATTTTGAATATATATCTGTGTGGTGTCCTTTCATTGGTATAAAAGGGGGTTGCATTTGGTAAAACAGCTGGCTTAACACGCTTCACGAGTTTAGCCTCAAAGACTGCTTAGCCTACGCTACCACTAGGGCAGCTAGTCCGAAAAGGTTGACTTACAACCACACCATAAGGGTTGCTTGGCATGGTACAAGGTGATCACTTTAACTAGTGAGCATCATATACCAGGCCAACTTCTCACATTTGTCAACAGAGTCACAACCAGTGGAAATCCTTGGTGCTTTCGAGAGAATAACAAAATAGGTAGTGGGCAACCTAACCCACCACGGGAGACCAAGGCCTAAGAAATTTAAAAACTGGTTTGATCATGCATGCTCTAGTGCGCATTCTGCACTCTTGTCGGCATTAAAAGAAGATGGGAAAGATGCAAGTAAGATTGTGGAGGCAAGAAGGTCTTACAAAAAAGTAATAAAGGCAAGGAAAATTCAGTTAAAGAATATGGCATGGGAGGAATTGTCAGAAGCAAGTGTTTTAAAAAATAGCACCCAATTTTGGAAAGTGATTATTAGCCCACTTTTTAACGAGCTGGAGAACACAAATAAAGACTGTCTTATTCCACCAGATAAATGGGTGGCTCACTTTGTGGTCTCTATTCTGAAATTCTTCAACTTAACCCAGTAAACTATGGGGATATTAACCAGGCTTCGAAAATTCATTTTAAGGAAGACGAAGTCCAGGAGGCCATTGAGTCAATGGCAAAAGGCAAAGCACCAAGTCCGGATGGTGTCCCCGCGGACCTTTATAGGGCAGATTCAAGGTATTGGGCGAAGCTTTTAACTTCTGTTTTTAATGCAGTATCTAAGGCGGGTGCTCCTAGTTCATGGGGCAAAGCAGTCATAGTACCATTATTCAAAAAAGGCTCAAGAGAGGATCCGGCATGTTATCGGCCTATCTCTCTCTTGGATTCTGCCATGAAGATAATGGGTAAAGTAGTTCTCGCTAGATTAACAAATTGGCTGGAGGATAAATCTATAATTTCTGATCTACAATATGGGTTTAGACAAGGAAAGGGCACTGTGGGTCAATGCCTCAATTTACATCTTATGATTGGGAAGTACACGGTCGCTTAGCAGGGGGACTTACATCTAGCTTTCATGGATCTGTCCACTGCTTTCGACCTTGTAAATCGCCAAAAACTATGGGCCTCCCAAGTGGTATTGGGGCTTGACCCGGTGTTGATATCCCTCCTGGCGCTTATTCACGAGGACACCACCGCAGTCGTCCGCTACAGTGATGACGGGAGTCTGTCAGAAGCTTGGCAGGTGAAGCGAGGGGTAAGACAGGGGTGCATTCTTGCTCCCCTGCTTTTCTCGCTTTACATTAATAATCTGGGTGATGCTTTAATTTTGACCAGCAAGGATATCCCCAGAGCCGGCATAAAATTGATTTCCACATTATTGTAAGCAGACAACACGGTTCTGCTGGCAAGAACCGCAAGAGGCCTACAAGCCCTTTTAAACGGATTTAATGATTTTATGGTCTCTTTAGATTTACTAATAAATTTTAAAAAATCACATTCCATGTCAATTGGTTGTGGGGGGGGCGAAAAAGGCTAAATTCTACTGCAATGGGCAGGAGCTCACAAAAGTGCAGACCTTCCCATATTTGGGGATTGTCTTTGATGACAGGAGAACTTGGGTCATGCAATGCGCCCAGAAAAAGAATATTCTTGCTAGGGCAACAGGAGCCCTGTTGGGCTTTGCAAAACGTGTGGGCTGTAAACCCCTGCCCGCTCTTATGAAGATATATAGCGCCAAGTGTGTTCCTATGGCCCTATATAGTAGCGAGGTATGGGGTTATAAGGCTTCAACAGAGATCTGTAGTGCATTGGGAAGCATTATGTCTAATGCTATAAGTGTGATCTGCTCATTATGAAAAGTTACGACAAAGGTAGCAGGCTTAGTTTATTTATTGTAAAAAGCATTTGTGAAGGCTAGTAGGCATTTAACAGTTGGTTGTCATCACATTGTTATAGACTTTCGACAGGCATTTTGCTGCGTGCAGTGCCATAGGTTACCATAGTAGGCAAGAGTTTTGGCGTTGGCCACCCGCTCTGACAAACCCTCAGGGTTTTCACTATGCTGATTTTGGTAGACGCTATTGAGAGGGGCTGTACATTGTTTTGAAAACTGTATCTTACTGTGCATTTGTAATTTTATAACTATGCATGATGGAAATTTGTTACATGGAATCTCATAGATCACCATAGTAGGCAAGGGTTTTGGTGATGGTGAGCCATCTGCACAAACTATGGGGATAAAAGATATCCACCATGATAATCCTTATTCGGCTTTCTTAGGAGAGATCGCATTTTTTGCCAACTGTAATTGTGTACACATTTGTAATTTAATGAGTCATGCCTGATGGTTGCCTTGTGGGAAATCTCACTCTCATTGCAGTTGGCCTGAGTTGGTTATAGTGACAAGTCAATTATAACAGCTATAAGCCTGATTGTTGGACAGAGAAAAGATATGCAAAAATTCATAGGTCTCGTCTGTTTACTATGAAACGTGATGACAAAGACAGTAGGCCTTTTTTGTGTGAACAGCAGTTGTGAAAGCCAATAAGACTCTAACAGTGAATTGTTATCACACTCTGTTACAGGCTGCAGTATTTTGCTCCATCTAACCTCACAGATTACCAAAGTAGGCAAGGACAAACCACAGAAGTAGATTTTCACTGTGAGGAGGTTCTTGTTAGGCCCTATTTATAGAGGCTGTGTATTGCTATGCCAACTGTAATTCTGTACATATTTGTAATTTTATAACTGTATGCATGATAGCTGCCTGTTCATGCAGACTTCAGTATGCCTGTGTTGCATGTAGTATCAAGCAAATGGTAAAGGCTGTAGGACTTAACACTTCACTGGGAAAATGTAGGAAAGTGCCCCTCTTTGACATGATCACCCCCACGTTTTGCCTGTTAGTCTATGCTATTTTGACTGGAAGTGCGGTGGGCTCCTGCTATCCAGGTCCCCAGTGCCAGATCTCTTTCTCAAAACTGTACAATTATTCCCCCAATTGGCAATGCCTTTGGCACTTCTGTAAGTCCCCAGAAAACGGTACCTCAAGTACCCAGGGCATGGTTACCAAAGAGGGTCCCTAAGGGCTGCTGCATGTATTGTGCCACCCTAAGGGATCCCTCACCTAACTCATGCAGACTGCCACTGCAGGCTGCATGTCTTGGTGCAAACAAAAGTGAAAACACGAATATGGCACACAACCCTGTATGCTATGTCTGCATATACTGCATGCAGTTTATGTAATTCATCCTTACAGCCCTAGAGCAGGGTGCACTATACTGCATGTGTGGACATATCTGCATGAGCAGATATTCCCCTCTGCTGGCCAGTTCAATTACTGCCAGTACGAGTGTCATGATCCTGTGCACTCGCCGAGGCGCATTGGTGAGGCCCATGTGCTATAGCAAGGTTACAGGAGAACAAATGAGGAATGCGTGTTGGGTTATGCACTAACCTGGGATAGGAAACTCCAGATCCCAAAGTTCTTTGACCTAGCAGGTAAGTCCCTCAGTTGTACCCTTGCAGCCATGTTGATTAATGGGGTTATAAATGCTGTCTAGTTCAGATCCTCGTTGCTTGATAATTGTTCCTCAACACGAAGACTGGTTCATTGTTATCCCCATTAATGAATCAATCCTCGTTTGGCTTTCATTGGTGTCAGCCTTACGTCTTAGAGTGTGTGTGTCTACTTCCATGCTTGGTGGCTTGGAATTGATTCTCTGATCGGTGACAGGCTTCCCCGAAGGGTGGACGAGTTGACGTCAAACTCCCCTTTCGGCCAATGAAATCCCACTTCGGCTACAGAGCAGTCGACAAGCCTTTCCTGCCAGCTGTGGACTTCCCCGCTTGGCTACAGTGATTGTCAGCTCCTCGACCTCGCTGGCCATCTCAGTCCCACAGAGGGGAGCGCTGGTTAAAGTGTTGGCAGCCAGCTTCTGGGGAGGCTCTTACAATGGCCCATCCTGCACTCCAGCAACACTGGGTAAGTGCAGGGCACTCCTGAAATGGAGCATTTGTCCTTGTCACTACAACTTTCTGCTCTGCTACGGTACGTGACATCAGGGCTGGTCGTAGAACTTTTGGGGTCCCGGGCAGAAAAGGAATGTGTGAGGCCCCCCTAATTTGCACACATAGGAAGTGCCATTAATTAAATATTGTTTAGCGACTTTGCAAGAAGCAACTTTCCTGGTGCGGATATCAGTAAAGCAAAAACATAAATAATAACACTAATAAATTAAGCACATATATGTTATATTTCAATTAACTGGAAATACATTATATTAGTCACAGAGGATAGAAAGGTTTGGCCTAAGTCTCTCCAAAACGTACAAGTTCAATCAAATGTTAACCATTTGTTTCCAGATTAGTGCATTAGATACATATATGTGCATATATGTGCATGCAGTATTTATGTAGCACAGACAAAGCCGAAAGGCTGCTAAGAACTGTACAGATTCAAAGACACAGTCAACATGTGATAGGAGGAGTAGATGGTTTGTGGATCGTGATTGCATCATGCTTTAGTTTTTGTTTTTAAGTTAAGTATTCGCTATTCCCTAAATTGGAGCTGACTTCGGGCTGTCCGGATGGATATGGGAATAATATTCCAGATCCTTGGTGCATAGATCGGAAAGGCCTTTTTCTTGTTTGTTTTTTTCATCTATTTTTAGAACATCTTCTGGTGTCCTTGCTGCGGGTGTGTGGAGAGCCACTGGAGATGACAAGTTTGTCATCCAAGAAGGCAGGGGTGTCAGTCGTTTAGTGCAAACCTAGCCAAAAGCAGCGGAGCAATGTACAAGGTTAATGGCAAGCATAAAGTCAAGGGGTCGTGGGAAAGGTTGCTGGATTGTGGACTGTTATTACATTATGATAGCTTTGCAGATAATGCAGCTGAGCTTGAAGATGATGCGGGCCAGTATGGAGGACTTGTGGAGTCGCATCACTGTATTATGATGTGGTCACATTTCTTCATGCCTTAGTGAGTTGAGCTGCAGCACGTGGAATACTCTTGGGGGGAGGCAGTGTGGATTAAAATTCCGAGATGTTTTCCCAGATAACCAGTGCAATTTAGGCTTATCTGCAATAAAGATCTGAAAGCAAATAAAACAGTTGAAAATAGCTTGACTTCTATTGAAGGCATCACCCTAGTCACTGAAAAATACCAGAAACTACCAGAATACAATCATATGCAGCCTAATAGGATTCAATGTCATGTGCCATGAACCATGGCTAAAACTCCCGTATAAACGTCCTCTGAAGCCTTTAAATGTTCTGATACTAATCATTATTAAAAACGTACATGGTTTCATTTTTTAAATTTGCATAATGCAGATTCAGTTAACATCTCCTCTCATTTGATTTCTCCAAATTTTGAACAAAACCTGGAAAGCACACGTTTAAATGCTCTTAAATAATGCTACGAGCCAGGTCTACTAACTGGACCATTTCCTTGGGCCTGACAGTGCTGGACTATGCCTGCAAGGCCCATGGGAGAGGGGACAGGACTCTAGGGTTGTGTCTGGTCAGTATATTACTGACATGGATAGTATTTTTTGTCTAAAACAGAGCAAAAAAGCTGAAGATCTCAATAGAACCGATAGGGATATAACAATATAGAACAACATATTCGTGCCTCATCATCTAAGTAAAATCTTTCAAATTGGAAGTGCACAAAATATAAAGATAAATGGTGTGAGCAGAGGTCTTCAAATTGGGATACGGCTCCCCTGGTGGACCTCAATTTATCATAGGGGGCATCAGCCACAGCAATGGCTGAGATTAAGTCAAGCATTCCATCCATCATTTTTTGTATACTTTAGTGAGTCACCCTAAGTGGGACGGTAATGCCCAGACGTGAGTCCCATGCACACTGTCACTGGAACCAACATATACCTGGCTGATGACCCCTAACTAGGAAGACACCTGTTCACTTTCTGTATACTTTTTTGTGGACAGTAAAATACAGCCATAATTTCGGTGCATTGGACCCAGGCCATGGTCCCACTGCACTTTCAGCACTATTGATAGCTATACCCTTCAGAGGGCGTCTTGCAGCCGTGTGACAGTGCTGCAAGACCCAGAACAGCTGGCTTCCTCCCCTGGGCCTTCTTAGAACTGGCCTATGGTTGGTAGGCCTAGGGTAGAATGGACCTTTCCTGACATTAGCAGCTCTGGATCATGGTTGTGTGGTGCATGAGAGAGGGGTCAGTGACAAAGTAATGTAGCAATGGGCCCTGATGCAAGACAATGATGCCAGACAGTAAAACACAGCTTTAATCTGGGCGCATTGGATCCAGAACATCCATGAGCCCATGTGCCACTACACCTGCTGCACTGCTGATAGCTACACTAAAGTCCCCTTCCACTCCTGATAGTATCATATCTTCCAGTCTGTAATGTGAAGTACTGGCTAAAAGTTTCATCGAGAAGGTTGAGCGTATCTATAGCAGGTTCTGCCCTGGTGATACCCCCTGCGGCATGGGTTTGAACGCGTCCTTAAGTTCTGTGACCCACACTCTCTCCTCGTTCCCACCCATCTCCCCTAAAGCTATGGAAACACTGTTTGCTAAGGTAAAACAGGGTCTCAAGATGATGCCTGAAACCTGACTTGCCTCAAAAATGTCAACAGTGTCTTCTGCCCGAGTGCTCGGAGCTGATTAATCTGTCCCTATCTTCGATGTTGGTCCCCAAGTCTTGGAAACATGCCAAGGTGGTCCCTTTGCTGAAAAAGCCAACACTAGATGTGTCCAAGCCTGAAAATGTTCTACCTATATCACTCCTCCCGTTCTTATCCAAAATCATGGACTCATATGTCAACACGCTTCTAACTCAATATCTGGAAGTGATTTAAATACTGAACACATCTCAAATGGGTTCAGGCCATGGCCTAGCACCGAGTCTGCTCTGCTGGCGGTCATAGGATAGCTACGGTCCTCTCTGGATGCGGGCAGAACTACGGCATTAGTTCTGCTAGATATGAGCGCGGCCATCGACATGGTCTCCCATGAGATTCTGCTACATCGCCTGGCAGAGATCGATCTCGATGACAAGGCCCTCTCTTGGTTCTCGTCCTTTCTTGCTGATCGGACCTTCCAAGCAATTGTCCCTCCTTTTTCTCCCATTACGCTGTGGTGTTTGCTAGGGGTCAGCATTGAGCCCGACGTTATTTAACATCTACATCAGACCACTGGCTCTGATGGCTAAAACCTGGGGCATCTCTCTGGTGTCATACGCTGATGACACCCAGTTTGTGATTACCTTTTCCAACAATCCTAGCCAGGATTCTGCAAAATTTAAAGCTGATCTAAAGGCCATTTCAGAGTGGATGGCAGTCAACTACCTGCAGCTAAATTCGGCTAAATCCAAGATCCTTCTGGTAGGGAAGGGCTCTCATCTGTGGGGCAAACAGTGGTGGCCTCTTGCTGTTAGAGTACCCATAGGCCAATCCTGTGGTTAGGAACTTGGGATTTCTGGTGGACAAGGACCTCACCTTTGAAGCCCAGGCCAAATCAGTGGCAGGTAAATGTTTTGGACTACTACGTGGCCTAGAATCAATACTAGGTCTCTTTGATTCTCAAACTTGGCAGTTGATCATCTAATCTTCCATTATGGCTAGACTGGATTACAGCAATGTGCTACTCCTGGGAGCCAACAAGTCCGTGACCAATAGGCTTCAACGCATCTAGGACCCTGCTGCCTGCGCTCTGTTTGCTCTCCCTAAGCACTGCCATGTCTCTAGCCTCCTCCATCGGTTACACTGGTTACCTTTGGAACAGAGAATACACTCCAAAGCCCTGTGTATCATTCACAAGATCCCTTTGGACATAGGCCTAGAATCTTGAGCGAAATATGCTCCCATTATGTACCCACACGTGCTCTGCAGAGCTGCGACTGGCCAGAGTCCCTCGGATATGGAAGGCCAGAGTGGGTGGCTGCTCTTTCCACGCACGGGCCCCCGCTCTGTGGGACTCCTTACCCCTTCCTAACTGTAGCACCCCTGACCACTGGACCTATTGAAGGATGGTGAACTCCTGGCTTTTCTGCAATTATTAACTCCCTTATGACTCCTCATTCTATGTTCAACTGTATCGCTGGGACACTCCGTTGTTGAGGCAGCCATGCTCTCTACAAATAATTTAACATAATATAACTACTGAGGGAGGCCTCCAATGAGCCTCACAGCCATACCTCTGGTCTGCTAAGCTCATGGACTGGCACCTCCTCCCTTCAGTGTTCAACCACGGCCGGTTGCAATGCCCAGAGGAGGGATGGCCTCTCCTAGGCCTCACAGCTTTGGAACATGGCTGCAATGCCCAGGGAAGAGAGGCAAGTAGCACAGCAATAGTGCAATGGGCACTGGTTCAAAGTAAAAGCATCCCCTCACTCTTGTCTACTAGCTGCACAGTAAAATAAATCCATAATTTGGGAACATTGGGCCCTTAATACCCCATGGCCTAGTGCCACTGCACCTGCTGCACTACTGATGACTATGCCCCTGACTGATGGCTATGCTCAGGCACAAACGGAATGCATAGGGTCCCGCTTCGCACTTGACGTACCTGGGGCCATTACCGATCTGTGCTGCTTATCACCCCCGGAGGGGTAGAGACCAGGGACTGCTGTGGCTGACATCGCTGTGTGCTCGGGAAGAACATCGCACGGGACTCCATTGTCCAGGAGTCCGTGCGTGAGCACACCTGCGCGGAGGTCCGCCTTCCTGCCCACACCCTTCTTAACGGCTCGCGGAACCCGCTGACGCGGGTCCCGCTTCGCACTTGACGTACCTGGGGCAATTACCGATCTGTGCTGCTTATCACCCCCGGAGGGGTAGAGACCAGGGACTGCTGTGGCTGACATCGCTGTGTGCTCGGGAAGAACATCGCACGGGACTCCATTGTCCAGGAGTCCGTGCGTGAGCACACCTGCGCGGAGGTCCGCCTTCCTACCTACACCCTCGATTATTGGTTCCCGATCACTTAAAAACAACCGCCCCTCGCAGAGCGGGACGCGCCGCGGGACGCCCAGGACGAAGCCCGGACAAAGGGCGGACAGTCTGAGACAGTCCGGGACAGGAGCGGGTAGGAGGGGGCCATTACCCTTGACTGTATACCGGTTGCTGTTATTCTGCCCAATTGGTTGTGTGACCTGCCGTGTCGTAACTGCTATGAGTGAGGGGCAGTGAATGACATAGTGGTATTGGTCGACGTGACCCTCTGTGCTGGGTAGCTTTATTTTGCCGTGGGTAATAGGTTGTTGATTATTGTCGTGTCATCCTGTTTTTGCATTATTGGTACTGGCACAGCTCGATTTCTCAATGCCTAAAGCCAAACCAGCGGCTGCGTTGTCCACTATGGATAACTATCTGGTAAAGATGGTGGATAAAATCAATCAAGAAAGGAGGAAGTCCTTAGGACGATCAGGGCCACAAAGTATAGGCCCTTCTTCCCCTATCGAACCAGTATCTCAGTCAACCTCCATTCTTGATGCTAGTGTCCACACAAACTCAATGGCCAGTCCCGTATTGGTTGCTACCAATGACACCATAAGAGAGCCAATTGTCACTACCATGCCCATCAATGAAGTAGAATCGGATGTAGAAATTTCTACAGACCCAATAGCCCCAAATGTGCAGGCCCCAAGGCCACAAAGATCAATACGTTCTTGCAGGATTATTAGCAAAACTAATCTGCCCAAACGAGGGGGGAATCGCCCTGTTAAAAGAATTGACCCCTTGTTGCCCAATACTCAGCAGGATCAAATTAAGTTACTGGATGGTCCCACGATCAGTTTGAACAATGAGCAACTAGATATTTTGCTTAATGCTATCGAGGCAAAGCTTGATCTACTTGTTACACCCCTACTGACCAAACTTGCTACAATCTCTGACGAAGTAGTCAGACTGGGTGGTTTAGTGGATACCCTCCTAAATACCGCAAAGGTAGTAACTACTGTCGAAAAAGATTTTGTATCTGCTGTTGCGTCTTCTAATCCCCACATATCTGACCCGACGACGGTTGAGAGCAGTAACTCTAACTCAGGGAATGATCGTGTTGCAACTCCTGCTGTACCTAACTCCCTCCTGCAGTTGCCGGCCCAAGCTAAACCTTCCTTTAGCTCAGTACTAAGGAAACAGATGGGTCCCAATGTGAATAACAACAGTCTTAGTAGCCCCCAGCCGGATCTACCACCGTCCTGTGCACCATTTGTAGCAGTGTTAACAAATGTCCCCCCTTTAAGCATGTCTGGAAGCAACCACGGCTTTGTTGAATCACACTCCTCTCTAAAGAATAAAACCGTGGATTGGCTTCACAGGCAGTGCGGTTTTCCAATTGCACTCTCAGGGGATATTTTAAGCACTAGAAGAACCAATTGGGTGGGGAAATCACATAAGACCTGTGGAGGGGATTGCATAGTTATCAACTTTCGAAATCCGCAATTAACCTCCACGGCGCTGATCAAAGCTGCTTCTCTTCCCATACGAGATGAAGGAATATCCCTACGTCCCCTGGGGTTCTTCTATAGAGACTTTGATATCCAACCGGATGCTGAGCGTTATCAAGGGAGGTCTAGAGGTTTGAATATGTATGATGGCCCTACCATTCCCACGTTCAATAGATTTCAGCCCCTGAGTGGCCTTGATTGCAATGATTGACTGGGGCTACCTTCGGTGGTCCCTGGGACTGCGACTGTTTCTATGGGAAAGGGAAGTTGTAGTATGACCAGGGGGGCCCATGAATTAGTAGAGACCATTGGTCTAAAAGACCCCAATGTTAATCCTATTGATGTTACAATGGACAGCGGACCAGTAAGTCCGATCACTGGCGTTGGGGACAGGATTGATCCAACTACACCCATCATAGTAGACAATAGAGGCCGGTGCTCTATTGCATGTTGGAATGTTGCTGGCCTCTTACATAAGGATACTTGTCTAGGATGGTTTGATTTTATCAATAATTTTAACATTATTTGTTTTCAGGAAACCTGGAGTCTGGTACCCATTAACTATTTGGGTTTTGTTTCTTATCATTTGCCGGCTGTGGCTTCCACTTCAGGCAGAGCTGAGGGTGGGCTTCTGACTCTGATCTCTGTGGACGTGCCACTTATTGTTAAGAAACATGTAACCATTGGGGCCCATTCCCAGATTTTATGGCTTTCTCAGGAGCTGGGTAGAAATACCCTTTTAATCAACTTTTATAATAACGTATTTGACAATTCTAGGCACGAGGTAGTTTTTGCTTTGGAGTCCGCTTTGGCAGATATAGTTACGGGCAACAATGTTATGTTTGATTTCATTTGGCTAGGGGATTTTAACACTGTTGTATGTCCATCCCCTGTCCATAGGGCCTGTGGTTTTGTTAATTGTTGGGGGGAAGGCGTCTGCCACTTTCCCCACAATTCCTACGGAGAGTCACTAAATAAAATCCTGATGACTTATGATTTGGAATTGTTGGAGAACTTGAAGGGTGCCTCTGGTGAAATCATCCCTACATTCACGGGCCGGAATGCAAATACTGTGATTGACTATATTTGCATCTCATCTAGCCTCAACCAGTGGTGTACAGCCCCTCTGATAATAGATAACCCAATCAGCGACCATAACTGTCTAACTATGGAGGCCGTACTATGGAAGGCGAAAAGGGGCCCCAAACCTAACATAATAGTTAATATCGAACCCCATCGTCCCAACGGTACTAGAATTAGGTGGAAAGGGGATAAAGCAGATATCTTGTCCAACTCCATTATTAATATTTGTCTTAACGATATTTCCGTTATTTTAGAGAGTAAAGAACTGACGGATGTAACTATCCCTAAGTTTATTAATATTAATACTACTATCGAGGCAAAATTTACAGTGTTCCTTAAGGGCAAATCGTGCAGGCAAAAGGGATGGTTTGACCATGCTAGCACCATTGCACTTAAGGGTCTCAAAGAGGCACTTGCTGCTAAACCTAGAGACATAAATTTGGTTAGGGGGCTTAGAGCCACCTATCAGGCAGCAATTGTCAACAGGAAGGCCGAATTAAGGCAAGACGCCTGGGACAAGTTAGACCAGGCAGCTGAAACCTCAGACTCCTCTCTTTTCTGGGCAACAGTTAATTGTCCATTTCTTAAAAATGAGGAGATGCCTGAGCTGACTGCTAACGTTAGTGCAGAAAGTTGGGTTTCCCACTTTTCCATGATTTTTGAGTCGGATAAATCCCTGGATGTAGATCGAGGTGACTGGCCTGTCATTCCTTTAGATATAACCATTTTTGAAGTTCAGGATAGTATTTCTGCCAGTAAGGGAGGTAAGGCCCAGGGGCCAGATGGGGTGCCCATTGATGTCTATAAAAAAGAACCTGAGATTTGGGGCCCGTTGCTAACAAATGTGTTTAACGCAGCAGTCTGCTTCGGTGTCCCACCCTCATGGGAGGAATCCATTATAGTACCTATCTACAAGAAGGGAGAGAGAAGGGATGCCAAGAACTATCGACCAATCTCCCTTCTAGATTCCTCCGTAAAAATCATGAGTAGGGTGCTCCTGGTCAGACTCGAAGAATGGGCCGATTCTAATAACATACTGGCAAACTCTCAATATGGTTTCAGGAAGGGACGGGGGACAGTAGAACAGTGCCTTAACCTTGAACTTCTAATAGGGAAATATACGAAGGCCAAGAAAGGTTCTCTTTTTCTCTGCTTTGCAGATTTGAGTAGTGCCTTCGACGTGGTGAACCACAAGATTTTATGGGAGAAACTTCTGGAAATGGGAGCTCCGGAGGGCATTGTCCACTTCTTGGCCCGGCTATACGCCAATCTCAGATCTAGTGTCCGTTATGGTCCGGGAGGAGAATGCACTCCTAAGTTCCCTATTAGACGTGGTATCAGGCAGGGGTGTGTACTCGCCCCCTTACTTTTTACACTCTTTATTAATGAGGTTGACTCGGTCTTAAAAACTGTAGCGGCTGATACCCCTAAAACCCTTGATTTTCATATTCCCGTTCTACTTTACGCTGACGACGCCGTTATTTTATCTAGGACCCCTATCGGCCTTCAACGTCTAATGGACAGATTTTCTCTGTTCATCAAGGACAGGAAGTTGAAGATCAATAAATCAAAAACCTTTGTCATGGAGTGTGGTAATAGTTGTAAAAAACCACATTCCTTTTTCATCGAAGGGCAAAAGGTCCAAACGGTGGACTCTTTCAACTACCTAGGTATCACCTTTTCCAAATCAGGTAGTTGGTCCAGCGAGATTAACTATGTAAGGGGTAGAATGGCGAAAAGTGCCCATGGGATGTTTCAGTTTGCTTCTAAACTTGGGGATAAACGGCTCGTGGACATGCTGAAAATTTACCAAATGAGGTGTCTTTCTATTACTCTCTATGGTGCTGGTATTTGGGGGCACGCCCCGAGTGGAAGTCTACAAGTGGAGGAAAATACCTTCCTTAAAAGACATTTAAGTCTACCCACTTCGGCTTCTACCGACTTGGTGCATAGGGAGTTTGGAATCCAACATCTCTCAGACTCCGTAGCCCTTAGACCACTTATGCTTTGGCGTGCAATTTGGGTAAAGGAAGAGACCTCTTTAAATAGAGTTATTATTGAAGACTGTCTCTCTACCGATAATCATTTAAAGATTCCATGGGTTAAATTTGTTTCTGATAGTTTTTTGGAAATCTATGATCTTAATGTAATAGAGGATCACTATACCGCCTCTTGCTTGACCAAAAACGAGTTGAAATCTGCTTTTATGAACTATAGGAACAAGAAGCGAGGGAGGATTAGTGGTAATTTAACAACCTGTCGGTTTTATGGAAGTTTCAGTGAAACGACAGGGTTTCAACCGTACCTGAGTTTTGTTTCCAGACCCTCCCACAGATTCGTTCTGACAAGACTCCGTTTTGGTATTGTTCATCATTTGGTGGCATTTCCAAGCATTAGAAAACACCCTATTGGCCCTTGCCCATGTGACAATATTACTGTACAAAGTACCATGCACTTCTTACTGTTTTGTTCATTTTATGGGAATATTCGTTCAGCTTTTTTAAAACCCGTTTTTAAGAAGTATGGAGTTAGGACTGTAAATGATACTATGAAATTGTTATTCAACCCATCACCTGATGTCTGTTTTTTTACTGCCACTTTTCTTCTACGGGCCATTAAAGCAAGGCCAAGTATGTCATTTTAAAACTGTTTTAAAGTATTTTTAAATGTTAGATTGATTCGTTAAAATGATGATGCTGTTTTATATGTATGTATGTGCTTTTATGGACTTTGTCTTTAAGCTCCGAATAAAGCCTTATGAACTGAACTGAACTGCATTAGGCCCCTTTCATTTGCATGCAAGGTGAAATCATAGGAAATGACATCACAGGACATATACCTTGACATTGACCTATGCACAGTGCCATGGTACAGACCTGTGAGATAGTGTCAATTGGGCCCAGGGGAGGGGTCCACATGAGCCTTCGCCCCCACATCCTGGGCTTCTTAGACATGGTGTAGCACTGGGAAGATTAGGGGAGGGACCCACTAACCCATGGGCTTTCCAGCACATAAGTACGGCTGCAAAGCTCAGGAGAGAGGGGCTCTCCCCATGGCCTGGCAATGCTCCACTATGGCTATGAGGCATACGGTAGGGACCTCCATTTGCCTTGGCCTCGCTAACGTAGTTTAGTGCTATGAGGCCCAGGAGAGGAGACCCAGGATAGGGGAGTCCCCAAGCATTGGCCTCACAACAATAATGTAGCACTGCAAGCTCAGGGGAAAGGTGTTCCCTTCCAGGGACCACCCCACCATGATCCACAGCTGTGATGCCCATGGGAGTTTTGTCCCATCCTCTGGCCTCACACCTATGTGGTAGTGCTACAAGGTGCATTGAATGTGGCCCTGCTGCTCTAGGCGTCACGTTCATAGTCCGGTGCTCCAAGACCCAGGGAAGGAGAGTCCTCTTCCCTGGGCTTTACAGCCATGAGCCCTAGTCATCTCTGCAAGAGCCAAGTAGAGTTGAAAATTTTCCATTATCGCTTCCCAAAACAATTTATGCCTTTGGAGAAACACTGCACGTGTGGAGACACATTTTGGGTAACTAAGAGTCACATAGCAGATTTTTGGGGCTTCATTCTAAATCCCCCCCTAAAATGGATCATTTTAAAAGACAACTTAGCTGGAGATTGAGTTTATCAAGTGTGATTACTCTTCATACTATATGTGTGTTCTAATCCCTTTACCATTTCCTGGAGCAAGCCTTGACTACTCAAAATTGCAATTTTTAAGTGACAAGTGTAGAAAATTAACTCTGGTATTCAAACAGAATGAAATAGTCTTAAGCTGTTCAACACCAGTGTTATGAGTATCTACCATGCATACTGTCCAATAAGTGGCCACTGCCACAGGACCTGGTCCAACTGGTACGTTTTAACCATAGAACCAGGATATTTGACATCTAATCTCAGTTTTATGATTGAAAGAATCACCATGTTATAAAGCTGAGCAGGGTCGATAACAGAGTGACGATTCCCTGGGAGGGACAGCCCCTTCACCTTGCCATCAGAATCACTGACACCCCAGTTGCGTTCTAGTGGACAAGTTGGAGATATGGAACCAGGAGACGTGTTTTTTAAACCTGGCTCCCATTTAGCCAAATTGCGTGCTCTTGGGGAATGATTTTTCTGAATTTATTGCCATGGCCACTAAAATTATGCGATTGCTCGGCTGCTATATTTTCGCATCATTATTGTCACGGGTGAAGGTAAGCACTAACCTTAAGCCGGCTGCAGCAGGAGCGATGATGGACGCGAGTAACTCCTTCCCCTATCTGTGTGTTCCCCCCAGAGAGAAACGAGACATACCACGTCTGGGGAAACCACAGGGAAGGGGGAAGGGGAAAAAAGGGATAAACAAACAAGAACGTAGGGGTCGCAGGACTCTTGGGAAGACTTCAGGGAGTTGTATCTTTCACTCTCTATCGTCTGTTATTCCTGCAGAAAAGACACACAACAGAACATGTGTGTGACCCAATCCCTCCCCCTCTACTGCATACACTTCTGTAAGTAATACACGTACCTTGCGAATTCTCCCCCACTCATTCAGGATGGAAAGGAAACGGAAAGCTACCTAGGAAAATGACCAGTGTTCCGGGGAGGTAGGCTTCCACCCGATGAGGGTGTTTCCAGTGATTATAGTCTGAGCCTAGCAGTAGCTCTCTTTACTAATCTGTGTTGCGCCTCGGGGCGCACGTGTGTCGCCAACCGCCACGTAACGGTATTTGTTTGAGGAGTAGGGGAGTAAGCCAGAGTTCTCCTCCAAAGTAAGTACAACACGCTCCTGTGCGTGTGATAGTGAGCCCTCAACAGCTCGCTCTGAAATAGTTTATAATATAAGCAGAAAGCGCTCCAGCGCATGATAATGTGAGCCCAAGACAGCTCACCCAGGAATAGTTCATAACATAAGCAGAAAGCGCTCCAGCGCGTCATAATGTGAGCCCAAGACAGCTCACCCAGGAATAGTTCATAACATAAGCAGAAAGCGCTCCTGCGCGTGATAATGTGAGCCCAAGACAGCTCACTCGGGAAAGGTTATGCAGGACAACAGCGAGCGCCCGGGCATGTATCCATGAGCGCCTTCAGTAATGCGCCCAAACAACGAGGAAGTGCTTCTGCACTTGGAATCTTGTTTCCGCGTTTCCGCGTCTAGTACCAGGCAGAGGCAATGTAACGGTCGCCCCAGGGTGGACTGAGCATGCACGTCTAGCGCGTTCCCTCGGCGGGTCTGGGAAGAGGTTAGAGGTGTTGGCACGGGAGCTCCGTCTCGGGGTACAGTGTCCAGAATCCGCCGTGCATACGGCAGCTCACCCGCAGACCGGTGGCACTCCCCCCTGGGTGACTGGGAAGCGCTATGTAGCACGGACGCGGGAAACCCCGTCAGCTGAGGCAAAGTCAGGATTCGGTGCACGGGAGAGACCGCGTTCGTAGCAGGAGACTGAGATTGCCTTGATTGCTTCAGGAACCGTTGGAAAGCACCACGGGCTAGTCGGGAATTCAGCGAGGCTGTCAGGTGACGAGCCCCGTGTTCCTGGAAGAAGGAGGTTACATAGGGAGGACCAAGGAAAGAGAGGTAGGACATTCTTGCAGTCAGTGGCAGGCATTCTGGGAGATGTAGTGTCTCCTTCATTCCTCTCTACGTCTGTTCTACCTACGCGCTGTGACAGAACCCCCTCTTAACAACCGCCGTCTCGGCGGTCCACCTGGTTTCGTGGGAAAACACCTGTGAAAGCGTCATAGGAGGTGCGGGCAATGCAAGTTTGTAACAGGTTCCCAGGATCTCTCTTCGGGCCCATACCCCTTCCATTCAATGCAGCCTCCCTCTGACCCGTCTGGAATCGAGTATGTTGTGTACCTCATATTCTTCGTTTCCCTCTATTTCTACCGGAGTGGGTGCTACTAGCGGTCTTGTGCCACTACGATAGGGTCGTAAGAGGGAAACGTGAAAGACTGGATGTATGTGCCACCTCACGGGGATCTGCAGTCTCATAGCTACTGGATTGACCATACCCACTATGCAATATGGCCCCACGTACTTCGGTTGTAACCTAGTATTCCCTTTGAGACGTAAATGTTTTGTGCTCAACCATACTTTATCTCCCACTTGATAGGAAGGGAATGGAACTCTTCTTTTATCAGCGTTTCTCTTGTCACGAGCTTGAGCTACTTCCAAGTGCCTCTTGGCCTCGGCTAACACGCGTTTCAGATGGGCATGATGTTCCTGTATGGTTGGAAGAGCTGACCTTCCTGGTTGTTCGAACGGTAGCATGTTAGGGTGGAACCCATGTAAACAGAAGAAGGGAGAAGTACCTAATGAGGAGTGGTTAGTGTTGTTATATGTGAATTCGGCAGTCCATAACAAGGTTCTCCATTCTTCATGGTATTCCAAGGTGAAGCATCGGAGGTATTGTTCTAAGGTTTGATTCAACCTCTCAGTTTTACCATCTGTTTGAGGATGGTAACTGGTGGACAACTTGGCATCGATCTTGAGGATATTACATAACGCCTTCCAAAACTTAGAGGTGAACTGAGTTCCTCTGTCGGTGATAAGGACCGCTGGAATTCCGTGTAAGCGGACTATATTCTGAAGGAAAATGGCAGCTAATGCTCCAGCCGTGGGTAACTTGGTGAGGGCTATGAAGTGTCCCATCTTCGTTAAATGATCGATGACCACTAAAATGGTGTTATGGCCTAGACTGGGTGGCATGTCAACGATAAAGTCCATAGATATCGTATGCCATGGTGCAGGAGGTATGGGTATGGGCCTTAGAAGCCCCTGGGGTCTTTGATGGACTGCTTTTGCTTGTGTACACACGGCGCATTCAACTACATATTGTTGCGAGTCGGTAGACATCGTTTCCCACCAGAAGTATCTAGACATTTGTTGAATGGTTTTATCTTTTCCCAAATGTCCTCCTAAGAGGGTATCATGTACCCACTGTAAGGCCTGGAGCTGCAGGGCTTTCTCTGGTACGTATAGTCTGTTATCGACATACATCAGTTGGTCTTTGGAAGTACGATGAACGGGGTCATGCTCAATCCAAGCCTTCTTGTCCATGTTCTCGATTCCGTGTCTCACAGCTTGTAGAAAGGCTTCTGTGGAAGAGGTGGCCAGGACTTCTGTCTGGAAGGTGGCCTTCTGTAGAATACATGGTGGTTCTTCGAGGTGCTGTGGTTCTATCTCAGAAGGGATTCGAGATAATGCATCTGCTTTTCCGTTTTGTGGTCCTGGTCTGAATTTGATCACAAAGTCGAAATCAGCGAAGAATAAGGACCAACGAAGTTGGCGAGGGGTCAAGGCTCGAGCGCTTTTCAGGAATAGTAGGTTACGATGGTCGGTGTAGATTTTGACCATGTGTCGTGCCCCCATTAAATGGTGTCTCCACTCCTCGCAGGCCCTTTTAATGGCTAATAACTCTTTGTCAGTTATACTGTAATTTACTTCACTGGGTGTCAATTTCTTCGAAAAGAAGGCCACCGGATGGAGCTGGCCTGTGTCGGGATGTCGCTGAGAAAGGACACCTCCCACTGCGTAGTAGGATGCGTCCGTTTCAATAACGAATGGCTGACTTACATCCGGATGTCGTAAAACAGGAGCTGTCGTGAAGCAGGATTTCAGAGTTTGGAATGCTCCTTCAGCTGCTTCAGTCCACTGAAAGACAGCACCTTTTCGCAACAGGAGAGTTAAGGGTTGGATAATCCTGGAGAATTCTTTTATGAATCGCGTGTAAAAATTAGCGAAGCCTAGGAAGCTTTGTAGAGATTTCACGCTGGAAGGTGATGACCATTGCAGAATCGCTTGAATTTTCTTCTGATCCATACACAATCCCTCAGGACCGATGATGTATCCCAAAAATTCTACTGTAGAGGCATGAAACAAACATTTCTCGAGCTTGGCGTATAACGCCTGTCGCTGGAGTCTTTCCAACACTTCCGCTACATGGATTTTATGTTCTCCCATAGACTTTGAATACACCAGGATATCGTCTATGTACACTATACAAGACACATCCAGGAGACCTCTCAATACATCATCCATGAAATATTGGAATGCTGCAGGGGCATTACAAAGGCCAAAGGGCATCACCCTGTATTCGTAAAGCCCAAATTTTGTCCGGAATGCTGTCTTCCATTCATCTCCACGTCTTACTCGCACCAGGTGGTAGGCGCCCCGGAGATCCAATTTGGAGAACACCGTAGCTCCTTTTAATTGGTCCAGTAGGACGGGGATCAATGGTAGAGGGTATCGGTTCTTCTTTGTCACACGATTTAGAGCCCTGTAATCGATGCATGCCCTCAATCCCCCTTCGCGTTTTGGGATAAAAAACAGGGGAGAAGAGGCGGGGGACGTAGATGGACGTATGAACCCCAGTACTAGCAGTTTCTCTAAGTATTGGTGTAGATAAGTAGTTTCAGCCTCTGTGAGTGCATATATGCGGCTGCAAGGTATACTCGCGCTGGGTTCCAAGTCGATTACACAATCGTATTCTCTGTGGGGTGGTAATTTGCTGGCCTCTTTCTCGCTGAACACGTCTTGGTATATGTGATATTCCGCTGGAAGTTCCGAGAGCGGTTCTGCTTCTTGAGTGCCACATCCATACGCCAGTAGTACTGAAGGGTTTTCAGGGATAGCAGTCGCATGAATGCGGGTGTAGGTACAATGTTCAGCGCAAAAGGAGGAGTTCAGGGTTACCGTTCTGGCAGCCCATCTCACATAGGGATCGTGTAATGTGAGCCATGGCAGACCCAAAATCAGCTTAAAGTGTGGGGCGTCTATGAGATCAAACTGCAAGATCTCGTAATGTTCTTCACCAATTTGCATGACTAGTTGTTGCGTATGCAAACTCACAGGACCCGAAGATAGATCAGTCCCATCTACAGCCTTCACGGGCTCTGGAATCTCTTTCTTAATGCAGGGGACACCCAGGTCTTTTGCGTATCGTTGGTCTATGAAATTGCCAGTGGCTCCGGAATCTACTAAGGCAAACCCCGTCACTGGGTCCGCTCCAGGCCACTGCAATGTTACCCCGATGAGCAGGTGGGGGGCCATTGGTTGTATCATATGATTTTGAGCGGCAAAGACCTCTTCGGTGTTTCTACTCAAACAAGGGGTCCTCAACTTGTTTGAGCATAGTCGTTTCCCGAAGATTCTACCCCTCGCTCTACTACGGGCACTTTCTTGACCTCTTTCTGTTCTCTGCTTGTGGTGGCGAGCTTGGATCTACAGTCCTTAATGAAGTGCCCTGATTTCCCACAGTACATGCAAAGTTTCAAGAGACGTCGACGGTTTCTCTCCTCGGGGCTCAGAGGTCCTCTTACTCCACTTATTTGCATAGGTTCCGTCCTGTCACTGGGGACTACAGATCCTTCGGAAGGGGGTTTTTGCCGGCTAGGCAAATATCTGGCTTCTGGCCGCTGCCGATCCGTCTTCCGTTCTTGTAAGCGGTGGTCTAACTGGACAGTTAGGTCGATCAATTCATCGCATGTTGCTGGCATATGCACCACTTGTGCCAATACATCTTTCAGCTCTCCCCTCAGCCCTTGATAGTACAAGGAGGAACATTTCTCAACGGGCCATTCAGTTTCCACTACCAATCGGTTGAAATTAGTGATATAGTGAGCTTTTCTGTCAAACAGCTTGCGCATTTCGTCGCAAATGGCGGAAAAGTCCTGCAAGACGGGATCATTTCTTTCTATTAAGGGAAAGGACCAACTAGCTGCGTTCCCACCCAGATACGACATCACAAATGCCGTCTTGGTCTGATCATCAGGAAAAACTGTAGGTTTGCACATAAAATGCAATTTACATTGTCCTAAGAATACACTAAACTTTTTTGGGTCCCCATAAAACCTCTCAGGAGGGGCTAAGGGCAGATGTAAGGGTTGAACGACCTGTATAGTAGAGGTTCCCCCACTCCCCCCGTGTTCGGGTGTGGGGTTGGAAGAAGAGGGAGGAGGTAAGGTCCAATTCCGGATGTATGAAGGCCCTCTAGCCCCTGCGGTGGGTACACGAGATAGGCCCGCCACTTCTCTTCTCATGGTTCCCATCTCGTTTCTCAGTTCCTGGTTTTCGCCTCTAAAGGCGTCCACTTCCATACGTAAAGCGGTCAGTGTCTCTAGCACTGATGTAAGGACTGTGGTGGTATCCATCGCTCAGGCTGCAAGTAACCGTGGGCTCGTCACTCTGTCACGGGTGAAGGTAAGCACTAACCTTAAGCCGGCTGCAGCAGGAGCGATGATGGACGCGAGTAACTCCTGCCCCTATCTGTGTGTTCCCCCCAGAGAGAAACGAGACATACCACGTCTGGGGAAACCACAGGGAAGGGGGAAGGGGAAAAAAGGGATAAACAAACAAGAACGTAGGGGTCGCAGGATTCTTGGGAAGACTTCAGGGAGTTGTATCTTTCACTCTCTATCGTCTGTTATTCATGCAGAAAAGACACACAACAGAACATGAGTGTGACCCAATCCCTCCCCCTCTACTGCATACACTTCTGTAAGTAATACACGTACCTTGCGAATTCTCCCCCACTCATTCAGGATGGAAAGGAAAAGGAAAGCTACCTAGGAAAATGACCAGTGTTCCGGGGAGGTAGGCTTCCACCCGATGAGGGTGTTTCCAGCGATTATAGTCTGAGCCTAGCAGTAGCTCTCTTTACTAATCTTTGTTGCGCCTCGGGGCACACGTGTGTCGCCAACCGCCACGTAACGGTATTTGTTTGAGGAGTAGGGGAGTAAGCCAGAGTTCTCCTCCAGTGAGTTCTCCTAAAGTAAGTACAACACGCTCCTGTGCGTGTGATAGTGAGTCCTCAACAGCTCGCTCTGAAATAGTTTATAATATAAGCAGAAAGCGCTCCAGCGCATGATAATGTAAGCCCAAGACAGCTCACCCAGGAATAGTTCATAACATAAGCAGAAAGCGCTCCAGCGCGTGATAATGTGAGCCCAAGACAGCTCACCCAGGAATAGTTCATAACATAAGCAGAAAGCGCTCCTGCGCGTGATAATGTGAGCCCAAGACAGCTCACTCGGGAAAGGTTATGCAGGACAACAGCGAGCGCTCGGGCATGTATCCATGAGCGCCTTCAGTAATGCGCCCAAACAACGAGGAAGTGCTTCTGCACTTGGAATCTTGTTTCCGCGTTTCCGCGTCTAGTACGAGGCAGAGGCAATGTAACGGTCGCCCCAGGGTGGACTGAGCATGCGCGTCTAGCGCGTTCCCTCGGCGGGTCTGGGAAGAGGTTAGAGGTGTTGGCACGGGAGCTCCGTCTCGGGGTACAGTGTCCAGAATCCGCCGTGCATACGGCAGCTCACCCGCAGACTGGTGGCACTCCCCCCTGGGTGACTGGGAAGCGCTATGTAGCGCGGACGTGGGAAACCCCGTCAGCTGAGGCAAAGTCAGGATTCGGTGCACGGGAGAGACCGCGTTCGTAGCAGGAGACTGAGATTGCCTTGATTGCTTCAGGAACCGTTGGAAAGCACCACCGGCTAGTCGGGACTTCAGCGAGGCTATCAGGTGACGAGCCCCGTGTTCCTGGAAGAAGGAGGTTACATAGGGAGGACCAAGGAAAGAGAGGTAGGACATTCATGCAGTCAGTGGCAGGCATTCTGGGAGATGTAGTGTCTCCTTCATTCCTCTCTACGTCTGTTCTACCTACGCGCTGTGACAATTATAGATTTGCCAAATTTGCCACATAATTTATCATCTGCTGCATAATCTGCAGGTTTTAACAAATTTTGTTTATATCTCAAATGGTTCAAACGTTCCTAATATCATGACATGTGTTGCTGCGCAAAGAAAGATCCTTTGCACAGCTAGACTGGTTACCTTTCTGTTGCTTATTGGTAAATTTGGATGTTAAACTGGTACTAATTAAGTGCAACAAATGCCCAGGCAGTGTTAATAAGTGCAAAAATGACAATATAGTGAAGTAGTACTATCATGAAATGCGCCGAAGTATGCTGCATAATATGCCTTATCTTGGTACACAATTTACTCATCCCTGCCGCATAATTTGACCCTCCACTGCCACATAATTCCAGTGGCTCTGCTTATTGCTGTGCTGCTCCCTGTTTTTGGCTTGTTTGGAAGTATTTTGATTCAATGTAAAAACTGCTAATCACTGAGATTTAAAAAAATTTACTGAATATTTCCTGAGAGAAGGGAGGTTCCCAGTCATATGTAATAGTCACCTAAATGCAGGACCATGGTAAATATATAGCCTTTATGCAATTAGCAGTGCACTACAATCCTGGGTATACTAATTTAACAAACTGTATGATCCTGGGCAAGTAACACTCTCCCTGTGCCTCGTCCACTGATCTGACAATATGGCAGCACTTTGAAACAGGCGTAATGTGAGAAATGGCCACTAAAGGCATACTCTCTGGCTCTGGCTAAGCTCATGGTCCAGTTTGAACCACAAGTCTATAAAGAACTGAGCATTCATATACCTTCTGCCTGCCACCCTCTGTCTAACCAGGATGTGGCATTACTTCTAGAAATGCCAACTTTGTAACTGGGGAACCAGGTTCAGGTCTTGGCGTCAGCTCAAGATCCTGTGATTCTGGGTAAATCATTTAGATATGTACACAGCTTTGAAGTTGTGATTACCTAATATTGATTTTTTGCAATTTGCTATCAGGTAATCGCAAACAGCTATGTACAAATGTGTATTTCACACATTTAGCGATTCCCAGTGGGTCGCAAACAGACCTACCTCATTAATATTCATGAGGTAGGTCTTGGTTTGCTACCCATTGGGAATCACAAACATTACTGGGATGGTGGCTTGTGGGGGTCAGCAGACCACCATGCCTGTGATGGCTTTTAAAGGAAGCAATGCTCTTGTTTTTTTAATGCAGTCTGCTTTCCTAAAGGAAAACAGGATGCATTAAACAAGCATTGGCATAGCCAATAGGTCTCGTCTTTGGGACCTTATAAGTGGTTAGCCAGAGGTTTTGGCTTTGCCATTGTTTCTAAGCTATGTCGTAGAGAAGTGTGGCTGATGTGTATCATGTTGAAAATTATAATAAAGAAGACTGACCACATTATTGTGCAGGCACGTGCATACATTACCATGTGAAATGTATTTTTATTTTTTTATAGATTTATATAGCGCAAACGCAACCCGAAGGTATTGGAGCGCTTTACATGAGCACCAGTTACGTTACACAAGGACACATTCATTTTTTTGGGTAGGCACGGGGAGATTAAGTGATTTGCCTAGAATCACAGGATGTGGAGTCGACCCAAGGCTCGAACCTTGGTTTATCGTCTCCAAAGTCAGCAGTCTAGCCGTGAGACCACATCCTCTCCCCAGAGACGCATGACGCATGCGCCTTTTGTTTACTTGTATGATCCAAAAAAGAATGCAATAGCTTTCGCATTTGCTTGAGTTAGAACTATTGATGTTGTAAATGATAATGTCTTTTACCTATGTGTTATGGAGTGTATGTATGTGGTGTGTAGTGGAATTCTGTGAGTTGGATTGGAATTGTTAGTTAAGAATTATGTGGAATTATGTGGAGAGGGGTTGGGTGTGATGGAGTGTAATTATGTGCAATGGTATTTTGTGGTGTGGAGTGGTATGTAGTGGAGTTTAATTATGTGGTGTGCTGTTGAATTTTGTAGCAAGATGTGGAATTATGTGGTTTGGATTTGATGTATGTGGTGTTATGTAATTGTGTTGAGTTGAATTATGGGGTTTGTTGGTGAATTATGTGGTGTGGAATGGAAATGTGTGGAGTTGAATTGTGTGGCATGAAACTGTGTGAGTGTGAAGAGTGAAGGAGCAATGTGATAGAGAGATAAGGGAAGGATGGGAAGAAAGGGGGAAGGGATTAAGAGAAGGGAGGAAAAATGGTGAGGATTTAAGGAAGGGAGAGAGGGACGGAGTGAGGGAGAGACAGAGGAAAAAAGGATAGGAGAGAAAGCAAGAAGAACAACGAAAGGACTTAGTGAAAGGCGGAAAGGCAGGATATGAGTGACTGGAGTAAGTGAAGTTGAAATTAGGGTTTAGGAAATAAGGTGAGGGTATAGTATTAAGGAGTGAAGAGAGGGATTAAGAAGGGCAAGAAGGAGGAAAGGAGGTAATGAAGAAAGATAGGGTGGTAGAGAGGTAGATAGGCAGATGGGACAGTGGAAGTACATAGGAAGGAAGAGTTTGGGGGAAGGAGGAATCGAGGAAGGGCCAAGAGATGGTTGGAGTAATGAAGAGTGGGAAAAGGAAGTAGGGTTAGGAACGAAGGAGGGTAAACAAGGAAGGAAGGAAAGAAGTAAGAGGGATTAAGGAGGCCAATAAGGAAGAAAGGAACAAGGGAATAAGGAAGAGAGAGATAAAGGAAGGAGGGGTGGGTCTGAACGAATTATATAGGGAGGATGGGTGGAAGAAATGTTGAAAGCGAGTAAAAGATAGGAGATTAGGGTGGGTTTGAGGGAAGGAGATCAACAAACGTACATGATTGGTACTTGTTTAATCGAGTTAAGCTGTCAACTGTAAAAGAAGAATGTTATACTATATGATATAAATGAGAAAATTGTTCAGGAGTACTGACTATACCTATAGTTTATAGATGATGGTGAGAATTTTTGTTGTCTGCATGCTGTTTGTAGAGGTGGTGGAGTTGCTTGGTAGATAGGGGACAGTTGTTGGGGATTCCAAGGACATTGTATTTGGTATCATGGTGAAAGTTTTGGTTGTGTGTTTGGTTCAGCCTGCACGAGAGAAAGCATGTTTACATATGTATAAAGCGGGAAGTTAACCAGAGGGTATTGGAGCGCTATGTATGAGCAGCAGTTACATATTTACACAAGGACACAGTGCTGGTTTTACTTACAGCGTCCGCGACCCCACTAAATGTGCCCCACCACTCAGGCAAATTCCTTCTCACTGTCGGGTTCGGAGGTAACAGAGAGTGCCACTAACCTGGAAGCCGGGTACAGCGGGAACGATGCTAGGTTAGCCCTACCTCCTAGGAGGTAACCCCTGTGCGTGGAGATATAACACGCCACAGGAGGCACCTCTACCGGGGAAAGGGTTAAAAGGGACAAAGGAAACAAAAACAGGATTGCCTCCAGACAACGGAAAGGACTGGCGTGAGTGGTGAAGACTCGCCTCTCCTACTCTCAACACTCCCAGACCCTGTAAAAGGAGAGACAACAAACATACATCAATATAGTAGTGAACGTACCTCTCAACCCCCTCACTAGTCTGGCTGTCTAGATACACTTACTTGTAAAGGAGCATTTCAAGCATGTAGTAATAGAGGCAGTCCGTACACTGTGAAATGAGGTGTGAGAATTCAGCAGGATTATGCAGTCTTGAATATATGCAGTAAATGTACTTATCGTTTTGTTGTAACTTCTGTGTGTTCCCCTGGTTCTGGAGGCATGCAAAAGAATACGTTCAGGAAACTCGCTCCTGGCTTCAGAGGCTCTGAATCATGAGGAGCAGTGCAGGTTACGGCGGACCAAGTGCTAGGGAACGTGCCTAGCGCGGAAAAATCGCCCTTCGTTTTCAGCCCGTACTTCACGGACTGTTCTCAGGCATCAGTGCTCCGAACAAGCTTCCCGCTCGCTCGAAGAGAACGCGTTGGAGTCTCGACTCCCAATTCCGGGTTACAAGACGTCACCGCTGCTGTGCCGGGTCCTCTAACATCGTAGGACTGAGCTCACCGGAAGGAGGGTCTTGGTGCTGTGGGATTCCCCCGAGCCGCCTCGTATGACGAGACGCGCTCGGTAACCTCTAGGATATGTCTGTCTTCCTCGGCGTGGGAAGTCTCTTCCAAAGGTAGCGACGCAAGGGCAATCCCCGCGCTGTGCGTGAAGTGAAGACACGCCGGGAACGAGCAGCAGAATAGATGAAGGTCACGTCGGATGCAGTCTCTCGGTAGTTTAGCAGAAGTTTGCACTGCATGGACGATTCCAGGAAGGCTCGCATCAAGGGGTTTAACGTGAAGTAAACTCGAGTGACAAGCCCCGTTTAGAACAAGAGGCGGGGCTTATATACCTTGTGTTCCTGCCCACTGCCTTATGGGCAATGTAGTGTATCAGCCAGCAGACGCCCTATGCCACTATAGTCTTGCTCTTTGGCGCACTCTAAGGTGGGACATGACAGAACCCCCTCTCAATGTCCGCCGTCTCGGCGGACCTCCGGGTTTAGAAGGGCGGAGTGAATGGAAGTGTCTCAATAGGTCTGGACAATGCAGGTTTCCTTTTGGTTCCCATGACCTATCTTCCGGCCCGTACCCTTTCCAATCTACTAGATAGTAAATTCTGCCTCTGCTTATTTTGGAATCTAGGATAGCATGTACCTGATATTCTTCCTCCCCTTCGACGTCTATTGCTGGGGGCCGGTTAGGGAGGCGTGTGCTGGGTCGACAGAGATTGAGAAGTGATACATGAAATACCGGGTGGATATGCCAGTTAGCTGGCAGCGAGAGTTTCATGGCCACAGGGTTGATAATCTTGTTTATTGGATAGGGCCCTATGTATTTAGGCTGTAGTCTATTGTTGCCCTTGAGTTTTAGGTGTTTTGTACTCAACCATACCATGTCTCCTACACAATACGCTGGCTCGGGGGATCTCTTCTTGTCTGCCTGTTTCTTATCTCTCGTTCTTGCCTCTCCTAGGTGTGTTTTAGCCGTGTCTAAGACAGATTTGAGGTGTGTGTGGTGTTCTTGAATGGAAGGGAGTTTGGAAGTAATTGGATGCTCAAATGGCAGCATGTTCGGATGGAACCCATTAAGACAGAAAAAAGGAGAACACCCCAAGGAGGAATGGTGAGCGTTGTAATACGCAAACTCTGCAGTCCACAATAGCGTACTCCATTCATTGGTGTGCAGGAGCGTGAAACATCTGAGATATTGCTCTAAGGTCTGATTAAGTCTTTCTGTATTGCCGTCTGTCTGTGGATGATAGCTGGAGGATAACCTCGCATCTACCCTCATGATCTCACAAAGTTCTGTCCAGAATCTGGAGGTGAACTGGGTCCCTCGATCTGTGATAATAACGGCCGGAACTCCATGTAGCCGAATCACCTGTTGCAAGAAGATCAGTGCAACTTCAGAGGACGTAGGTAGTTTAGGGAGCGCAATGAAATGGCCCATCTTGGATAGATGGTCTATGACGACCAGAATAGTGTTGTTCCCTCGACTAGGCGGCATTTCCACTATAAAGTCCAGCGAAACGGTGTGCCAGGGAGCGGGAGGTGTAGGAATAGGCCTCAATAACCCGCTAGAGCGTTGATGTGTAGCCTTTGCCTGAGTACAGATGGCGCAATCTGCCACATAGACTGCGGCGTCTTGTCGGAGGGTTTCCCACCAGAAATATCGCGATAGGGCAAGTTTGGTTTTCCGACTCCCTAAATGACCTGCCAAGGGGGTGTCATGAGTCCACTGCAAGGCTCGTAGTTGCAAAAGTTCATTAGGCAAATAGAGTTTGTTAGCTTGGAATAACAGTCCGTCTTCTAGTTTTCTCTGTTGGGGTTCTTCCTGGATCCATGTATTTGTGTCTAGGGTAGCTGTCTGTTGTTTCACTTCAGCAAGAAAGAGTTGTGACAATACCAATGCCATCGTTTTCGTAGGAAAGGTCGCCTTCTGTAAAATGATAGGAGGTTCCTCCTCCTTCTCGGAGTCTGAAGGACCCAATGGTACTGGTCTAGAAAGTGCGTCTGCCTTTCCATTTTGTGGTCCTGGATGGTATTTAATAATGAAATCGTAATCCGCGAAGAACAGAGACCATCGCAACTGCCGAGGCGTTAGAGCTCGAGCGCTCTTTAAGAACAGAAGGTTACGATGGTCTGTAAATATCTCCACGGTGTGTCTTGCCCCAAGTAGATGATGTCTCCACTCTTCACAGGCTCGCTTGATGGCCAGCAATTCTTTGTCCGTCGTACTATAGTTTATTTCGCAGTTGGTTAGTTTCTTCGAGAAGAAGGCAACAGGGTGGAGTTGTCCTGTATCTGGGTGTCGCTGCGATAATATTCCTCCCAATGCGTAGTAGGAGGCATCTGTCTCAAGCATAAATGGGAGAGATGCATCGGGGTGTCTGAGGATTGGAGCTGTGGTGAAGCACTTCTTGAGGGTGCAGAAGGCCTCCTCGGAGTCTGTTGTCCATTGGAATTTAGCTCCTGTCTTCAAGAGGTAGGTTAATGGATGAATGAGGGTAGAGAAGTTTTTGATAAATCTTCTATAAAAGTTGGCAAAGCCTAGGAAGCTCTGCAGAGCCTTAATGCTTGATGGCGTTTTCCATTCTTGGATGGCCTGTGTTTTCTTGGTGTCCATACACACCCCTTCTGGACCAATGACGTATCCTAAGAATTCTACCTCGCTCGTGTGAAAAAAGCATTTTTCCAGCTTGGCATAGAGGGCGTAGCGCTGAAGCCGCTCCAAGACTTCAGTCACATGGTGAATGTGTTCTTTCAAGGAGGAAGAGTACACCAGGATGTCATCGATGTACACGATGCAGGAGACGTCCAGCAGGCCCCTTAATACCTCATCCATGAAGTATTGGAAGGCGGCGGGGGCATTACAAAGGCCAAAAGGCATGACTTGGTATTCATATAGGCCAAACTTGGTTCTAAAAGCCGTCTTCCATTCATCCCCCCGCCGCACTCTGACCAGGTGATAGGCACCACGGAGATCCAATTTCGTGAAGACTTTGGCTCCCTTCAATTAGTCTAGTAGAACTGGAATAAGAGGGAGGGGATACCGATTCTTTTTGGTAATGCGGTTCAGGGCTCTGTAGTCAATGCAAGCCCTCAAGCCTCCCTCACGTTTTGGTATGAAAAATAGAGGAGAGGACGCAGGAGAGGATGAATGCCGTATAAACCCGTTTGCCAAGAGAGAGCTGAGGTATTGTTGTAAGTATGTCGTCTCTGCTTTGGTGAGGGCATATATGCGACTGCAGGGAACACTCGCTCCGGGTTCTAAGTCACTAACACAATCATATGCCCTATGCGGAGGTAATTTATTTGCTTCCTGCTCATTGAAAACATCACAGTATTGCTGATATTCCAGGGGCAACGTGGAAGTACACCCAACGGACGTGAGGCCACCGCCTTTAGCCAGAAATCCTGCCGGAGTATCCGTCTTGGCTCATGCAGCCGCTCGGTCACGAGTACAGTGTTCTGAACAATACGGAGAATTTAAAGTAACTGTTCTGGCTGCCCACTGTATGTGAGGATCATGTAGTGTCAACCAGGGCATTCCCAATATCAGGGTGAATTGAGGGGCGTCGATTAGATCAAACTGGATGGATTCACAATGGTTGTCCCCCACAGTCATCTGTACAAGTTGTGTGTGGTATGCCACCGGCCCCGACATTAGTTCAGTGCCGTCCACCGCCTTCACCATCTCTGGAACGTTCTTCTTGACCCACTGAATGCCGATTTCCTTGGCATACTTACGATCTATGAAATTTCCGGTCGCACCGCAATCTAGTAGCGCGTGAACTGACACTATTCCAAGGTTAGCTACTGCTAATCTGACACATACGTTAATATGTGCTACCGCACTTTGTAGTGTATTGATGATGGATGGACAGACCTCTTCCTCCTGAAGCCGCAAACAAGGGGCCTGTTCCTTGTCTGGGCGCTCTAGTTTTCCGACGCCTCAGACAGGTACTCCGTGGCGTTTACCTTCTGTGCTTCTTTAGGATCTCGATACGGGGCCTTGGTTCTAGCCTTGCATTCTCTTATGAAATGCCCAGACTTCCCGCAGTACATGCACAATCGTTGTTTTCTTCTCCGTTCCCTTTCTTCTTGATTTAAGGGGCCTCGAATTCCGCTGATTTGCATAGGTTCAACCCCTTCACTTACAGGCGGTGGTACTGTACTCACAGGGCACACACGTGGAGTTGTGTATCGGTTTTCTATCCTCGTTTTGTCTCCTCTTCTTTCTGGGAGGCGGTGGTCCAATTGGACCGTGAGGTCGATGAGTTCATCACAGGAGGTTGGAAGATGCACCACCTGTGCAAGGACATCCTTGAACTCGCTTCTCAGACCTTGGTAGTACAAGGAAGTACGTTTTTCTGCGGGTCAATCCGTTTCTGACACCAACCGATTGAACGTGGTGATGTACGTTAATAACTCTTGATTTCCCTGTTTTAGGGTGATGAGTTCACGATCTAAGGATAGTAAGTGAGCTTTTCTGTCGAATAATTTGCACATTTCTTCGCAAAAGGTGTCGAAGTCCCGCAATGCCGGGTCATTTCTTTCAATGAGGGGAAAAGACCAGCTTGCCGCATCACCCCCCAGATACGACATTACGAAGGCAGTTTTCGTTTGGTCGTTGGGAAACACAGCTGGTTTGCACATGAAGTGTAATTTACACTGCCCAAGGAAGATACCAAACTTCTTCGGATCCCCGAGGAATCTCTCAATAGGGGCCAAAGGCAAGTTAGCAGGTTGGATGACTTGTATTGTAGATGGACCTATACTGCCTCCTCCCCCCGGTGTAGATTGTCCTGTACTCGTGCTACTAGTGTTTGGTGGAGGAAGTGTCCAGTGCCTAATATATTGCGCTCCTCTTTGCTCACTAGCACTAGGACGGGATAGCCCTGCTACTTCACGTCTCATCGTACTCATGGCGTTACGTAACTCCAAATTATCTCCCCGGACAGCTTCCACTTCCATACGTAAGGTGGTCAGGGTTTCTAACACTGATGTCAGGACGGTGTTTGTATCCATCGTTCAGGCTGTATATAACCGTGGGCTTGTCACTCTGTCGGGTTCGGAGGTAACAGAGAGTGCCACTAACCTGGAAGCTGGGTACAGCGGGAACGATGCTAGGTTAGCCCTACCCCCTAGGAGGTAACCCCTGTGTGTGGAGATATAACACGCCACAGGAGGCACCTCTACCGGGGAAAGGGTAAAAAGGGACAAAGGAAACAAAAACAGGATTGCCTCCAGACAACGGAAAGGACTGGCGTGAGTGGTGAAGACTCGCCTCTCCTACTCTCAACACTCCCAGACCCTGTAAAAGGAGAGACAACAAACATACATCAATATAGTAGTGAACGTACCTCTCAACCCCCTCACTAGTCTGGCTGTCTAGATACACTTACATGTAAAGGAGCATTTCAAGCATGTAGTAATAGAGGCAGTCCGTACACTGTGAAATGAGGTGTGAGAATTCAGCAGGATTATGCAGTCTTGAATATATGCAGTAAATGTACTTATCGTTTTGTTGTAACTTCTGTGTGTTCCCCTGGTTCTGGAGGCTTGCAAAAGAATACGTTCAGGAAACTCGCTACTGGCTTCAGAGGCTCTGAATCATGAGGAGCAGTGCAGGTTACGGCGGACCAAGTGCTAGGGAACGTGCCTAGCGCGGAAAAGGCGCCCTTCATTTTCAGCCCGTACTTCACGGACTGTTCTCAGGCATCAGTGCTCCGAACAAGCTTCCCGCTCGCTCGAAGAGAACGCGTTGGAGTCTCGACTCCCAATTCCGGGTTACAAGACGTCACCGCTGGTGTGCCGGTTCCTCTGACATCGTAGGACTGAGCTCACCGGAAGGAGGGTCTTGGTGCTGTGGGATTCCCCCGAGCTGCCTCATATGACGAGGCGTGCTCGGTAACCTCTAGGATATGTCTGTCTTCCTCGGCGTGGGAAGTCTCTTCCAAAGGTAGCGACGCAAGGGCAATCCCCGCGCTGTGCGTGAAGTGAAGACACGCCGGGAACGAGCAGCAGAATAGATGAAGGTCACGTCGGATGCAGTCTCTCGGTAGTTTAGCAGAAGTTTGCACTGCATGGACGATTCCAGGAAGGCTCGCATCAAGGGGTTTAACGTGAAGTAAACTCGAGTGACAAGCCCCGTTTCGAACAAGAGGCGGGGCTTATATACCCCGTGTTCCTGCCCACTGCCTTATGGGCAATGTAGTGTATCAGCCAGCAGACGCCCTATACCACTATAGTCTTGCTCTTTGGCGCCCTCTAAGGTGGGACATGACACTCACACATTCAAGAAAATTACAGAAACAGAGCCAGAGGTGTAGCCCTCTTGTACACCACTTGTAAAACATGGGTGGGGTGGCCTCACACCACATCAGAGCACTGCATGTATTTATTGTAATTAGCAGAATTGTATTACTAAGTAACATAGGTTATGTCAATATTTCTTAGCAGAAACCTTATTGAGCATTACTAGGCGAAGTAATAGTTTTCTCGCACCTTTTAACTGAACTCACATAAGAGCAGCTTTTGTTACACACGCTGCTGCCGTGGTGCTGAAAGTTAAACACCAGAAAGACACTCTCCCTTTAACTTACTTTCCTTTGAAGTAGCTAGGGGTGGCGCCGCCGAACTCCAGGGCCCGAGGCAAACAAATGTTTGTGAATCAGATAGGGCTGTGTCAGCGACAAACTGCTGACTACTGGGGGGCAGATCTGATTTCCAACACATGTGGCGCCAGGCGGTAGGATGCCTCCTTTGTTAATTAGGGTGGTCGCAGAAGTTACAGGCAGGTAAAAAGAAGGAAGTAGGGGGGTGAGCCTGAAACAATAAAGGGCAAAAAGGTTTGGTGCGGGGCTTTACATGTGCTGGCATGCCCAAGCAGTGAGGTATGCATCTGATCACAATTGGGTCAAAGGAACGAAGAGGCAGGTCTTCAGGTTTATGGGGCAGGCCAAAGGTCAATGCAAGAACAGCAACACCCTCATAGGAAGGAATTGCTCGTGTAGCAAAAAATTTATGTTTGCGGTTTTACTGTGGAGAGGCAGACAGTGGAAGAGGGGCGTGGCGAAGCAACCCCCCGCTGTAATATGACTGCGAGGCACAATTCTGTGAATCGGACGTACACTGCGTGGATTGTAGCCCAAAATCTGGCTGTCGGCCCAACTTGATTTTACTTGCACAATTAAGTTAGGAAAAATATTGGTGAATTGTGGGAGATGTAGCCGAATTTGTCAACCTTGCTGCAAAATGGGCCCAAGGCGTGGAGGGGGAAGGAGAGATTTTGGGGGGGGGTGTCTGGAGGCCTCAGAGCACGAGTTTGCGGGCTGGGGGAGGGGGAGCTCAGGGAGAGGGTAGGAAACATGTTGTGGGAGCCTGAGCTTTCCCATGGTCGGTTGTTTAAAAAGCACAGAAAGCAATGTATATTATTGCTAGCTGGACGGCAGTCGGCATGCTGCAGAGAGGTTCTCCCCTGCTGTTAGGGGTTGCTGTACTGGCACTGCTAAGCGGCGACAGTGTATTGTTGGGGAACTGTCACAAAATTGAGAGGTGGGGCATGCATGTTTCCGAGGACCAGAGCTGCAGAGGACCTCGTGCTCTGCTGCCCGTAGTTCTGCTGAAGGGTGTTTTCCTGCAGGCTTTCCGCTCCGTCTGACACTTGAATGGCGCGGAGACTTTAGAGCGGAATGACGATTAAAGATCAGTATTTTGGGGGTTTAAAGCAAAGTGCAGACGGGGTGAGCTGCTACAGATCACGTTAGTGGAGCAAAAGCACTATTCACACAGAGTAACAGCCCGGCTGCAATTAGTGGCTGCAGGGCCCTACAAAAAGAGTAATTTTAATAATACATTTTTTTTACATGACTGCAAGTAGTTTGCTAAGGAGCGGGTGGGAGGGGGGCAACATGGGAATGGAGCAGAGGGGAAAAGCATCACACATGCAAGAGAGAAGAAGGGAGAGCGAGGGTGAAACAGGCAGTGGAGGAGCAAGCACGCACGGCCGAAGCTAATTGAAAACGCGGCGCTGTACGACAGCTCTTTTCAAGCATTCGTGCTTGTGCTGGCATCCACCTTGCGGGAGTGAGCAGCGGCGCGAGGACCATCTGTTTTCAATTAGCCCGCGCGCTGCTGCTCCCTCCCACAAGGTGGATGCCAGCACAAGCACAAGTGCTTGAAAAGAGCTGACCAATTTCTAAAGGTCATCTCCTAAGGCAGAACATGCGCGCTGCGTAGGCGAGACCTAAAAATGAAACAATTTCTTTGCATTTTTTAAGAGCAGACAGTGGATTGTGAGACCGCTGCCTGCTCTTAAAAAAAGTTTTTAGAAACATTCACAAAAGGTAAAGGGACCCTTCCTTTTGCGAATGGGTTACCACCTACTTGAAGTAGGCAGTAAAATGTGAATGCTTTGCGTAGGCATTTCAGGCAGAAAACATTCACACATACCACTGAGAGAATCCCTATTAAGAAGGGATGCCCTTAACAATGCCCTTCCTAATATAGAATCGCAAACCCGTTTTGCAATTTGGGAATAGGTTACCGAATCGCAAAATAGGCCTTTTTGAACATAAAGCAAATGCTTTTTTGCCTATTCACAGAATCTGGATGTTCGCAACTTAAAAGAAGGCTATGTACATCTGGCCCTTAATCTCCTTGTGCCTGAAATAAGAATGTGTCCTTGTGTAATGTAACCGGTTCTCATGTAAAGCACTAGTGGACAGAAAGAACATAGGCAACCAAAATATTTATCAAAAGTACAGAAAAATAATTTATTTAAATGTTTTTAACAAACAACCACTTAAAAAATCATACTCTCACATTTATATCCATCAATCTCACTCTCATTCAAGCATGAACGATGAAAAAATGTGACAATTTTGTGACGATTGTGACGATATTGTTGGACTTTTATGTGATGACTGAATGTTTTTTTCCCTGGGTCGCTAAAGCTGTGAGTCAGAACCCCATATCCTGAGGTTTTCGTATCTACGAAAAATTCAGTCATCACGTAAAAGAACACCAATATCGTACATTGCCATGACAGCTAGTGAACACAAATATTAACAAAGTCAACAAAGTCAACAATCCAGTGTTTGAACAGGAATACAAAATCTGAAACGGCGATTCTTTTCTTTGCGGCATTCGGATTTATTTGTTATCGCTAATCTAGAAAATTAAGCGTGGACTATATATCAGATATTTCACTGTTTCAAAGTTTTAACTAGATCTCTGGTCATCCCACATAAATCGATTGGAGATTCTACATATGTTCAAGCTGTGGCTCTCTTCCTGACGAAGGCACCCTGCTGTGCCGAAACGCTCGTAGAAACATCACCAGTCATTCGAATTTATGCCACATTGTTTTTAATCTGACCTTTTTTAAAATTATTTTGTCATTCCATTATTACATAAATTGTCAAATTTTTTCATCGTTAATGCTTGAATGGGAGTGAGATTGATGGATATAAATGTGAGAGTATGATTTTTTAAGTCATTGTTTGTTAAAAAATGTAAATAAATTATTTTTCTGTACTTTTGATAAATATTTTAGTTGCCTATGTTCTTTCTGTCCACTACTACCTTATTATCATCCACATATTCTAAGTTGGTTGCCTTAAATTTGTACATTGACTGATAATTGTCCCTACCTTAAGGAACCTTTATCTTAATAGTAGGGGGCCTCTTCTTTTGCATTATATCTCATGTAAAGCGCTCCTAAACCTTTAGGGTCACATTTGCTCGATTCAAAACTGCAAAAAATGGGTTTTATTCCTCATTGAAGGCTGTTTACATCTTGGGTTGCCACCTGGCTGGTTTTCTGTCCCGTTCTGTTTTGTTTAATGTCCTGGACGGTACAAAAATAAGCAAATCACCTAAAGCTGTTATTGTTAGCCCTTCTCTATAAATAATCAAAACAGCAAATATAAACAGAAAACACATTTAAACATGTTCTGGAGCTGTGTTCCATCCCTGAATAATAATTAAGGTAAACAAAGACAGAAACGTCTTGTTACAAATGAATACATACGATTTTCTTTGCAGTGCGATTTAGAATTGTGTCCTGTCCTTCGCAGACTCCTAAAACAGCAACAAATGGCCTGGATAATTATCTGGGAAATATGGCAACCCTATTTTCATCCCTATAGTTGAAGGTGTCCCTGAACCTGCATTGTGCAGGATCCCTCCTGTGCAGCAGCGCCCCCTCCTAGACATTGACAAGCATCTCTTTCACAGCTCATCAAGAGCTGGACCTACAGAAAGGTGGAGTTTTTAGGCGCGGTGGAAAACGCCACCATCGGCACCTCTCTTGGAAAGCAGCTGCGGGAGTTTGGTACATTAACAAACAAACATGAGAGCATGCCGATGGCATACAGGCCAGGAAACATTCCAAGCATGAATACTCTACACTTTCCTTTTAAGGTCCAAGCACGGTGATCTAAGATGGCTACTTATTGTATTCCATCACCATATCCCACGATGCAGTGCAGCTTTTAACACCCAGATGTTAATGACATTCATTACAGAAATCAATCAGTATTCTCTTCTATGTTTTAATGCTGTGGCTGCTTTGGTCACTTGTATTTCTATCTTGAGGGTGTAGTGTCTCCAGTGTTCTGCAAATATTTTATTTTGTTGCAATTCTTTTTATTTTCAAAAACATTTGTATTAAAGACGAGACTTGCAGTGGTAACCTTGCGATATGAGGGATCCATTCGACAGTATTTCTCCTTTATACAATATTGAAAACAAAATTAAACAATATGTCGTATGTACATCTTGTGGCTTGTTAATAAATAGACTGTGTTTCTTTGTTAATCATCATCTTCGGAAACTGGAACTATAGTCGGTGGAGTACAGATACCTCCTCTATATGTATTCCATTTACCCCACACCTGCTCCCATTTTTGAGGGAAACCTCTATGAACATGCGTAGCTTTCTCAGCTGCCAGCAATTCTTATTATTGATCATCGGCAATCACAAAAGCAATACAATTCAGCAGTGTGACTGGAAGAGTAGAACAAGCACACAATCTTCCATGCCACTACAGATGGAATAAGAAGGAATAGAACAAAATAGAGAAACAAGAAATTAAAAACAAAGGTGTGTCTTGGCTACAGTACAATTCTAGAGGGGTACACTTATTCATAGTCACAACACTGACTCCATCCCACTGTTTGTACCAGACAGGGTCTTGGGAGGCTTCATAAACAATGGGTGGGTGATCTAGCAGACACAAAAATCAACCGAGGGACAGGTAGGTGAGCAACTGGTCTGCCCATTCATACCATAGTAGCATAGACAAAAGAGGAGATGAAAAGAAGAGAGATGGCCCTTTGTCGCTATGAACCCTTCAACAGGTCCATACCATATTGTTGGATCCTAGCGGTTAACAGTCATGGGGCCATCGGCTTTAAACAGGGCTGGCCTGCAAATTTCATGTCATATACCAATGGTGACTGAAATTGGCCCAAAAATTAAAATTATTTTTCTGATATATGTAGCTTCAAGAAAGTGTTTAAAGCCTAGAAGTAAAGAAACTCCCATAGGGAGTATAGGGTTTGCTGTGCTGGTTGAAGCAATTGCGTCTGGCCAAGGGTGAGAGCAGACAAGGGCAGTAGGTGACTAGGCAGGAGTTGACGGTGGACCCTCTTCGCGTCTCCATGAAGGCTTCTTCTGGGTGCCTGGTGGACTTTGTTGTCTCCAGCATCATGATTTAGCCAGTCTGACAGAAATATACAACGTAGGTGATCTGTACATTGGACCACTAAACAAATGTTATGGTTTGTCATACTGAGCTCAAGTCTTATAAGCAAATGTATACCATGTATAAGCTGAAAAAGAAACTGTACATATCTCTTGAAATGACCAAGGGTGAATGCGTGTCCCACTCCATTCCCCGTTACGATACAGCGACTTTGGAAGAATTGTACTAAAGTATGAGTCCATAGCAGGATCAGAAAAGACAACCAATTCAGACAATATGAATCTGACTGAGGAAGAATGGCAGATTCTCTAAAGGGAGATGAAATTTAGAGCGGCTCCCCTGCCCGCTAGGCAGATTCTGCATCAGCAAAAGCAAGGAGAACATGAAGACTGGTCCTGGCACCGCTGGAGAATGGGCCAAGAGCAGGCAGTTGGTTTATTCCAAAGCACCCAAAGAGTAAACTACAGTCACTCAAATACTTCAACATCAACATGAAAACGAAGCTGAGAAGGTGTTGGCCAAAGCCTTCATCCGCTCGAATTAGTCCCTGGAAGAGGTGATGCAACCTGCCCCTGAGACCACGTGTGATTCATTACATCAGATGAATGAGGTTGTGGAGTCTTCGTGAGTGACTGTAGTATCTGAGGAAAGCTGCAAAGTGTCAGCTCTAAATCCCTGCAGAGTTAACTGACAAACTTGGCATGCTGGGAAGTGCCAAACCGTACCACCACACAACATATTAGTCAAAATCAGGATGACGGGACTGGAGAAGCGCCACAAAGGATATTGTTAGCAGCCAGCCCAGTACTGCAGATAATGCCTCCTTCATGCCATAGTTGCTTCCCACCATCATACTGACGAGGTGACACACTGACCCACGAGGTGTATTGGAAAATTGGATGAAACGTGGACTTCCAGAATGTGAGTGAGGCCTGTGACTGCGGAGAAGGTTGTTGTACAATTCAGTCAGTACACCTGAATTCCATCAACATTTCCAGGGTTGAGCTGTGCAGATAGTTGACTGGAAAGCCTCTCCCCTTGAAATAATTGTAATTGTCATATCTAGATATATTTCTGCCTGGACTATGGAGTTCATGGCAAAAGGATTGGTTCTGACTAATCTTAGAGCGGCTCAGTTTAACGGCTATTTCTCTCGTCCCAGCCAAAACTGGAGTAGTGGTAGAGAAATCTAAAAACACGAGCTATGTGAAATTAGCAAGAAAAGAGTGCTCCAAGAGTTGACTTTTTACCCAAGAGGGAGGGAAGCAAGTTATCTAACATGATAATCAGATCTTCTTGGGATACTGCTATGTTATGTTACTAGCATTTGTAGAACGCACGTACACCAGTCGGCTTCTTGGCGCTATTCTTCCCCAATATGAAATGTTACCCCTTTAATAGTTGGTAATGTTTTATTCTTGTATCTTTTGCAACTCAACTATACTTGTAAACCCCAATGCCAACCGGGTCACTTACTTATTGGTATTAGTTAGGCTTCATGAAGCTCTTGCTCAGAGTCAGTTAATTTTTAATATTTCTCAAGATGTCGTGTTTTAAAGGACATATGCATTTTATATCACGAGATTGAAATACTTTTTGGGCATTTAGGTTGTAAAAAAAAATGCCTTTTTATATTTCCTGCTGTGATTCGGTAAAAAGAGAAGAAACCCTCCCTGAAGCAGTGATTTCACATATGCTCTTGAAAATTAAATCTAGAAAAGAACCATTTAAGGTATAATTATTTTCATATGTATATGCAGAATCATGTATTAATGAAATGAAGCATTTTCTCTTAATTTTCACATGTTGCAATGTCCCTGTAATGCGAAAGAGGGCTGGTGAGTTGGAAAAAAAAGATGCTAGGGGCTGCTGGTTCTCATGAAAGACCACTTTAGGATGAAATCTAGTTTTAAGGCTTGCTTGTTATCCAGGTTGTAAAATGTGTTTTATTTTTACCTTGTCAGTGTACCTACCATTATTAAGGAGGTGTCTATCATTCAATCAAGAGTGTAATAATCAACAAGACTACTTGGATTGCACAACATTATTATTATTTAATTCATTTATAAAGTTGAATGGCAATGATGTATGTTTACTATATATATTGTATTCATTTATGCACATAATAGATTAAAAAAATAAAAATTTAGTTATTTTATTTAATATTTCAATATATTGCCTGAAGCGAAAGGCACTTATGGAGAGGAGAAGTGCACCGGTGTGTCTGGGGATCTCACTGGCCAGAGTTAAAGTCATATAAGGAGGAGGATAAAGTACATACGGTCTATGGCTGTTTTCAATATTACTGAGTGTATGCGTAGACTACGTTAACATTGGCTTCAGAGGAATTCCATCCTGACGACGGGGAATCATTTCAGCACACAAATGTATGGAACATTGAATGCTGGAAAATATAGGATGACTGCTAAGCTTGTTCTTGATCACTCGTTTGTGTGCCTGTCATTTTCTATAGTACGGGTGCTTTTACTGTATAGATTTGCTGTATGAGTGTCCATTGTGCATTTCGTCAAAAAGATGATCCACCTTAAAAGGCGATGCTGCTGAATCCAGAAAGTAGCATCCACGTGTGACATCTCATCAGTAACGCAGCGTTCATCTGATTGCACTATCCAAGGGTCATCAAATTCCCATATTAGAAATTGTCTTGCACTCTTGTATTATTTCTTGTGTCCTGCATGTAACTGTGGAATATATTGGAGTATATAATCCATCTCCTCCACGCTTCCGAAGCTAGGCATGGAACTGAGCACTCCCCGGTGATGGCTACTCCCACAACCACCCTCATCAGCTCCATCCCAGCATGAACCTTCTCTGCCACCTGAGAGTGTCCTTTTTTTGGCTGCATGCACAACCCTTGATTCTGGCTGTTTATTACCCCAAACAGACACTAGATCATGGGTGATTTTTAAAATTTCATCTTGAGCCTTGATGTGCTCACCCTGTTTTTTACTGGTATCCTTTGTAGATCTGAGAACTGTCTTTATCATTGAGATGTATTGATCAATCTTTTCTGTACAGGACAAAGCTTCAATACTAAAATGGACACCCTCTCCTGTGTAGAAACCTCATGCAGGCATCCTGATCTCTTCATTAATGCACAGAAACTTTAATGGGCTTTCTTTCCAAAGCATCTTTCTTTGATTCCACTCGGTACTTGTTCCTCGCAGTGTTTGTTACTCTTTCCTGTTCTACTTCTTCATGTATACGGGTAGTGGGAGATGCGGAGCCCAGAAACAAAGACTTTCAGGCTCTTCCTGGCCGTCCCCGGGCCAGAAAGAGCCATCTGTGGCAGGGGAGCTTCAAAAGCCTTCCCACCTTTGTAATGCGAACCCCCAGCCTCTCCTGCTATCAGGAGCAGGCCCTCTTCCTGTCGCCCCTCCTTTTCAGCTGGAAGACAGTCGGGAAAAACTAGCCAGCCCAAAAGGTGTGCCCACCTCTGCCAACCACACCCCTTAGGTGGGGAAGGCGAGGTGAAGCCCACTCTTCAGTGCCCGCCATCTTGCAGATGGTAGGCACTCCCCAATCAGGATTAGGGATTGTGCCCACTCCCCCATGTGGGGTGAGCACACCAAGGGTATAGTCACCCTCAGGTCAGTAGCCCATTGGCTACTGACCTTGAGACTCCTAAAACGCCCTCTAAATACAGTATTTAGGGGGCAGCCCTGAACCACGAAGACAGATTACCGCAACCTACAAAGAAGGACGAATGAAGACGCCCAGCAGAGGAGACTGCAGAGAAGAACTGACTTGGCCACAGCCCTACCGGCCCATCTGCAGTTTCCAGAGATCCTGCACCAAAAGTCACCTTGTCATGCAGCCAGCGACCTCCAGTAACCCTGGGAGGACTGACTGTCTTCAACAAAAACTGGATCTCCTGTGAACAGTAGCTCTATTAGAAAGAAATAGCCAAGAAAGACTCTTTCGAGCCTGCTGAGGACAAAGAAACCTGACGCCTGGAACCACCACTGCACCCGATGCCTACGGCCAGTCAGAGTGGCCCACCAGTCCCAGCGAGGTCCCCCAGCGCTCCAGAGTCCGAGTCCACTGCAGGTTGACACCTTCAGGACTCCTCGACGTCGCCTGCAGCCTCTGCACAGAGACCACCCCCCAACTGTGAGTGGCCTGGTAAGGTGAAATCTGACCTCAAAGATACCATTGCATCCAGCTGCCCTGCGTATTGGAGAAAAGAACCCGAGCCCTCCAACTTACCTGCCCAGCTGTTGGTTCCTCCCAGAAGTTTTCCTGGACCGAACCTGCTGCCAAAATCCCAAACCGGCAACTCCCATTGAAAACAACAGGGCATCCGACGCCAAATCAGCACTCTGCACCCAGCTGTCCTCTGCCGCTGTGGGTGCACCTTGTGTGCTAACTTGGATACCCCTTAGCTCTGAGCTAAACCCTAGGAGCTTTGCTCCCACAACTCATGAGCAGCCACCAACCGGAGGCCCCCTATCCCCCATTGGATAAAATCGGGCCTCAGCCACCCTAGTACCTCTGAGGGTACTTTGAAAGTGTATCCTCGACCCTGGGGGAACCCTGGTTCTAACCCTAGAAACCCAACTCCCACAACCAAGTACTCACCTGTAAAGCAATAACTCTGTTTCCTCCCATAAGATTGCATTGATTGCTTTTCCTTGAAAATTGTTTCAAGTGTGGAGTTGGTTTGTATGGAACGCTCAAGAAACTGCAAATATACAAAAACTGATTTACTTATGTTTTCTCTAGGATGTATCCCAGTGTGATATCTAGACATATCTAACAGTAATTTAAACTGTATGTATGTATTTACAAACCTGTAACAACGTCATTTTCATTCCGCTTGCTTGTATTGTTCAACCTGCCTTGATTAGTACCATTTACACTTACCTGTGCTAGGCTTGCTTGGTTCTAGAAGATAAATATAACTAAATAATATTTTTATACAAACAAAATTAGTCTGAGTTCAGTCTTTGTGTGTGTGACATCATTTCTTGCCTGAATGTTTACAATAAATGCTTAACACTACCCTGATAAAGCCTTATTGCTCGCCCACACAATCACAAATAGAGTGTAAGGTGCTACCTACTTTTACCTCTGCCTACTTTTGGGGTTCCACTGGATTCTGTGCACACTATGCCTCACTTTGGTATAGTATATACAGAGCCAGCATCCTACATTGGTGGGACAGCGGTGGGGTCCACAACTTTGCATTTGTTGGACTGACTTGGTCAACACCTGATCACACGGCAGAACTCTTAAATTGTCTTTAGAATTCTGAATTTTTGAATTGATAAATGTTTCCAAATTACTAAAAGTCTTGTTAGGGCCATGGTTAAGTCCCTTTAAAATCTTAGAAAAATTAAAACTCACCATAGTTAGGGGTAAGAGGGTTAGAATCGTTTTGTACAATGTCTCTTAACAAGAACCCAACTGTTAGTGAAAACATAACAAATGACATAGAGAGCATGGTTGGGGAGGTCAACCTCACCCCTTACCTCCATTTAGAATTTAGGGAGTTAAGATCTCTATGTAAACTCAAATACATTGTTATGGGGTCCCATCCCTCCAAACAAAAGCTCCAGGAGCTGTTGGCAGGGTGTGCTAAGGATCATCCCTCTGAGAAAGGTGAAGACCTCTCAGATGGGGAAGAGGATGGAGGGGATGAGGATAACTTCCACCACCCCCTCACTTGCTAGGGAGAACAAGGCACACTACACCTCATGTTGGAATAGTATATACAGAGCCAGCTTCCTACACTACTGATTTTTGGAAACTACACGACATGGCATCGCCAAAGTTGGCTGGTATCTTATTTTGTATGGATCAACTTAGTAGTTCAATTGTGGTTCCGCAGAGTTCCCTACACACCTTTCCAACCAGAGCCGTTCGTGATGGTAGGGAATATCCTCCTTGGCTGAGTAGGTATACCCTATGAATTAGCTGTTGGTAAATTCAAGCTTTAAAGGATATTACCGCTGTGTTAGCCGAACTCTGTAATTCATTTCTTACACAACATAGCACAGAATATTTCAGAGAACAGCAGACATGCAGTCACTCAAAAACTACTACAACATGGCCTCTCACTAGATGGTGGGGAGGTTACCTTCATAGTGGAGGCACACAAGGCATTTAGAACAGAGGCGTTTTACTGTTGGGTTAAGTTCCCTGCTGCAGATGATGCTACACGGATGGTACACAGGTTTTTCACAAAGCTGAAGTAGGCGAAATACCGGAGAAATACACTCCTCATGAGGAGATAGAAATCCCTCCAACCTACCAAGGACATACTAACTGGTTTAAAAGCGCCCTCCTTAATATTTTTTCGTTGTAAAATATGTTTATTAACATTTGAGATCATGTAAGCACATTACAGTCAGCACTTATGTAAAACCTCCAACTGGACAGCTTTCCTAGTATAGCCATGCACACTGGTACCTGATGACATACTCTCTGAATTATCGCTCCCCCTATACAACTTGCAATATAGCCTCTAGTAAAAGCGCCCTCCTTCATAATATGCAAGATGCAAGACTGGGCCACTCAGCAATGAAGGGGCGGCATGGCCAGTCCTAGCCAGTTACACATTGCATCCTGGTGTTGATCGTTTAACCGGAGACCAGCTGCAGAGACTATACAATAATCTAGTAACAATATGCAGAAGTCTTACACAATTCATGATGTGAAAATTAACACTTGCTCCTGCATGGACTGTTCAAGCAGTAGCACCACAATTACCTACACCAGGCATTAGTCCTCAAACCGTGAATGCAATAATGGGAAAAATTCCCACCAAAACGGAAGAAAGTCCCGATTTGATTGCACAAAAAACAAACCACCTTGAAGCAGTGTTTCCCAATATGGGCCCACAGGAGAAGCACAGGATACTGACAATTTGTTTGCCAATTGGGATGGCTCCCCCGATAGAGGATTGTGCCACTTGGGGCATAGCCTTTGCTGCAGTATATACCAGAATACATGGTACCCCTTCGTTGGCGGTTCTACCAGAGGTATCAAAACAGGTACAGAATGAGCATTGGGCAGCACCTGCCCTGGACTTAGGGATAGAACTAATGGGCAACGTTGCCGCAGTATCCGCCATGATGTTACGTAACATCAAAGGGAGAGCAGCAGCGTTAGCTATACACCAATGCCTAAGGGATTTGACTCCTACCCAGCAGGAGCGTGAATTACCTAAAATTATCAAAGAAACCTATGCTATGCTGAGAAGAGATAATTTGGGATCCAGCCCAGGAAAACCACAATTGAGGAGTAATTTTGAAAAGGATAACTCTAAGCAAGCACACGACTCTTCAACGAAGAAGTGGGTCAATAAGAAAATTAAAAAAATATAAAATCATGGGGTGGGTCTCCTACACAGGAATCTACCGAAAAACGTTACAAATTATGTAACCGTGATAATGTTAAACCACCTGTTAGGTATCAGGATACTGATATACGTTCCTTTAGTTCCTTTCAGGATTCAATCATTCAGAGAAAGGAGGCCGATCAGAGCACAAATCAGGAGAGCACTTGAAATCAAGAAAAGACTCGATGCTCTAAATACATAGTAAAACAGGAAGACCAGCCTAAAATATCGAAACCTCAATTCAAAAAGAAGAAGGTAGCTGGACTAAAGGTCATGCATGCCATGGATTTTGAGCACTCTACTTCTGAACAGGAAATGGGCATTGACGATGCTGGATGGTGCGGCAGAAGTAGAAAAAGTTCGACTGAATCCGATGGATTGTCTGGTGGGAGTAGCGTGGTGTGAGTATATCACGGTGGAAACATCGGATACCCGGGTAAGCATTCCACATTGTTTATACGAAGTCCATCTATGACTGAAAGGGACGTACCACGATTTATAAATGTCCTCTTTTGGGAGGAACTCACTCCAGGTTAAGACATTTTGCTGGCCGAAAAAAAATTGGCCACCTGAATTGAGAATGGATTGCTCAAATGGGGAAACAGTGATTTTACCAGCCTTCTCCGACCTTGTTCCAGAATCAATTAAACACTAGTACACCAGTGAGTGGGCTTTAGCGCTAGCTCCTGCGTTATACCACAACTTCAAAGACAATACCCAATAAAAAATGAAGCAAAACAACAAGTTAGGGAAATCGTAAAATAGCTTAAATACCACGGTGCGAGTGAAATTTGCACCTCTTCAATGAATAACCCTCTGTTCCTGTAATGAAACTGGATCACTCATACTGCCTAGTACTAGATTACAGACATTTGAACACAGCTACTGTCACATTTACAGTACAAAATGCATACAGCGCCGCACTAATGAATAGCATCATGCAGAATGAGTACAAAACAACACTAGACATGGATTAAAAAAAATGTAGCACCTGGAAGCAGATATTTGACTGCCTTAACGGAGCTAGGTTCTCCCCCAAAAAGTTGCCATTTGCCACAGGGGTATAAGCATAGCCCCGAGCTGTTTTCAGCCAGAGTCACAGAAGTACTTGAAAACTTTGATGACCAGGAATTGTCATATGTCGATGACACAAACTTAACGAACGATGACCTGATCGCATACTTGACCAGAGTGGACCGCATCATTTTGGGGTTTGCTCATGTAGGCAAAAGATTTATTTTTTTTAATTTTAAATCAAAAATTGCCCACTTCAGTGTTCTGTTTCTAGGATACGGGATATCAAGTGAGGACAAGACCCTGGCAATGCATTTTTTGGGAATCCATTGTAGGATTTCTAAATTTAGGCAGAACATTCCTTCCTGATTACGCAGAATGGCTAAAACCATTCTACGACCTATTCGTCCATATTTTTCAGGTACATATTTTACATAAGAACATACAGAAATTTTACGTTCCATTCAAGCAGGCATGATCGCTTCCAAACACTTACACACAAATGTAAACACTACAAACCGGGTGATCTGTGTAATTGCGGGTACATCAGGGTACACATGTTGCGTTCAATTAAGGCAACAGTACAGATTGCATATAAATCACATCTTTATACAAATGTGGAAATGCGTTTTGCACCGACTGAAAAAATACTGACAGCAGTACAGACTGCCGTAGTGAAAGAGAGTGCCGTGGCTCAAGGGAAATGCATCTTTGTTGTGACCCAGGTACCGACCTTAAAGGCGGTTACCAGAGCAAGTGTTCCGGACGGTAAAACTTTACATCCAAGATGGCTACAATGGGAAAATTCCTTCACTGCAACAGATGTAGACTATAGATTTGACGCTACATTACAGACACAGGCATTTCTCTACTAGCAAGAATATTCTCCTCCTATTGAAATAATGCCTCTAGAATACTATTACTATATCGTATACACTGATGGTTCTGCTCAGCTTGCTGTAGGAACCAACATCAATATCAGTCGCATATGCAGTCGTGAAAGGCCTTATGCACAATGTAAGCTTCCATCCTAAAAAAACCTACACGCAGGCTCTAGGTGATTGCACGGCACAGCTGGCAGAACTGAAGGCTCTCATACTGGCATTACAGAGTACGGATGCTGGTTTCCCCACACTTCTCCTACAAGCTAGATGCACAAAACACACCATATGCTCAGATTCCAAGAGTGGGGGACAGATTAATACCAAACATTGATCGCAAACTAGGATTCATTCTGGTTGCACAAGGGTCTGCAACGCTATTAGTGGCCAGGTCCTTTCAACCAGACTAAGTACTCTGTCCTGAGATGTGACATCTGTTAGCAGATGAAGGGTTCCACTGTGACGCGTCCACTTCAGACACCTCTTTCGATTTCAAACAAGCCTCTGGCTTGTGTGCATTTGGACCACTGCAGTCCCCTATCATCTGACGGGGCTTACAAGTACATCTTGGTGGGAGTGGATTCCTGCTCTCGATTCTTGTGGGTATGGCCACAGCGATCGGCTGACGCCCAAACTGTTATAAAGGACCTGCCAGTCTTTATTGGGACAAACGCAGTTCGCACACTATATTCTGATCATGATCTGGCGTTTAGATCTCGGGCTTACAAAGAGGCAATTGGAAATTTGGGTGTGACCCTGCAATTCCCGTCTCAATATCATCAAGAGGGAAACACGGTCATGGAGAGGAAAAAAATGGGACTTAAAGCAGTCTTTAACAGCAAGGGTATTAGGCTCTGGTCGCAGTTGGGTCCATTGCCTATAAGGGGTCCAGAGGGCTTTGAACAATATGCCAAGTAAATCCCTGGGTGGGCAGACTCCTTATGAAATCCTGTTTGAGGTTAAGATGTAGGTTCCAGACCTCGATAATACCAGCACAGTGGCGGCAGAAACACTGTTTGACACCAATGAATGTTTGGCTGTTTTACAGGAATTGAACAATTCCTGGGATGAACAAACCAACGTCCAAGTAAAATGCACCACCACTGGAGAAGATCTGGTCTGAGAAAAGATAGTGGGAAAAAATGAGTTTGGGCCATCTTACAGCTCGCCTGTGCCTTTCCTGGCTGTTGTGGTTACACAAACGGTACTTCTCCCGCTCCTTGCTGGACGCTGAGACAAAAGGTTTGTCTCTATTGATCTGACCAAACCACACTATGTGTGCGAATCGCAACAGTAAGCCAAGTGGACTCCTGGGTATATACCAATCTCCTCTTGCTGCCATACAGGAGGTTCAGATAGAAGCTTTAATTACAAATGTAGTCTGCTCTCTTCAAGAAAAGACAACGATGAACAACAATGAAGTATGCCTTCTACATGTTTCAAAACAACAACTGTGCAGTGTACAAGTACAGAAACACAGATTTCAATTCGGAATCTTTAGAAGAACAAAGTCTTTGTCAATGAACCACAGATGGAGTCTTCATCCAATTCAAACCAGCCGGCTGAGCTGCCCAAGATAGACTGGACAGCATCTGGATACTTCATCCACTTTGATGACTTCTCCTCCGATGCATCAAAGGTTCCACAGCCCCACCGCCCCTGCCTTTCAAACTAAAGGTGCATGTCTTATATTGTTGGCTGAAAAAAACATACTTTGTTTCTCCATGTTTACATCTTTGGATTACAATTGCATTACTGTTCCTTGTACTTTGGATTGGTTTTGTGACTGTGTTCTTCCTTCCCCTAAATGGACACTTTTTTCCAGAACACTCTGCTGTACACACCATGAATTTGGTTCTAAAACCACACGCATCATCACACGGTGAGCAGAGAGACTTGTCCCTGGTGAACATTTCAGCTGTTCCAGTTCCAAATGGGACTGTATGGGACAGGGTTTCATTTGATGTGTATTGTCCCACTAAACGCTTGCAAATTCCATATTAATTTAAAATTTCATTGAATGAAATTCTCACCTTCAGTACTATTTCTGATGATTGGGACATTGATATGGTATATGAAATGTTAGACGATCTAGAACATGGAACTGTATTTTCTTCCTAGAAGTTTTATGATAGTACAGCTAGTTTTGATGAGATGTTCTGTTTTTCACATTACGGTCTTCATTTTCTACACAAGGCTAGTACACCTTGTGACGTATTTAACTTTACACATTGAGAACATTGCCCTACAGCACCAAGGGGTAGTTCAAGAGCAGTTGCACAGAAGTTTGACTATTTTTCTGGTTATGACACATCGGACCCGGCCTCATTTTATTATAGGCTTGCACTGTCACCTGCAAAGAAAAATATGTTACGTGATACTAAGCTGATTTACTCTGCGTCTTTCCTTTCTCAACTCTCTGTACAAGGTTTCGACTTTTGGAGGAATACAGTAGATGTAAAATCTATCTGGGGGACTAAATATTGGCATGTTTCATTCAGAGCCTGCTTAATACCACAAAAGATGATTTTCCTGAACAAAACTGTGCAACAGACAACATGTCTGGGCTTAGCCTAGATAAAAGACTTGAACACACCAAGAGTTCCCAGTCTTACACTATTTCACAACTGGCAGCGGTTAACACCATACGATTAAAACATTATTGATACTATGAAGCGTAAGAGTAGGCATAACTCATCAGAATTCAATTAGAGGGGATGGCTAATGTTGACACTAGACACTAACAAATGTCAGGATAGATTCCTAGGTAACATCGAGGAATTTACAGCAAACAGTTGTGACTTGATTGCCTAAAAACTTCGACACTGTCTCCGGTAAAACAGCACTTGTCCCTTTTATCGGATGACTTGGAGTTACGAGATTCTTGTTAAGTCCTCGTAAACCACATAAAAGTGCTTCCTTTATGCTGTCTATAATGAGATATGGAAAATATGTCAACAAGAAGCTGCTGAAAGGCTATGTGATATTGAGAGGGCCAACTTAGAACAGGCTCTTGCAGTAGTGGACAACGGTATGACTATCTTGCCATCTAGGATTTATATATACGTGCTTCAGCAGGACTTATCTCAATTACAACATGGGCAGTCTGAATTTAGGTCAATTCTATTGTTAAGCTGGACATTACAGACATTATTTTCTGGTCATGTGCTGTGGCAACATCAACATCACTAATCGGTTTTCACCATACCACCTTTCGGAACAGCAGATAGCTATGGCACGGATAGAAGCGACATACACAATGTTACACATCGAAAGTCTTGAAAAATTACCTTTTACCATTGCTGAGATACTATCCATAGGTACATTACACTACCAATATCGAGTTTCCACTTTCAGTACGGTCTACAACACCATCAAGGGGGCAGATATGAAATGTTAGGTGACGGGTTGGGTTCAGACATGAAAAATGGGTGCTTCCTTTCATATTCCGGTGCCGGAATAAGGATACTAAAGTCATTCTCAGTGGCTCAGACTGCAAGAATACTTAAGTGGGTCCCTAGTATGTCAGGATGTTTTGTTGCATGGGGCAAGTAATGCGTTGGTGGCTGTTAGACCCGGTATCCCTGGTTGGCTGAGGTAGGTACCTTAGGCCAAATAGGGACCAGCGATTCCACGTCAGGGAAAGGAAGGACACCTTCTTAGATAGCCCCCGCTCACCCCCTTGGTAGATTGGCACGAGCAGCCAGGCTTATTTTCAAGGCAAATGTGTAAAGTATTTGCAACCATGCTCACAGCAACCCAATGATGACACCACAAATAGGCTCCACACGAGTTTCATAACAAGCCTTTACAATGCAATAGGTCTCGCTTTTACGCGAGTTTGAGCTATTCACATTGCAAATAACAATGCCTTTTATTTGCGTTTTCGTTTTTCAAACATAAATAAAAGGCATCGTCATTTACAATGCCAATAGCTTAAACTCGCGTAAATGCGAGACCTATTGCATTGTAAATGCTTGTTATGAAACTCGTGTGGAGCCTATTTGTGGTGTCATCATTGGGTTGCTGTGAGCATGGTTGCATGGGGTTAACTTAAGTGTAGGAGATGCCTTTGGCATATTGACTGGAAACTGACCCACAGGGGGGTGAAATCCCCTCCCCAAATTGAAGTAGAGAGGTGTGCATGCCCGTCATTTGTGGTGGCACAGCTACCAAGCAGCCTAATTGCTCATGTGACACTTCCTGCCACGTTGCATTCTGGAACTTGTAGTTTTGTGTCTCGGCCTTCCAACCGTGCCCATCCTCAGATCATGCACGCAGTGAAGTTGCCTCTAGTTCATTTGAAGTCAATGGGAGAAATAAATTCTCCCGATTTATGTTTTTAAAGCGTTGGTATATATGTGCTCTCCTTCAATTTTTGAAAGACCTGGGTATCTGTGAATTCAGAGAAGTAAGACTGCCTTTTCATACTCTCTTCATAAAGGGGCCCAGAGTCGGGTGGCAGAATAAAGTGCTCGAATGGACTGGCCCGACCCGACCATCGCACAAAGCATCGTCACAGCCAATCCTGAGCTCAGCTCCGCGCTCTGGTTGATCACACTGAGACCCGGTCACCTCCATCCCGGACGCCTCTCCGCGCTGCTGCACCTACATCACACATGGGCAGCTAAGGCCACCTACACATTCCCGGGTGACAGGGAACGATGCTGGTAATGGAGGGTGGGTGTGCATTGAATGAGTGCGAGGTGTGCGTCTTGTGTGTGCTGATAAGCAGCGAGTGGGGGAGGAGAGAGGAGTTGTGAAAAAGCAGCAGCGGGGAGAGAGGGCTGTAGTTGCCTGGAAGTGCGGACGTCACGGTGCATGATTTCCAAATACGCATTCAGCCTGCTGTCAGTTTAGTTCCGTTGCCCGCCCAACAGGGCAAGAAAACCAGCTCAGATGCCTTATGACTTCCTGGCCATATCACTGTAGGAACACTAGACAAGCATTGGCCGCACGCGCGCCTCGCGCTTAAAGTTTTAAAAAAAACGAAAAAAAAGACAAGTTATTGCAAGGGGTGAACGGACACTCTCGTGAGAGAGGCCATTATTAAACAAGAAAATAACTAAATACTTGCAAAGAAACGACACTCGCGCGGTACATGCAAGAGAGATCTCTGGAGATAAACAAACCAGTCCGCAGTTTCTCGAAGCCCACGTAAAATGTTCAGGGAGAAGGGGGAGATTGAAGTGTGACCACGTGCCACGCCATCTGAGCAGGATTAAAAACTCAATCACTCTTTCGGTGTTCCACGTGTGCTTGTTAAAGACCTACGCGAGCGTGTCAAGATATTACAAACACAAAAAAGTAATAACTAAACCTCTAAAAGCAATCTAAACGGGAAAATAAGTTACTTCGCTGTTACTGAAATAAGCAAAAAATACAATTTAACCACATCGTTAAACTTAACAAAATAGCAATGTAGCAGATTAGCGCGGAACTGCCAAATCCAACAAGCATTGGCCGCACGCGCGCCTCGCGCTTGAAGTTTAAAAAAACAAGCCCGGCGGAGCGTGGCGCGCGCGCGCGCTTGGGGGCGGGGGAGCGGACCCTTTGAAGTGCTCCCAAAAGGCGGATTGCATGGCGGCACGATGCGCGTGATTGTGCGCGTGCTAGCCATGCAATCCGCTTTTTGGGAGCACTTTTGAAAATCGTATTCTATAGTCTCGCTTTGCAATCGCTTACGCGATAGCAAGGCGAGACCTAAAAACGAGTATAAATTTATATAAAAGATATATGATAAGACCACACGATATAAATCCAACATATGCGTATTTGTAATATTCTTCCTGGCCAGTTATTAGGCCAGCCAGCCCTAGTCAGTTCTGGCGATATTACTGAGCACTTCTAAACGTTCCACCGCAGTCCTAATACAATGCTATGCAGTTCATAATGTTAGAATCAGGCACTTTGCAAGGTAACAATAATGCAACTCGTAATGCTAGAATCAGGCACTTTGCAATGTAAAGATAATAAAGCGATACCAAAGGGGATGATGGACAGAGCGCTTAAGCAAATCAAACACTCACCCCCAGTCAACTGATCTGGGTTTAATCCATCATCATTCTTTAGCTCACTCCACCACCCCAGTTCAGACATGGCCATATTCAAATCAGTCTGACCCTGTGCCTCATGGAACAGTCCACCCCGAACTGCCAAGCCATGTCTTCCCTGGACCGGAAACAAGCATCCTGGGACCGGTTTCGGGTTCATAACCCTCATCAGCCAGGCTATCTTGAATCCAGTGGCAAAGTGAGCATGGGACGCACAGTGCTTGAGCAAATCAAACACTCACCCCCAGTCAACTGATCTGGGTTTAATCCATCATCATTCTTTAGCTCACTCCACCACCCCAGTTCAGACATGGCCATATGCAAATCAGTCTGACCCTGTGCCTCATGGGAACAGTCCAGCACCAAACTGCCAAGCCATGTCTTCCCTGGACCGGAAACAAGCATCCTGGGACCAGTTTCGGGTTCATAACCCTCATCAGCCAGGCTATCTTGAATCCAGTGGCAAAGTGAGCAAGGGACCCACGTCTGGGCATACCCTGCCAACTTAGGGCGAACAAAGCGATACCAAAGGGGATGATGGACGGAGCGCTTGAGCAAATCAAACACTCACACCCAGTCAAATGATCTGAGTTTAATCCATCATCATTCTTTAGCTCACTCCACCACCCCAGTTCAGACATGGCCATATTCAAATCAGTCTGCCCCGTGCCTCATGGGAACAGTCCAGCTGGACTGTTCCCATGAGGCACAGCATCAAGACTGATTTGCATATGGCTGGGTTCAAACTGGAATGGCATGGTGAGCAAAACAAACGATGGATTTAGGCACAGATCGCTGTACTGGGGTGAGTGTATGACATTGTTCTGCATTCTGTCCATCAACTGTTGTTTTTGCATGTGTCACCCCGAGTGGGAAGGGTATGCCCAGACGTGGGTCCCGTGCTCTCCATGCCACTGGAATCAAGCTATCCTGGCTGAAGAGGGGTGAAACCCCAAAGCCAGTCCTAGGATGCTTGTTTCCACTCCAGGGAGGACCTGGCTTGGCAGTTCGGGCTGGACTGTTCCCATGAGGCACAGGGTCAAGACTGATTTGCATATAGCTGGGTTCAAACTGGAACGGCATGGTGAGCAAAAAAACGATGGATTTAGGCCCAGATCGCTGTACTGAGGTGAATCTATGACATTGTTCTGCATTCCGTCCATCAACTGTTGTTTTTGCAATGTAAAGATAATGCAATACGTAACGCTAGAATCAGGCACTTTCCAATGAAAAAATAATGCAATGCGGGATATGCTAATCAGGTAGTTTGTTATGCAGAACCCATGCAATGAGTAATATGCTAATCAGGTAGTTCGTTATGCAGAAACAATGAATGCATAATACGCTAAACAGGTAGTTCGTTATGCCCAAACAATGCAATGCGTAATACGCTAATCAGGTAGTTCGTTATGCCGAAACAATGCAATGCATAATACGCTCCAGCACCGATCACGGTGCCTCAGGCGGTCTCTCCGCTACTCGTACTACTCTCTGTCAGCCTCTGTCAACAGTTGCCCCCCACACGGGTATGATGTGAACAAAGAGTACAGCTCTGCACTCCGGCCCCGGTACTGCCACACCTCTGGCAAGTATGGGCCGCGATACGAGCCGAAGCAGGGGCTCACACTTCAGGAAGGAGAGAGGCTGAGAGCGTCTCCCTCCGAGCCTGCACCCCGCCCCAGGTGTCTACACATTACCTGGGGGGGTGCGACCTCGCTCTCCTCTCCTCTTCCCGCGACTTGAGCCTCAGATACAATCTTCATGAACTCTGGGCAGTGGGTCTCGGGCCCTCCCCCAACAAGGTTGTCTTGCGGTCCCTCTTTGGCAACGGCGGGCTCGGGCCGGCGACTCAGCTCCTCCGGGGCTGCCAGTCCAGGCTGCTGACACTACGAAGATTTCAGGCGGCCACAGGGCACACACACACAGCGTCGCTGAGACTCTCCTTAACTTCGGGTGCACGATCACAGGGCACTCCTCACGATGGTCTCAGGCTGCACAAAGCACACGCACACAGCGTCGCTGAGACTCACGTTAACTCCAGGTGCACGATAACAAGGCAATCCTCACAAAGGTCTCAGGCTGCACATGTACACAGCGTCGCTGAGACCTACTTGGATTCCGGTGCACGATAATAAGGCAATCCTCACGAAGGTCTCACTCTGCACAAAGCACACGCACACAGCGTCGTTGAGACTCACCTGGATTCCGGTGCATTATAACAAGGCAATCCTCACGAAGGTCTCATGCTGCACAAAACACATACACACAGCGTCGCTGAGACTCACTTGGATTCCGGTGCACATGATGACAGGACAATCCTTACAAAGGGTTCAGGCTGCTAAAAGCACAATCACACAGCGTCACTGATCCTCGCTTGGACTCCAGGTGCCCACGATTCTCAGGGCACTTCTTACCAGGGTCTCAGGCTGCAAAAAGCATACGCACACAGCATCGCTGAGACTCTCCTGGAAACTTTTGTGTTCCTGAGTTTCCGCAACAGGGAGCCAGCTCACCTTGGGCCCTTGGGGATAAGTTACTTCAGGACAAAGCACAGCAAAGTCCTTTCAAGCAGGGGGGCACAGCACACCGCAAAGTCCCTTCAGCCTTTCCTTGGTCAAAATAGCAAACTGCAGGCCAGCCCCAGAACACACAGCAAGGGTCAGTCTTTTCCTTCAGTCTCTTCAGATGTTTATCCTTGGCAAAGGTTCCTCTTGACCACTTAGTAGCTTCAGTCTTGTTCACTCTTGATCAAGCCATCATTCCAAAGTTCAGGGGCTTCAGCTCTCATAGTTATACCCCTAAATGTTTTTGAAGTCTTTTTGTTCAGAGGGTACTGACCCCTGTTCAAACCAGTTCTGGGTGCCTCCCTGCCAATCACTCAGCAGGAGATGGGACAATTGTTTTATGGCAGCAACCCAGGCCTCTTCATCTCTAAGGGCTACTCCTCCCCCTACACTCCAGATGCAGGTCAGCCTGTTGCTTTCTCACCTCCTCCCCTGGGTCAAGACATTCCCCATATCCTATCGCTTTCAAATCCAGACAGTCAATCCACAACCTGGCAGAGAGGGACAGAAATGTTAGAGCACAAAGATCCAGCCACTTTTAAAAGAGTGGCTTCTAAACACACAATGCAAAAACCACCTTCATAAAAAGATGTGTTATTACATGGTGAGTTCAGGCACACTAAACTTCACCTCTTCATCTTAAGCCTTTGGGAAGATAGGCTGGCAAACATATTACACAGCCTTCCCATTCTATCCTATGGGCAAGATGGCCTTTCAACAGTGAAAAACGAAACAGAGATTATTTCATTGTCAGGACATGGTACACACCTTAGTACATGTCCTACCTTTCACATGCACTGCACCCTGCCCAGGGGGTACCCTGGACCTACCATAGGGGTGTCTGATGTGGATAGAAAGGGAAGGGTAAGGTCTGGCAAGTGGGTGCACTTGTCAGAACAACATGGCAGTTTAACAAACTGCGCGCAGGCACTGCAATGGCAGGCGTGAGTTCCCTTTTTAAGGCTACTGGTGTGGGTGGCACAATTAGTGCTGCAGGCCCACTAATAGAATTTGCATTACCAGCCCTGGCACACATAGTGCACTTTACTAGGGACTTTACTAGTAAGGCAACCATACCAATCATGGACAACCAATTACCATTATACTTTATACAGGGAGCACTTGCACTTTGACACTGATCAGCAGTGGCAAAGGGCCCAAAGCATCTAAGTTGGTAACACCATGTCAGAAAAAAGGTCTAGGGGGGAAAGCCAAAGGTTTAGGGAACTTTAGCCAAAAAGGGCCAAGTCCTACACAGGCGAACCTATCTTGCTACTTGAAAGGGTCTCCGGCGGCCTTGATACGTCAAACTTTCAGATTACTCTTAAATGGGAGTTACCTGATATGGACTGGCAGGGTTCTTGTGAGATGAATCCAGGGGTTGCCTATGTGGGGACCATATCTTCCACTGTAACATGTAGAACGGCACCAAATAAATGAATTAACTGCAACATGCAGGGTTGACACCTATATATAGCTCCATGCAGTCACTTCTGGCGATGTCGCTGAATCCAATGGTGCCACTTATCAGCACACAGCAGCAATTTCTGGAAAAAGCTTCCTGATATAGTATGGCTCCTGGGGAAATTCACAAGGTGTGGAACCTGTAGTTAAAGGTATCTATAAGAACAATACTTTGGGTCAACCCATTGCTCATGTTTGGTTGGCTTGGCTGTTTATTTAGTGGCATTGCTTTTTGCTGAGGTGTTTGTCTCTCCCCTGGATCATAACTTCTTTACCATTCTTTTGAATGGGTGACTTGTATCCTTCCTATGCTTACATTCAGGGGGCTACTTTTTTCTTTTAGCAATCCTCGACAGTGCCCAAGTATTCTAGCTCTCTCTTTACCCCCATGCTGCTTCCTGCATGCTCTGTGTTGCTCTTTCCTCAGTACTGTTCAGCTATTTTGTTTTTTTCACCCCTCCTTTGTGGGCATTGTTGCTCAGCATTCAATTGCTAACACTGCTTATCCCTGTCCCCATTTTTAACTTTTTTTGAGGACCGGCAGAAATGTGCTGTCGGGCCACTCCTTTCCTTATACTGTACTTTTGCGCTAACATATATATTTTTTTTAATGTACTGCTTCATGATGGGCATTTGCCATCGTGGAATGCTAAATGCAAAAGAGCCAAATTAGCCACCGGTGTGGAAGTCATCTCACACAGTGGGGAACTATTTGGCTTTTTTCTTCTATTAGCAGATGCTGCTCAGTATCGGCAACAAACACTGATGAAAACAAATTGGCAAACCGCTTTGAAAGAAATGACCTATTTGGTTTGCAAATGCTTGTTTTCCTGGTGTGGCATTTTCTGCCTGTCACTCATAGGGTGCTGGCTCCTTGATAGTTTGATTTGTTGTGCAAGCTTTAATACTCTGTATATTACCCTTTCTCAAAGGAATTATATATACCAACATTCAGAAATGTTAATAGAGATGGCAAGAGTGCGCCTAGAAAATAATTTTTTCATGTTTGGCAAAGACACATTTCGACAAGTAAGGGGTACAGCAATGAGCACCTGCTTCGCCCCCAGTTATGCCAATCCACATATGGGCTGGTGGGAGGAGCAGGTGCTCAAGGTCAGATATGCCAGATAATGGAGGTAGAATGTCATTATCTGGACAAGATTCATAGCTGACCTATATATCCTCTGGAGGGGTTCACAGGAATCAGTGAAGATATTTGTGGCTGCACTGAATGACAATCCTTTAAATTTACAATTTACTGGCACAATCAGCGATTCTCAAGTTTTGTTTTTTGGATCTTGAGGTGTTCATTAAAATTGACAAAAGACATACACCAACACACAGAAAGCCCACAGCAGGGAACTCTATATTGCACTCACTCAGTTTCCACCCACCGAAACTTAAGCATAGCAATCCGTATGCAGAACATCTATGGATGAAAAGAAACTGCAGTGAGACTTGCTCTTTGAAGGACTCTCAGACCAGTTTTGCAGAGCGATTTACAGAGAGAGGTGACAGCATTCAGTTTCTGAACCAAGCCCAAAGTAAGGTGCTCTCTTTCCAGGTGCTTGTTTGCTACTTGTTTTTTCCATGCTCTGCTTTTTGGGTGTGTTCTCCTCACCCCTCCCTCTTTCCTTCTTGACCAGATGTTTTGTTCACAAAGCCATTTTGCTTTTGAACAGCCAATATTCCTGGGTGGCAATCTTCAAGTTTCATTTTATCTTTAGTAGTGAAGGCCATCTACATAATGTCCATTTTGTAACTATAAAAATATATTTAACAATAGGAAAAAATAGAATTCCAAGATGGCCACCAAATTGCACCTATACTCAATATAGGTGTAGGAAAGTGCCTTTTTTGCATGGTTTCCCCCACTTATTGCCAAACTGTTGATGTACTTTGACTGAGTGTGCCCTGGGTTCCTGCCAACCAGGTACCCAGGGCCTATGTTCTTTCCCTAAATTGTACTATTGCAAAACCCAACTGGCAACTCTCTTGCCACATGTAAGTCCCTTGTGAAGGGTACCATATGTACCAAGGGCACTGTGACCAGGGAAGGCCTCTAAGGACTGCAGCACTTAATGTGCCCCCCCTTAGAATCCATGTACCTTTACACACACACACACACGCACACACACACACACACACACACACTGCCCTTACAGGCTGCTTGTTTTAGTGCAGAACAAAGTGAAGAGCCAACATGGCACACATGGCCTACAATCCACTGCCCTGGAATAGGTAAGCCACCCCTCTAGCTGGGTGCACTATACCATTGGTGAGGGTACAGGTGCATGAACCCTGTACCACTACAGTGTCTAAGTCAATTCTTAGACTTTGTAAGTTCAGTAATGCCATAATGAGTATATGGGCTTGTGAGTTTGTCATTACGAACTCCACAGCACCATAATGGCTTTACTGAAAAGTGGGAAGTTTGGTATCAAACTTCTCAGCACATTAAACCCACACTGATGCCAGTGTGGGATTTAATGCAAAATGCACTCAGAGGGCATCTTACAGATGCCTCCTGAAAAACGACCTAAGACTAGTGTAATGGCTGAGTGGCTGCTCGCCAGCTGCCACCACCAGACATGTTTCTGGACACCTGGGTCAGGAGCCTGCTGCTCTCGGGGTCCTAAAACAATGCACATCCTGGGACGAGGTGCCAAGGCTCCTCCCCCAGGATGGGCAGGGTCCACGAAGGGGAAGCTTCAAAGGCTTGCTACCTTTGTGAGCTTCCCCAAGCCTTTTGCTGCTTCCAGCAACTGGTCCCAACCGGTTCTGACACCCAGTTTGGGCAGGAGAATCATTGGGAAAACCAAGTTAGGAGGAGAGGTGTGCCCACTTTTGCCAACCCTACCCCTCAGGTGGGGGAGGTGAGGTGAAGCACAACTCTCAGTCCTCGCCATCTTGCAGATGGGGGACCCAGTCAACCAGAATGAGGCTTATGCCCCCTCCCACTGGAGAGTGGCATAATAGGGGGGTGTACCTACCCCAAGAAAGGGACCCATTGGTCCCTATCTGTACCTACCTGTAACACGCCTAAATCTAGTATTTGGGCGCTACCCCGAACCTTGCCTCCTCAGACAAGAGGAGAGAAGGACCGAAGAATCCACGCTGAACTAAGAAGAGAAGGACGCCCCCTGACTTGTCCCCAGCCCTACCGGCCTGTCACCCCAGAGTTCTACTTTTTTTAAAATTATTTATTACTGAATTCTAGGATGGCCACCACATGATATCTGGCTGAACACCTGTGATCCCAACCTCAAATTCACGCACAGCTTCGACTAACACAGTACAACAATTCTGGATCTGGAGATACAAGCAGAGGGAGGTGGACTGAAAAGCAAAACCCACTTCAAACCCACTGCCCGCAATTCTCTCCTACATTTCACTAGCTTCCATCCTAGAACCCTGCGTGAAAATCTCCCCTACGGACAGTTTCTCCGGCTCCGTAGAAACTGTAGTGATGTACAAGACTACAAAAGCCAGGCCAAAGCCCTAAGTACAAAACTGTAACAACAAGGCTACCCAAACGAATCACAGAAAAAGCCAGGAAACGCGCCCATAACCAAAACCGCAAAGGTTTAATAGAAACAACGCTACTGGAACCTACCACCACACCTCTTACATGTGTAACCACTTTCAACGCAGTCTCGAACAAAGTCACGCACATCATCAAAAAGCACTGGAAAATACTTCAGACCAGCAACTTGAACTGGGAACTTCCACTTTTATCACACAAAAGAGCCAGGTCCATAAAAGATACTCTAGTATCTACATGCCCAGCACCACCACTACAATCAACCAACTTAGTCATCAATGCCTGAGGGCTTCCGAACATTGTTGGCCATTTTCCATGTGGAAACTGCAGTGTATGCCACATCACAGAAACCACTAAAAGCCTCAACCTGGAACCCGGGAAAACATGGCAAATAAGGCAACACACAAACTGTAACACGGCGCACGTCATCTACCATATCTTATGCCCCTGCAACGTTACATACATCGGGATGACAAATCGAAAGGTAAAGACCAGGATCTGTGAACATCGCAGTACCATCAGATGTAAGAAAAATACCACACGAATGACTAACCACTTCTTAGAGGTAGGCCACACAACCAATGACATGCGCTGGGTCGTCATTGAAACACTGGATCCCAACCTACCCAACATACAGAGTCGCCTCTTAGAAAAAGAGCAGAGATGGATCTACCGCCTGTCCAGTCACAAGACAGGCCTTAATGATATTGATAACATTCCGTGGAACAGCCTCAGGAAGCCTCTATGATATCTACATATGGCTTATTAAACAGCTGTTCCAATAATCAACACCATGGGCGCAATACCAACCAGACCAGGTGGTACTGAGAATAATGGCGCTTGACCAACAGAACCCAGATGGCTAATGCACCACTTTCCCCACTTGTAATATCAACAAGACATGGCAACACTGGCATGCCAGTCGTGCATTACCCTTCCTGAAGCAAGGCTCACATTTTTTGATATCCCAAACTGAGGCCTCTTTTCTCATCTTTCTTTTAAACCCTGGTGGCCAATACACCACCCCCTCTGTTCGTAGGACTAACAGGACAGGGCCACACCAACTGGCCATCCCCTCCCTGAAGCAAGACCCACAATTTTTGATATCCCAATCAGCGTTCTTATTCTTTTTTAATTTTTTCTTCTTTTGCATTCATTTGCAGGTAGATTTTACTGAGTCTACCCTTGAATGGAGGCAACATGCAGCCTTGTAGCTCCTTAACAGAACCATTCCAAGATGGCCACTAGAAATGGACCCATTCCCATCTAACTCCTTTGCCTCTTGTCTACCGTTTGGCAGCGCATGCACGCACTTGCGCAGCATTAATTCTGCTAACACTATTCCCTCGACGGGACGCTCAGTCCCGCACGCATCTGACAGCGCCTGTCTGCTTATAAGCCTCAGGCACACTAGCGGTCTTCACCAGCCAGGACTACAGGAGACCACAGCAGGTTACTAGCGGGATACTCATCGAAACCAAGTAAGGTTGCGCTTCTGTTATTCTAACCCGAGGCATTGGAGCACTCCCGGACATCAGTGCTCACGTGTCTCCCTCTTTCCATTTCTTTAGAGTGGGACTACAGATGAGACCCCTCCCGAGCCTTCGAATCTCTGCCTCACACTTAAACCTAGTGTAATTATGAGATATAAACTTAATTTTTGCATGTTGGCAATATAGTTCTTTCTAATAACTTTATACCACCTTATACGACCGCATGTTATTTTACACGTGTGGTCACTCTTTGCCTAGCACAGCGCGCTCCTAGCAACCAAGGGTCTCATCGGGTTAACACATTGGCTCTGTGATTTTTATCCTCCTATGAACACTATCACCCATGACGACACGCCGTCAACACTGCATAAACTTCAGCCTGGAGTCCCTCGCTGCATGTTACAATATAGCCGCTGCGCACACCATGAGTCTTCAGCAGCATGCTCCGCCACCTAATCACGTCTATGTATTAAATCACTGTGGTAGTCACTTACCTGAGACAATGACTGCGGCACTTTCAAAAGATTGCATTTTATGTTGCTATTATATGTGTATCGTCTTGTCCTTTTCTCTCCCCAACATGGTTTTATTGACAGTGTGTCTGTGAGTGCGCCGACATTACTACCACACACCTTAGCGCATGTGTAGGTCCTTCACCATTTCATGTGGCTATTTCACTCTTGCCACTCACTTTTTCACATACCCGGTCCTGTAGAAAGCCCACCTTATCTACCTTTTGGGTTGAAACATGTAGACCACGTTATCTAGTCAACTAAGGGTAATAACTCTCTAGTAGTTGCATCACATACTTTTATTCATATCCTGGCCCGCCATTAATAAATTCCACAGGCAAGGATCCTCAGAGATATTTTTAATATTCACAACACTTCACACAATCACACCACACCAGCTCCGCTGTAATCAGTCGTTGTAGCACAACCGGGGGGCATTCGGCCACCCGGTTGGGACCCCAATGATGAAGCATGACACCAACTAGGTTGGTGTGTGAAGGGTCTTTTAAGCAAACCTAATGGGTTCATGTACTCACCACAACAGTGACTGTTAAACATTTACTTAGTGGGTCCATCCACATTGTTTAGTCTAGTATTGTATTGGGGACAAGGACGCACCCCCTATTTCCCTTGTTCTCTCCTTGTTTTCCACCACATGATATCAACATCAACATGGTGATAATCTTAGAATTTGTTTTCTTTTTACTGTACTTCGATTGTTTCAAAATGGCCACTATGTTGCATCTTGCGTCTATTTTTGGATTGTTTGTTATAGTCTTTTGTCATTCCAAGATGGCCTCCATGTACCATGTAAAGACAACATGACAGCACTCCTGGACGGTATGTCATACAATCACTATACTGAACCATAATTCCACCCAGGGTATTGACTTTGCCAGTGCATGAACTACACATGCACTGGCAAAGCAAGACCACTTGACTTCTCTGTGAATGAGACTCTAGTACTCTAGCCATTAACCCGATGAGACAGGAACCTATCCAGAGTTAACCGTTCAGCGGTTCCCCGAAAGAGACTCTATGCGGATAAGGGGTTCCCAACTCCTCACTCTATTCTTTTAAATAAAGCTGGGAGGGTATCTCTGTCCTCAAGAAGGCCGCCGAGGGACTACCACGGGAGCTCTCTCCCCCTACAAAGGTACCGGTTAATGGGAAATAGGCACTCTGCAAAGTTGGGGTGGCGGGAAGTTTTAAAACCGTCTTGCAGGGATGGGGGTATGAGTTTTTTTGGGGGGCAGTTCGGATTTATTGAGTTTGTTCGTTTGTGTATGTTACATGGCACACCATAGGTCACTTCATGCTATTCGGGCGCTACTACCACACAATTTAGATCGTAAAGAGCAGGGTACACACATCACTATGCCGATGTCCTATGATCCCACGACACCTATGACACCCTACACACAGCACCTACCACTTATATCCTTGAATGTAAATGGTCTTCAAGATAAGCACAGTTGTCAAATAATAATGACCAATCACTTTTCGAAGTACTACTGGATAAGCAGAGTCCACATTGTTCGATATCTTCAAAATATGTAATTTATTTCCTTGTAGTTGTAAATCCATCAAACAAAACTGCCACTGAGCCAACACGAGTTTCGTCTTCCCTTAGACTTTGTCAAGGCGAATGGCAAACAAACTCTTGGTCGTACTTTTCATCAGGCATCAGGAACTGTCTCATAATACTGCCACTGTAATAGCCACAGCTTAAACTAAACTTTCATCCTTCGTGGCACCACCTGCTTCTAAAAAGGGGGTAGCACGCTTCGTAAACAGTTGATGTTTCTTAGAGGTGATAAATGAATCTTCAATTTATGTCAGGAAAGAGGTCAAAGTCTATGCTATGGTAGGGTCAGGATAAATTGAGAAAAAGTACAGATATCGGACCATGATAAGTTCCGACCCGTAACAAAACCCCGATCCATCCTCTCCTTCTCTCCTGCTTGTGACGACCGTATCGTAAGCCTCTTAGATATCTGTAGCTCATATGGATGTTATTCAGGGTACACGATCAATTGAACAAAGTCAATGCTCTACGTCTTGAGGGGTCCCCACCCACTCCTACCGGCTGGCTGCAATGTAATAATTGGAGAAGACACTTTCAAATACCTAAGGATTCACATCACCCCTGACCCGGAGGTATTTATGACATTAAATCTCCAAGCCCCTCTGAAACGGCTGCAAAGGGATACCAAGCACTGGCAGTCCCTGCCCTTGTCGCTTCTGAAAAAAGCGGCGCTTTTCAAAATGATGGCGCTCCCCAGGTTTCTCTACACCCTCCAAAACGCACCCTTCTTAGTCCCCCAATCTAACTTCTGTGCCGTTGAGGCAGAAGTCACTAAACTCCTCTGGAACAACAAGCCAGCCCGCATAGCTATGGTGAAACTATACCACACCTGGTATGATGGAGGCATCGCACTCCCGAACATACAGACATATTACTGGGCCTCTCAACTGATAGGTTGCAGTTGGATGAGACGGGGCCTTATCGGGCGCTCTACAACAAGACCCGGACCCTAATGGGCCCCACAAACCACATACTCCAGGTATGGAATATAGTGCAAAAAAAGTTAGGGTGGCATAACATACTCACGCAAGCAACACCTCTCTGGGTCAAGCATAGGCTGGGAAGGTTTGAAAAAAGCAAAGACTTTACTCACTGGGACCATATTGGAATATCTAAAGTGGGCGACCTCTGGGTACGGGAGAAAATGATCCTATTTACACAATCCCAGACGCAGTATGAGATGGCATCAACGGAGCACTTCCGTTACCGACAGATCAAACACGCCCTTGAAGCGGCAATTCCCCCCGACACCACCCTACATGAGGCCTCCCTGCTAGAATATAGGCTGTTGACAGATCACATGGACAAAAAAGCAATATCTATGACCTATCGAAAAATTATCAATGACGTGCTAGATGCGGTGCAGAAGCTCAAAGACAAATGGAAGGCAGACCTTGGAGAGTTAGACGATACGGATTAGCAGGAGGCCCTAGCATCCCCTAGAGAGGTGGCGATCGCATCTAAATTACGCCTGGTACAACTTAAGATCTTCCATGGAGTCTACTACACCAGAACTACTCTCTGTAAGATCAGGAAAGTGGAGACCCCTCTCTGTTTGCGACAATGTGGGGAAATTGGCAATTTTATTCATACTATATGGACATGCCTGGAAGTTGGACGGCATACTGGGAATCAGATATGTCCCTTATCACAAGGGTGAGTGGAAACCTAATCCCTACAGAGCCCAAATGCTGCTTACTCAATATTTGGGATGCGACAGACCTGAACTCGACGTTACAGACCTGGGCTACCCTGGGTATTATGCTAGCCAAAAGAAATATTGCTAGACACTGGGGTGTAGCAACCGCCCCCACACTCGCAGAATGGTGCAGGGATATGGACACGGCCATGGTGGTGGAGAAAACTGTATACAAACATAGAGGTTGTCCTAAGAAATGGATAAAAAATGGGGAGGATGAAACACATACCGAGGAGATAATAATCAACTGCCAATTACACTGAATGTGGTAACGACTTATATGCAATCGATTTGATGGAAGTATTTCTGTAATGTATATAGAAGGTGACAAAGAATGTATACTGTATGGACTGTATCTGTTCTAATGATACATGTAAAGGACTACTAATTGTACCTGTCTTTCATATATACATAAAAGTAAAAAATAAAAAAAAGACTACTTGACTTTACCAGCGGATCGCTCTGTCGGTATGTGGAAGTGGGAAAGAAACATTTGCCATTTTTCTTTAGGTGTGATCTGCAAGTCATTAAAGGAATGACAGTGAATGAAGACTTTAGACAATTTAATTCCAGGGCCCTGAAGAACTAGTTACTTACCTTGGGTAACACATTATATGGTAGAGAATATCTAGCTGCAGATTGCAGTCAGGTGGCTTCATTAGTCTCCATGTGAGGTTGGCGCTGTTACCGTCAATTATCACGTCGCAGTCACCTATATAGGCACCACTCAGGGGCGCGGACGTCAGTTCTTTTCTTTCCGTGCCAGTCAAGCGCCAAGCTGGTAAAAGCTACCCCTCTGTCACTTTTTGGCAGGTTTTTTCCACTTTTTGTCAACCAAAACCTTTTTGGTGTGTTGTGCCTGTCACCGCACCATGTCCGTAACTGACCCCCACCTTGTATGTCTTGGGTGTCTCGAGCGCGATCACGACTCCAAGTCGTGATCGGCCTGTCGGACAATGGCTGCGAAGGCCTTGCAGGAGCGGGCTATGAAGCTCCTTGCAGCTGGTAGTTGACACCGGCCAGCGAGACTCAGCAGAGATCTCGGTCCCGTTCAAAGAAGAGGAGGTTGTGCGGCCGCTCCCGGAGCCCCAAGTCCTCTTCCTCCCACTCGAGGTCTTCAGGACACTCGGGAAAGAGGCAGAATAAAAAGAAGAAGTCTCAGCAGACTTCACCTTTGCCTCAACTATCGTCCGCCGCTGAATGAGGTAAGGAACACTGACGCTCTAGGCAGGGTTCTGCAGAGACGAACCAGAGTCGACTTTGTGCCTCCCTCCATTTTTGGGAGCCGGAGCAACGCCCGCTCAAATAAAATTACTTTACAAGGCCATGTGCCACGTATTTGAGCGGGCCGACTCTGTTGAGTCTTCTGGCCCAGGGGGTCGGATGGGCCCCCATCGGATTCAACACAGTCTAATAAAGCAACGGCGCCGCCTCATGGATCCGATCTCGGATCCAGGGCGACGGCGTTCGTGCCTATGTGACCTTCCCGGACATCGGACCCGAAGCCGGTGCTGCCAATGCCCACCGGTGGTGCTAGCCCCAGCCTTATCACAGATGACTGAGTCAGATTGGTTCTTTTCTATTGGCTGGTCATTTTCAGGACATTTCAGGCACGGGAGAGGATTGGGAGGGGTCTATGAACCTTTTGGAATACCAGGATGTGTCTGTAGAACAGAAGGACTGGTATGACGAACTTGTGGAGGCCAGTGGACTGGACACATCCACAGATACTGGCATGCTCCTTCCGCCAACAGTGGCTACGGATGAGGGGGCTTCTTATGCCATGGTGGTAAGGAGGGCAGCTGAGGTCCTTGGACTGGAGTTGCCCTCTTTGCAGGTCAGGACTAATCTACTGACCGAAGTGCTTCATTCTGTGGCTTCCACCTCTAAACCCCTATTGCCCTTTAATAACCACTTACTGATGTCCTTCTAGGCACGTGGTCCAAGCCTAGCACAGGGGCTACTGTGACTAGGACAACTGCACTATTATAAAAAGATCGATGGTGCAATAGAGGCCACTTGGGTCCTCGGGTAGCCTGGGCTACTATTATTTAAATGAGCCTTAGTGCTGTGAATAAATGTGATGTCATATCAACCTTGTGTCTCAGCATATATTGTGTAACGAGTCCCCCGAGCACTCATTCCTTGTCTCTCTTGACTCATTTAAATAATAGTAGCCCAGGCTACCCAAGGACCCAAGTGGCCTCTATTGCACCATTGTTCTTTACATAATATAGATTACCCCTGGTCAGAATACTGGGAACCCCTTGTTTGGGGACACAAAGTTCCTCAGCCAACACCCCACTGTGGAGAGCTTGGTGGTGCAGGCTTCGACTTCTCATGGCACAGTCCTTCCGCACCTTGGATAGGAAATCCAAGGGGCTGGAAACACTTCGGAAGAAGATGTTTTCTTCTGCCAGCTTGACAATGTGGTCAGTGAATACCGCATGCTTATTGGGACATTTCTCTCACTTCCTTTGGGAGACGGTTGCGCAAGTGCTGCCACATGTCCTGGAGGAGGACCGAGCTGTACTCCCCTAGGCATTGAGGACAGGAGAGATGCAACAAAATTCAACATTAGGTGTGCCTTGACACGACTATCTCGCTGGGCAGAGCGGTTTCGTCAACAGTGGCCTTACTGCGCCATACCTGGCTAAAATAATCTGCCTTCTCTGGCGATGGAAAGAGAAACAAGGGGGGGAGTAGAGAGGTTCCACTCAACGAGTGGTGGAGGTGGATACTTCCTCCCAACAAAGCGTACTTAAACAAAGGGATCCACCCGCATGTATAACATATCAAGAGATTCCCATTCGTACCATGTGTGTCCCACGGTCGTGGAGAATACACATCTGTTGTTAAAATACCCCTCACACACCAAAAGGGCCCTTGGTGTCATGCTTCATCATAGGGGTCTTCCCGCCCCTCTACGGGACGGGGCGTGCTACGACCAGCGTGTACGTGGGAGCACTGTTCTTGGTAAGACTACTATGTGTAGTGCAGGGGTGTGCAAGGAAGGGTCAGGAGTGAGTGGAGAGTGATGTTAAAAAATACCTGGCTCACTGGACTTGGAAAAAAAATTTTATTCTGCCATCTAAGCTGGTATTAGTAAAAATGTGGGGATGGAGGGTGTATGCCTCAATGAGCTTGACCTCCTGGTGTCGACATGTTTCGAAGCTTACCCCAAGCTTCTTCGTCAGGACCTAAGAAGATCCCTTCCAACAATGCACTGTGATGTGGTGAGAAATGGTGGGTGAAAAAATAAATAAACATAGGAGGTAAATAGCCTCCAAAAGTTGGTACCGCCCCACTGGGTCTTACATACTCCTGGTAACCTAAATGGAGAAAATGGTATGGAATGAGAGATATACAAGACATTACTGTTATAAGGGCAGACGCTCATTCCGTGGTGTTTAAAACAGTGATCTGAAAAGGAAGTGAGCGATGATCGTCTTCTAGCGCTATCACGTGATCTGTGATAAAAATATAGTGTGACATACTACAATAAAAACACACAATAACAAAACAACAGAAAACACACACTCTACTCAGAAAGGAAACGAAGTTCCTGTAGGGCGAAAATGTCATTTGTGGTTGTTTGCATGCCCAACAAAGCAGAGAAATGAACACATACTTGCTGCAAAAAGGATAATTTCCTCATGAGCTCATTTACCGGGTGGTTGAAGTGCCAAAATAGGCTACCTAAATAGCGGGAGAGAGGAGAATGTAATCCCATTGTCATTTTGGAAGGTAGACCTTCCACCTGCCGGCTGTGCCGTACTTACGCCTCCTAGGATCAGTGTCCTGCTCGAAAAACCACCCCGGTCGGCTCCGTCGATAAATTAAGACCGGAGTTATTGTACTTTAAATACCCCCTCCAATCAGGAAATGAGTGTCAAAAAAGCCCCGTATGACGGACCAATAGAAGGCCCCTGCTCATCGAGTAACCTAAAGCGCGCAGGCGCTGCTGCACGGGACCCGGAGCCGGAAGTTAGAGGCAGACGGGTCATCGTAGTGAGACCGTAAGGACCCCCAGGGAGGTGTCTAAGTCGGGTGCCTGATGGAGCGCCTTATAAAAACTCGTAATTAAAAGAGTTAAAGAAGTTTCGGGGTGCGTGTAATAGATAATCCACATAACACAAAAAATCGAGTTATATGAAAACAGCAAATAAATGAACATGGAAGGTATCATTATTAAGAAAATAATTAGGTGTCCAAATACTTTGCCAGTAACATATGGATTTATAGATATTGATCTGGAAGATTGATATAAAGATAAATATAAATATATGTAACAGGTAGGAAAAATGCCCCAACCATGCCTAGTAGAGACACTAAGCTGGTATATGGCTGCACCAAGAGGTATGTGTATGTATCGGATAGGTACACCAGAAGGCTACTACAGGGGGGCTTCGGCTATGGTCAGGGGGTAGTTGACAAGTACATGAAAAAACGATAAAAAAAAGATGATAAAAAAATAACCCAATGGTCCTAGATTGGTACTATACTGGTTCTAGGCAGATACGAGGGGCAAAAAAGGAAAGAAGCCAGACTTGAAAGGGCATCTCTAATCAGGTAGATAACCGGTAGTTGAACAGTACTCAGTTGAGTATGATGATGGTGGTTATACTCGGAACTGATTCCATGGTATATCCTCATTTAATCCATGGATGTGTGTTTTGAGACGGAACACCCAACGTTGTTCCTTCTCTAGGAGGCTGTGTTCGTTACTCAATTGTTCTATCACTGTCCACTGTAAATCGTCTATACAGTGGCTTTTGGAAATATAGTGATTGGACATCTTGGTAGTGCTCCTACCACATCTGACATTACTGCGATGTTCGCCAATACGTACCTTGATTGGTCTGGATGTCATACCCACATACTCAAGGCCACACGGACAAGTAATTAGATACACAACATTTTTGCTATTGCAATTCGTGAAGCTCCTTTGATCCCACTCATCGCCATTCCGGAATGTGATGTGTGTACTTTTTCTCGTCAGATGACAAGTGCTGCAGTTCCCACAGGGATGATGCCCTTGTACTGGGGGTAGTAGACCAACAGGTCTTGGTCGAGATATGTTCTTTGGTCTTGTGTGAACAAGCATGTCTCTTAAGTTGCGTCCCCGCTTGTGGGCAAACATAGGTTTCGTTATGTTTAATCCGCAGGAATTGAGTAGACGCCAGTGTTTATTCACTATCTTAGTGATCTGGTTAGAATGTGTATTGTAAGTTGTTACACATATCGGTCTTTCATCGATCTGGTTTACCACTTTGTCTTCCAAAAGAGCCTCTCTGTTATTATTCCTTGCTCTTTTTAAGGCTTTGTCAACGATTTTCTTAGGGTAATTGCGTTTCATCAGTTTGGTACGTAGTTCAGATGCTTGTTGTTTGAAGTCACTGAGTTCAGTACAGTTTCTCCGCAGACGCAGGAACTGGCCGTACGGTAAGTTTTCCCTCAGGTGACGGGGGTGAAAACTGTCAAACAAAAGTAAACAGTTCTTAGCTGTTGCTTTAAAGTGTGTCGTGGTTTTGAGTTTCCCCTGTTCAGGGTAGATATTCAGGTCCAAGAACACCAGGTTTTCTGCTGACACACTGTGTGTAAATTTCAGAAAAGCATTCTGTTGATTAAGCCACAGCATGAATGTCTCTGTTGATTCCATGTCGCCCTCCCACACGACCAAGACATCGTCAATGTACCTTTTCCATACTTTGATGTGAGCAAGGTATGGGTTCATCGTGTGTAGGATCCTGTTGGTTTCCAGATGGTGTACATAGAGCCCAGCTAGACTTGGAGCAAAAGTACTCCCCATGCTGGTACCGTGACGTTGTTCATATATGTTTTCAGCATACATAAAGAAATTACGGGTGAGAGCCAGTGACACACATTCCATCACCAGACTACGAGGTGTCTGGTATTCCCAGGGAGTAGAGAATAGAACCTCCTCAATGATTAGCAGTGTTTCGTCGTGTGGGAGACTGGTATATAGGCTCTCCACGTCTAATCCCATGAGCAAATTTTTGGTGGGGTCAAAATCAATGTCCTGCAGAATTTGTAGGACGTTCTTGGTATCACGTAAGTATGTGCTGGTGCTTTGAACCAACGGTCGAAGGAACGCATCTGCGAATCTTGACAGAGGTTCCAAAATGGAATTCACACCAGAGACGATGGGTCTACCAGGTGGTGAGACCAGGTTCTTATGGATTTTAGGTATGGTGTAGAAGTAGGGGATCCTGGGATTGGTATTAACCAGAAATTCAGCCTCCTTCTTGGAGATCCAGTCGTTGGCTAAGGCCTCCTCTACCATTGTGACAATCCTGACCCTTATTGACTCAGTGGGATCAATCCGCAGGATTCCATAGTTCCTGCGGTCATCCAGCAGTTTCCTACATTCAATGTCATAGTTGACAGTGGTTTGTAAAACAATGGCTCCCCCTTTATCTGCAGGTTTGATGGTGATATCCTGGTTTGTTGATAGTTCATGTATAGCCACCTTCTCCTCCCTTGATGTATTGTGAAAGGTGTTACCACATCCTGTAGTAATGTCTTGGATTTCACCCATCACCGCTTTCTCAAAAGCAAGCAACTCTACCGGTAGGGTGGAGTTAGGGGGAACAAAAGTGGATTTGTTACGGAGGCCAGTATCTTGTCTAACCCCCTCAGTGGTGGATGGGTTGTTTTCAAAGAAAACCTTCAATTTCAATTTACGTATGAATTCGGTGATTTCAGTGAGGATCTTAAATTTATCCAACCGATTAGTGGGTACAAAACCCAATCCTCTCTCAAGGACCTTCTTTTGTGTTGGTGTAAGGACCATATCGGTGAGATTAACCACCAGATTTACTTCCGGCTCGTTGATGGTTGAGGAGGTATGTTGTTGGTCATACTCCTGGTTGACATCCGTGGGGTCTCGGTCTCGGGTGCAGACCAATGGACGTTGTGTCCTCCTCTGTTGCGGGCCCTCCGTGGGCCTTGGCGTGCCCCTAAAAAAGGTTGTGGGTTGTAATTGTATTCATACTCTTGAGGAGGAGGTATCCATTGTGGAAATGGTCCCATCATAGGTGGACCATAAGCGTATGGGGGATACATCGGGGGGCCTTGATAGCCATCCCATCTCCCTCCCCTCTGGTACGGAGGGCGCTGGTTGTAGTTGCCTCTCCCTCTATAGAAACGTTTACCACTGCCCCTGCTGGAGTTAGAGTTATCTGAACCGGTGTCAGAGGAGTCACCATCCTCACTCTGTTCCTGGTTCTTGGGAACATAGTCATCTCGTATATAGGGATATACTCGTTCGTGACTGAACCGTGAAGTGTCCTTCTTTAGTTTGTTATATTTGCTTTGTTTTAAAGTCATTTCGAACTCAGTCATCTCTTGATTGAGTTCCTCTAAACGTTTCTTGAGTACACTGGGGGATATATAGGCTTTCAAACGGACTTCTAGATTGACAATCTCGACTTTGAGTTCTTGTGTGAGTCTGGTGGCTGTTTTTATAATTAGGACTAGCCAGTCCCGAGTACAGTGCCACGAGATTAGTGACCAATCACGTTTGAAAGTCTTATCCTGTTGGAAAATAAAGGGCTCATTGCGGACAATTAAACCTTGGGGGGCTGCATTGGCCCGCAGGTATTCCGTCATTAATAGACCATGCAGAGCAGTTCTGATCTGGTTTCTCCTTAAGTTAGCTAGCTCATCCCAATCAGCATGATTGGGACCTGGATCGGTATTACTCAGTCCTTCAAAAGGGTTGATAGCTGCCAGGATCCTTTCTACTTCGTCGTCAGCGAAGGTTAGACCCATGTTGTCTGCCATCTTGGTGAACCGGAGATGTAAGTATAGTGATACTTGATAGAGTGTGTGTGGCAACTGGGAAAAGTTATGTGAAGGAGGTTAGTAGTAAGGTAGTCTACAAAAAAAGTATGTGTAACAGAAGTAAATAGCCTCTGCTCTTAGATGAAAAAGGGATATATAATGCTAATATTAATAGCACTGATATCACACTACCCAGAATTTGGGTGAAAACAAAAAACTCCCACAGCTGTACGCTGTCTATCATGGAAAGAGAAACAAGGGGGGGAGTAGAGAGGTTCCACTCAACGAGTGGTGGAGGTGGATACTTCCTCCCAACAAAGCGTACTTAAACAAAGGGATCCACCCGCATGTATAACATATCAAGAGATTCCCATTCGTACCATGTGTGTCCCACGGTCGTGGAGAATACACATCTGTTGTTAAAATACCCCTCACACACCAAAAGGGCCCTTGGTGTCATGCTTCATCATAGGGGTCTTCCCGCCCCTCTACGGGACGGGGCGTGCTACGACCAGCGTGTACGTGGGAGCACTGTTCTTGGTAAGACTACTATGTGTAGTGCAGGGGTGTGCAAGGAAGGGTCAGGAGTGAGTGGAGAGTGATGTTAAAAAATACCTGGCTCACTGGACTTGGAAAAAAAATTTTATTCTGCCATCTAAGCTGGTATTAGTAAAAATGTGGGGATGGAGGGTGTATGCCTCAATGAGCTTGACCTCCTGGTGTCGACATGTTTCGAAGCTTACCCCAAGCTTCTTCGTCAGGACCTAAGAAGATCCCTTCCAACAATGCACTGTGATGTGGTGAGAAATGGTGGGTGAAAAAATAAATAAACATAGGAGGTAAATAGCCTCCAAAAGTTGGTACCGCCCCACTGGGTCTTACATACTCCTGGTAACCTAAATGGAGAAAATGGTATGGAATGAGAGATATACAAGACATTACTGTTATAAGGGCAGACGCTCATTCCGTGGTGTTTAAAACAGTGATCTGAAAAGGAAGTGAGCGATGATCGTCTTCTAGCGCTATCACGTGATCTGTGATAAAAATATAGTGTGACATACTACAATAAAAACACACAATAACAAAACAACAGAAAACACACACTCTACTCAGAAAGGAAACGAAGTTCCTGTAGGGCGAAAATGTCATTTGTGGTTGTTTGCATGCCCAACAAAGCAGAGAAATGAACACATACTTGCTGCAAAAAGGATAATTTCCTCATGAGCTCATTTACCGGGTGGTTGAAGTGCCAAAATAGGCTACCTAAATAGCGGGAGAGAGGAGAATGTAATCCCATTGTCATTTTGGAAGGTAGACCTTCCACCTGCCGGCTGTGCCGTACTTACGCCTCCTAGGATCAGTGTCCTGCTCGAAAAACCACCCCGGTCGGCTCCGTCGATAAATTAAGACCGGAGTTATTGTACTTTAAATACCCCCTCCAATCAGGAAATGAGTGTCAAAAAAGCCCCGTATGACGGACCAATAGAAGGCCCCTGCTCATCGAGTAACCTAAAGCGCGCAGGCGCTGCTGCACGGGACCCGGAGCCGGAAGTTAGAGGCAGAAGGGTCATCGTAGTGAGACCGTAAGGACCCCCAGGGAGGTGTCTAAGTCGGGTGCCTGATGGAGCGCCTTATAAAAACTCGTAATTAAAAGAGTTAAAGAAGTTTCGGGGTGCGTGTAATAGATAATCCACATAACACAAAAAATCGAGTTATATGAAAACAGCAAATAAATGAACATGGAAGGTATCATTATTAAGAAAATAATTAGGTGTCCAAATACTTTGCCAGTAACATATGGATTTATAGATATTGATCTGGAAGATTGATATAAAGATAAATATAAATATATGTAACAGGTAGGAAAAATGCCCCAACCATGCCTAGTAGAGACACTAAGCTGGTATATGGCTGCACCAAGAGGTATGTGTATGTATCGGATAGGTACACCAGAAGGCTACTACAGGGGGGCTTCGGCTATGGTCAGGGGGTAGTTGACAAGTACATGAAAAAACGATAAAAAAAAGATGATAAAAAAATAACCCAATGGTCCTAGATTGGTACTATACTGGTTCTAGGCAGATACGAGGGGCAAAAAAGGAAAGAAGCCAGACTTGAAAGGGCATCTCTAATCAGGTAGATAACCGGTAGTTGAACAGTACTCAGTTGAGTATGATGATGGTGGTTATACTCGGAACTGATTCCATGGTATATCCTCATTTAATCCATGGATGTGTGTTTTGAGACGGAACACCCAACGTTGTTCCTTCTCTAGGAGGCTGTGTTCGTTACTCAATTGTTCTATCACTGTCCACTGTAAATCGTCTATACAGTGGCTTTTGGAAATATAGTGATTGGACATCTTGGTAGTGCTCCTACCACATCTGACATTACTGCGATGTTCGCCAATACGTACCTTGATTGGTCTGGATGTCATACCCACATACTCAAGGCCACACGGACAAGTAATTAGATACACAACATTTTTGCTATTGCAATTCGTGAAGCTCCTTTGATCCCACTCATCGCCATTCCGGAATGTGATGTGTGTACTTTTTCTCGTCAGATGACAAGTGCTGCAGTTCCCACAGGGATGATGCCCTTGTACTGGGGGTAGTAGACCAACAGGTCTTGGTCGAGATATGTTCTTTGGTCTTGTGTGAACAAGCATGTCTCTTAAGTTGCGTCCCCGCTTGTGGGCAAACATAGGTTTCGTTATGTTTAATCCGCAGGAATTGAGTAGACGCCAGTGTTTATTCACTATCTTAGTGATCTGGTTAGAATGTGTATTGTAAGTTGTTACACATATCGGTCTTTCATCGATCTGGTTTACCACTTTGTCTTCCAAAAGAGCCTCTCTGTTATTATTCCTTGCTCTTTTTAAGGCTTTGTCAACGATTTTCTTAGGGTAATTGCGTTTCATCAGTTTGGTACGTAGTTCAGATGCTTGTTGTTTGAAGTCACTGAGTTCAGTACAGTTTCTCCGCAGACGCAGGAACTGGCCGTACGGTAAGTTTTCCCTCAGGTGACGGGGGTGAAAACTGTCAAACAAAAGTAAACAGTTCTTAGCTGTTGCTTTAAAGTGTGTCGTGGTTTTGAGTTTCCCCTGTTCAGGGTAGATATTCAGGTCCAAGAACACCAGGTTTTCTGCTGACACACTGTGTGTAAATTTCAGAAAAGCATTCTGTTGATTAAGCCACAGCATGAATGTCTCTGTTGATTCCATGTCGCCCTCCCACACGACCAAGACATCGTCAATGTACCTTTTCCATACTTTGATGTGAGCAAGGTATGGGTTCATCGTGTGTAGGATCCTGTTGGTTTCCAGATGGTGTACATAGAGCCCAGCTAGACTTGGAGCAAAAGTACTCCCCATGCTGGTACCGTGACGTTGTTCATATATGTTTTCAGCATACATAAAGAAATTACGGGTGAGAGCCAGTGACACACATTCCATCACCAGACTACGAGGTGTCTGGTATTCCCAGGGAGTAGAGAATAGAACCTCCTCAATGATTAGCAGTGTTTCGTCGTGTGGGAGACTGGTATATAGGCTCTCCACGTCTAATCCCATGAGCAAATTTTTGGTGGGGTCAAAATCAATGTCCTGCAGAATTTGTAGGACGTTCTTGGTATCACGTAAGTATGTGCTGGTGCTTTGAACCAACGGTCGAAGGAACGCATCTGCGAATCTTGACAGAGGTTCCAAAATGGAATTCACACCAGAGACGATGGGTCTACCAGGTGGTGAGACCAGACAATGTGGTCAATGAATACCGCATGCTTATTGGGCCATTTCTCTCACTTCCTTTGGGAGACGGTTGCGCAAGTGCTGCCACATGTCCTGGAGGAGGACCGAGCTGTACTCCCCTAGGCATTGAGGACAGGAGAGATGCAACAAAATTCAACATTAGGTGTGCCTTGACACGACTATCTCGCTGGGCAGAGCGGTTTCATCAACATTGGCCTTACTGCGCCATACCTGGCTAAAATAATCTGCCTTCTCTGGCGATGTCCTGGCTAATTTGATGAACATGCCCTTTGACGGTTCTCATCTTTGTGGAGAGAAGGCAGACTCGGTCTTGTAGCGCTTCCAGAACTCTAGTAGTACGCCTGAGATCCTTGGGCCTCTCAGTTACACCATGTAGCCAGTCTAGTTTTCACCTCTTTCGTGGCAACGGAAGGGGTTTCCAGATGCGTCAACCGTATCCCATCCACATCCGGCACAGACTTCCCAAGTTGTGCGAGGACGTGGACGTGGCTCATTCCGACCTCGGAATGGAAACCAGAAGTCGTTTGCCACCCAGCCCTCTGCAGCTGCAGCCTCAAAACACTCCTAGTCTGACTCTGCAAGACCATGCTACTCCAGTTGGAGGGAGAACACATCATCTTTTCTTCAACTGGAGGTCCATAACATAGGAAAAGTGGGTCTTGCAGATCATTCAGGAGAGATAATCTCTTCATTTCTTTTCTCCTCCTCTTCTGCCACTTCAAGAATGGCTGGCAGAGGATCATTTAACTTTACTTCAAGAGAAAGTTACAGCTCTCCTGGTCAAGGGGCTATAGAGAGGGTCCCAGTTCCAGAAGTAGGCAGTGGTTGCTATTGCCGCTACTTTCTGACTCAGAAGAATAGAGGGTTACAGCCCATTTTAGATGTTCAGACCCCCAATCTCTTCCTCAAAAAGGAGAAGTTCAAGATGCTCATGTTGGCTCAGGTCTTGTCTGCCCTAGACCAAGGGACTGGCTGGTAGCGTTGGACTTGCAGGATGCGTATTTTCACATCCCCATCCTGCTGGGCCACAGACGTTACCTGTGGTTCATGGAAGACCATGAACTCTTTCAGTTTACTGTGCTATCATTTGGCCTTACCAGCGCCCCTAGGGTGTTCACCAAGGTGATGGCGGTGGTTGCAGATCATCTGCGCAGGTTAGGGATTTCAGTCTTCCCATACCATGACAACTGGCTGTTAAAGGCATCTTCGCCCCAGGTTGTCGTCTCCCATCTCCAGACTATGGTGGATCTCCAGCATTTGCTGGGGTTCTCTATAAATGTGCAGAAGTCAACCTGACTCCTTCCCAGGCGCTCCCTTTTATCGGTGCTGTTCTGGACAAAGTGCAGTTTCAGGTTTATCCTCCTGAGCAGCAAGTCCAGGATATTCAGGTTATGATACTGATGTTTCAGATTCAATCCTGGATTATGGTGAGCCTGACTCTGAGGCTGCTGGGCCTCAAGGCCTGTTAGTGATTGCATATGCGGGCTCTGCAGTGGGCCCTGAAGTTCAGGTAGGCGCAGCATCAGGGGAATCTCTCCGACATGGTCCAAATCTCAGAAGGAACTGCAAAGGACCTGCAGTGGTGGTTAACGAAACGCGATTGGGTCAGAGGCAGACTCCTCTCTCTTCCCCAACTAGATTACACAGTAGTGACAATTGCATCACTTCTGGGGTGGCACGGCCATCTGAGAGAGGTGGAGATAAGGGGACACTGGTCTCTGGAGGAGTCGAGGCTCTGCATAAATTTATTAGAGCTTCGAACGATCTGATTGGCATTGAAAGTATTCCTTCCCTCTCTCAATGAGAAGTTAGTGCAGGTGTTCACGGACAACACCACCCCAATGTGCTACTGCAACAAACAGGGTGGGGTGGGGTCATGGACCCTTTGTCAGGAGGCCCTGCATCTCTAAACATGGCTGGAACAGCAGGGCATAAGCCTGGTGGTTCAACACCTGGCAGATCTTTGAATGCCAGTGTGGATGAACTCAGTCGTTGATGCCTAGCAGATCAGGAATGGCATCTCCAGTCAGAGGTGGCACAAGGTCTCTTTCAGCAGTGTGGAATGTCTTGGTTAGATCGGTTTACCTCCGAAGAGAATGTGCAATGTTAGCAGTTTTGTGCAATGGAGTTTCCAAGACGGCTATCGCTCGGCAACACTTTTTGTCGCAGGTGGAGCTCAAGCCCGCTGTATGCCTCTCCTCCCATACCACTTCTGCCCACTGTTCTCAAGAAGATCAAGAACGACCGGGCCCAAGTCATTCTTCTGGCTACAGACTGGGCAAAGAGAGTTTGGTATCCAGAGCTTCTGGAAATGAGCATCGATCCTCTGATCAGACTGCCGCCTTCGAGAGGATCTTCTGTTGCAGCAGCAGGGGAGGGTTCTCCATTCAAACTTGTCAACTTTCACCATCCATGGGACCTTATTGGTATCTCGATAATTGGGGACCTCTGGAAAAATGGGGAAGTAGTGGCGTTCGCTCAACTACAAACAACATATCAAATAGCTGACACAGAACTGTTTCGCTACACACTAATTAAGCACGCACTTACAAGGGCCATACCCAGAGGCACTGATCTCCCCGAATCATCGCCACTCGAGGACCATCTCCTTACAGACCATCTAACTAAGAAAGCCATTTCTCTCACCTACAGCAAGCTAATTAATAATCAGAAAGATCCCACACAAGACTTACGAGACAAATGGCAGGCAGACCTTGGAGACATGGACGACCAGGATTGGCAGGAAGCGTTGGCGTCCCCACGAGAGGTGGCAATCCTGTCTCGATTACAGTTGGTGCAACTGAAAATCCTACATAGGACGTACTAAACTAGAACCATGCTCCACAAAATCGGCCGAGCTGAGACACCTCTCTGTCTGCGGGGATGTGGGACACGGGGCACATTTTACCACATGCTTTGGGACTGTCCTCACATAACACACTACTGAGATGCGGTTATGGAGACAATTACTCGGGTGTGTGGCTTTGAAGTTCCCCCTGAGCCAAAAAGGTGCTTCCTCAATATATGGGAACCAACTGACCTTAATCACGCAGCACAGGACTGGGCGACCCTTGGGATCACGTTAGCAAAACGCAATATTGCACAACATTGGAGTGCGCCCACAGCCCCCCTACAACGACACTGGTGTCAAGATATGGATAGATCAATGGTGGCCGAAAAAGCAGTCTTCATACTCAGAGGATGTCCCAAAAAGGGGGAGAGGATGTGGGGCAAGTGGAATTCATTCCGGGGCAATATTTGTGCCCCCACCGATAGAAATGTCAGACCCAGACTTAATCAACTAGCCCACAAGGTCTATTAGAGGGACAGATAAACGCCCAGGACCGGCGGTCCAGACACTTTGACAATCGGAGATGTAAAGTAAGGCAACTCTTTACAATGCATTACCTGTGTATATAACCTATACTGTATGTGCCATGATAATGGACATTGCTAAGTGTAACCAGCACTGTTTTGTTTTACTTTTCTGAGTAAATGATAATAAAAAAATAAATTATAAAAAAAAAAATCTTTCACCATCCATGCGTGGAGATTGAGCGACAACAGTTGATTGCTTTTGACCTTCCTGAAACATGCGAGGTTATTTTGCCAGCCAGGCGGCCCTCCACTAAGAAGGTATATGCCTGCTGTTGGCAAAAGTTTATAAAATATTGTACAGAAAGGTCTATTGACCCTCTTACTGTTTCTTAACTACTATCCTTTTCATTCTTACCGTTGCCCAGCAGGGCTCTGCATTGGGTACTCTCAAGGGTTATATTTCTGCTTTGCCGGCTTTCTTGCGGCTGCCAGACCAACCTGCTTTGTTTAAATCTCCTATTGTACATAGATTCTTAAAAGGGCTCGTACATATGTTTCCACCTATGCCCTTTGTCATGCCTCAGTGGGACCTTAATGTAGTCCTCACATTTCTCATGTGAGCTCCTTTCGAGCCATTGCATAATTGTCTTCTCCGCCTGCTTAGCATCAAGACAGCCTTTCTAGTGGCAATAACATCTGCCCGGAGGATGAGTGAGTTGCAGGAATGGTCATCCAAGCCTCCCTATATGATGCTCTTTGCCAATAAAGTGGTGCTTCACACCCCGCCATCCATATGTGCCAAAGGTGGTGACCCCATTCCATCTGGGTTAATCAATAAATCTCACTGTCCAACTTTTTTACTCCCCGCATCCCTCTAAAGAAGAGGAGCGTCTCCATCATCTGGACCTAAAAAGAGCGTTGTCATTCTACCATGACTGCACAAAAGAATTCTGGGTGGATGACCAACTCTTTGTTGATTATGTGTGAGCTAAAAAAGGTTGGCAGTGCAGAAAAGGACCATTTCTCGCTGGGTCATTCTCTGCATTAAGATCTGCTACGCCCTGGCTAAGAAGCTGCCGCCAGAGGGCTTAAGAGCTCATTCCACCAGGGGGAAGGCTGCGACCATGGCGTTGTCTTGGGGTGTCCCAGTCCTGGACATCTGCCAGGCAGCAACATGGGCATCTTTGCACATTTTTCCAAACACTACAGCCTGATGCCCGGGGAATTGAAAGTTAAGGAATCTACAGCTAGAAGTCTCTATCAGATGCTCTGTATAAAGGCAAGTTGTTGGTATCGTACCAGAGAACTTCAATGCATTTTTAGAAAACCTTAATTTTACATTATCATTCACATGTTTTTAGAAGAAGGCTATATGGCTGCACAGAGATCTGCATGAACAGAGCTCTGAAGGGTCCTTGGTGATGTTCAAATAATCTACTGCAGATAATCTGTTTATGTAATGTTCCATTTTGAGACTTCAGTTGCTCGGTTGAGGATTTCTATCTGCAAGCGTTGTTTTACTTTGTCCTCCCTATTAATTGGTTGGTTATTGCTTTTGCTATATGGGTTTGCTTTCTGGGGTGCTGTGCTGTAGATTAAAAATGATACATCCAGTGACGGGCAATTTTATTAACAATTTTACTAGTATTCTGGTTGCAACGTAGCTGCCTCTGAGCTGCCACGCCTAATGTTGCGCCTGAGGATGGTCAAAAGTGGGGACAAGGAAAGACTACTGAAGTGAATTCTCATCACAACACTTGCCTGAAACCTGGATAATTCCAAATCTGTACCCCATATTTTCACTGAGGCACTTGTTTTTCATATGGTGTAGAGATGATTCTAGTGTTGTACTATTTTCACTTATTGTGTGGAATAAATCCTTTGCAATACATTTTAATACCTTCCAACATTTTTTCTCTATCACGTCGGGGTTTTGTTCACACTATAAATGGGTTTATAAGTAAATATATCATGCAAGAGAAACCAGGTCACGTTTGTTTAATGGCATAAGAGGCTTTCTCCCATTTGGAATCTGCGGTTTGATACAAGGAGGAGGATTACCCAGGGTAAGTAACTTGTTTTTCTGATGGAAACTTCTAACCACAGATTCCTCACCTTTAGAATAGATACAAAAAGCAGTAACTCCCAAGGTGGAGGGTTTGCGGAATGGGCTCAGACCAAAATGCCCTGCAGGACCGAAATAACACATCAGTTAGGGCTGCATTAAACTTCATTAGGGCTCAGATGGGGCCTGCCCAACCTACAACACTTCTCTAAGTACATTAGTTTTAACTTTTAGAGAGGAGAGGAGTAGGTCTAGCTGAAAATCTAATTGCCACAGCAAAATATGCACTTTCTTCTGATGGGTGTTGATGGGGGCAATCATTCCAGTATCAGGCAACTATCGAGCCCACTAGCCTCTTGTATGTCCATAAATAGGTTGTTGTTGTCATAATGTGGGGGAGAAATCACCCCTTCATCTCCATTGTCATCTCCAAGTGGTGGTTGACTTTGATCTGAGTCCGAGCCAAAACGCTGATGGAGCACCTAATTGTACTGTATTACAATATTTACATAGCGCTTACTACCCCCTATGTGGGGCTTTGAGAAATGCTTGCCTACACGAGTAGCACGTTACACCTTGTAGGGTGAAGGTTGGAAGTGTTTTCTTTGCTTTGATCCTACAAGGAAAATGTTTCCATGTCATGCGAAAGCACCACCAGGGTGCAGTTATCATCTTATGGGACACAGCTCTGGGGACTGTGATGGAAGAAGTGTAAGGGTCTTGTGCACAGTTCATGATTTTCAGGGAGCTATCAGCTCTTCAGATCCCGTTATGGAATTTCTTATATTCATAGTCCACTTAGTTAGTTACTGCACAGGGCTGCCCAATCTGAGATATTTTATTTAAAGTTTATGGTCCGTAGCAGGCATAGGTAGAGATATGCTGGCATGGCCTTTGTTAAAATTAACCTATATCTGATTGTCATTGTCAAGTGCCAGGAAGAGGTCATGTGTGTAGCTACTTGGGACCTGCAGTCGTGGACTAAACTAAAATCCGTTGTTGGCCTGTAGCATCTGGCAGATATTCCATGCCTAATCAGTTGGTGATGGAGGGTTTATTTGCTGTTGACTGGTACAGTACTGGATTATGGACATTTCCCTTAGCAGTTGCGTTGCATGTGTGCGTCAAATTATGCTGCTTGTATAGACTATGACGCCCTTCTGCAGCGTGTTATGGAATTAGTTTAGTGTGGGCTGTACATTGTTTTTGTATTGTAATTGCATTAACATAGCATTAACTACCCATGTGCACGCGGCTCCGGAACAGAGGGTTAGTAGCTTTGCTTTGTTATTGTTGGCTATTGGGATTAGTCTTGATTTTTTTAAGGAAGCCATGCCATGCATTTACACCAGTTTCTAGGTGGTAGATTAAATAAATAGTAGTTAGCTGTGATCTTCAATGGAGAGGCAGGGTATGTGAATTCATGCACTGGTTGGCGGTTTTAATAGATGAGCTACCAGTTTGCACAGATACAATAATAAGAACTCATGCAAACATACATGGGACTTTGAGTAAGCCGTGCACAGATAGAGGCAAGCAGAGGAAGGAAAGAGTCATTTGAAAGGAAATCGAAAGTCAACAATCCACTGTTGTGCTTAAGACCTGATTTGAAACAAGCTTGTCATGCAGATGTATTTCCTAAAAATCTTTCCTGTGCTTTCTTGGCCATTTGTCAGTGAACCTCTGCAAAGACCACCAGAGTGACCTGTCATAGTGGTCTACTAATGCTTCATAAAGGAAGGAATAAGCAGGATGTCCTGCTTACAATGGCGTCCGCATACCACGCAAATACACCATTTGTGGATCGGGATTATACCCAGAAAGATGGTGTCGCACAGACTATAATCAAGTAAGTAGATGAGGATTTACACCCCTCAATAATATTTTTTTCGAGCAATTAGCTTAAATCGCTAGCAATATGACCCGGCCTCACAGCATTTGGCTTTCGATTTTCACTTGCAACCTGATTCCGCAGCGTTTGAGGTTCTTTATTACATTTTGTAAAGCGTTGTAATTTAGCTACTCTAAATGCCCGCACCCCCACCGAGGCCCCACAGCCAGCATGCACTCGCTGCTACTGTAAAGGTGCCTACAAGGTAAGGGGGGGAGGGTTCACGAGTGTTTGTAAAGCGCTGCTTGCAATGATGAGGCTTACACCACAATTCTTATTTGGGCTGGAAGTCCCGTGCGAACTCCGCCCATTTATTTATGCTCTCTGGCCACGCCTGGCCAGAGTGTGTTACATTGTGTGGTTGCCCTTCCGGGCTATGATTATTGTTGGGCTTAACAACTAGACCGTTACATCCCATCCCAAGTTAGTGTTCTTTCAGAATGCCAACATGCGAAATCTGCCAGTCTCTGACTCGGTCTGGGATTGGGCCTCAGGTTGTATCGGTGTTGCGTGTCCTGTTGACTTGTCCCTGGGCTGGCTGCTGATGCGGCTTCTCTGGTGTTGTCTTGTCCACATTCTGCGGATGACGTGTCAGGTTCGTGGAGTCTGTTTGGGATACTTTCTGTACGCGATGGCAAACTGTCATTGGTGGTGTAGTCATCGTTGGGGTCACTGGGATGCTGCAGCACCCCAATGTCTGGCTGTACTTGCTTAAACCAGGATATATTTCAGGTGATGGTCTCTCCTCCTTTCGTAGCCGTGACGGCTGTCCCATTGACGTTCCGCACAGTCAACAGGCCTGGCTTGTACAGTGTGCGAAACTTTCCTCCTTGGCGACGGTGACGCACTAGGACAGTGCACCCTGGTGCCATGACTCGGGATCGTGCCCTCCTTTGGCGGCTCGCTTTGTCGTTGGTCATAGTCCGTCGGCTTTGGGCTTCCTCGGGATTGTATGGCTCTGGCGCCCAGCCATCTGCCACCGGAATAGTGTCTCGTCGGGGCCCAGCCAGAATCAGCGCCCACGGCGACCGTTGTGTGGTGCAATGAGGGGTACTTCGGTATTCTCTTAGAAAACGGTGAAGAGCTACTTCAGGGTCCGACTGTTCTGCTACTGCTATCCGAAGTATTTTATTGAGTGTTCGCATGAAGCGTTCTGCTTCACTATTTGCTTGCTGCCATTGCGGGGTGATGCAATGGTGTTTGACCCCTAGGTGTTATAGCAGTGCCTGGAATTCCCCTCCCTGGAACGGTGGACCGTTGTCGGTCTTGACTACCTGGGGCAAGCCAAACAGGGCGAACGCCTTTTCCAGTACGGTTGTAAATAGTTGAAGGACGTGGATGGTATGACTTCCACGAGAGGGTACTTTGTGTAACTGTCTACCAAGACAGCGGTCACTCGTCCGTCAGGGGAACTCCCGAAGTCTAGGCTCACCCATGACCATGGGGAGGGTGCAGGATCCTCTTATCATAGGCGCTGGTGCTTCAGGGCTGCTTGTGAGTTGACAGGCGCGGCAGTTTCTCACGACTGTGTCCACGGCTGCTTCTAGCCCGGGGAACCATACTTTTCTCCCTCATATGCGATTTCATCCTCACGGTGCCTTGATGGCCTTCATTCGCCAGAACTGTCGCTTGTTCCTGGAGGCCTATCGGGATGATAATCCGTGGCCCACGTAGCACCATGTTATCGTCAGCCGCGCTTAGTTCATCATGGACTCTCCACATTCTCCCCAGCCGGGCTCGGTCGTCTTCGTTCCATCCGGTGATGCCCTGGAGGAATCCTTCCCACGAACCCTGGCGTAGAGCTTCCAGTACTTTCTGTAGCACTGCGTCTTTGTATGTTTCTGCTTTGATTTCCTCTATAGTGAGAGCTCGTGGACAGGCCCATTGAGATAACATGCGCACGTACTCTTCGGTACACTGTTCTTGTTCATTTTGTTCTGCGCCCTCTGCTAGTGGGTGTCGTGACAGAAAGTCAGCCGGATTCTTGGCTCCTGGTCGGTATTCTATTTCCATTTGGTTATGTTGTAGTTGGATTGCCCACCTTTCAATCCTTGGGGGTGGGTGCGGAGCGGTGCCTCTGAACAGAGGGAGCAATGGTTGGTGATCGGTTATCATTTTGAACGGGTGTCCACTAATGTACAGATGAAAGTGGTTACACGCCCACTTGATGGCGAGTGCTTCCCGTTCGATTTGGGAGTAGCGTGCTTCAGTGGGTGTGAGTGATTTCCTCGCAAACGCTAGCGGTGCCCATTTTCCAGGTTCTGTCTCCTGGGCCAGGAGCGCTCCCAACCCTACGGGGCTGGCGTCCACGATAACCTCCGTCCGTCGCGCAGTGTCGAAGTATGCCATCGTGGTCTTGCTCCACAGAGTCGACTTCACTTTCTGGAACACTTCATCCTCCTGTTGTCCCCACTTCCATTCCACATCATTCTTGGTCAGGGCTCTTAGGGGGTTCGGCTATGGTTGCAAGGTTGGGTATGAACCGACTACAATATGTGGCCATACCCATGAAACTCTGGACCTCCGATGTTGTGGTAGGGGCCGGCGCCTGCTGAATAGCTTGTGATATCTTGGGATCTACTTGCACGCCATCTTGACTAAATACGTAGCCAAAGAATTCAATTGGTTTTTGAAAGAACTGACACTTGTCCCGGTGGACTGTTACTCCATGGTCGACTAGGCATCGTAGGGTGGCTTGGAGAAGCCGGTGATGTTCTTCGAGTGCTGCCGAATGTATGAGAATGTCATCACTAACGTTGAGGACCCCTTCAGTCCTGATAACATTTCCCTGGCCGCATTTTGGAATATCTCCACTGCTGAAGAAATGCCAAAGTTCAACCTTTTATAGCGTCGTAGCCCTAGATGAGTTGAGAAAGTTGTGATGAATCTACTTTCTTCCGCCAGCTTCAACTGGTGATAGCCGGCGTTGAGGTCAAGTTTTGAAAACCACCTAGAGCCGTTGAGATCAGCTAGGATATTATCAACTGTTGGGGTGAGATGGTGTTCACGCTTGATTGCTTGATTTGGCATGCGCATGTCGATGCAGAGGCGGATCTTTCCGGGCTGCTTTTGTTTTTCTGCGATGACCATCGGCGACACCCATGGCGTTGGTCCCGTGACCTTCTCAATCTCTCCTTGCTGCTCTAGACTCAGCAGCTCTTGCTCGACGAGAGGCCGGAGGTGAAACGGTAAACGACGGTGTCGTAAGGCAATTGGTTTCACGGCTTGGTCGATATGTAATTTCACCGGAGGCCGCTTCATGCATCCGAGGCCTTTAAAGAGTTGTGGGAACAGCTCCATGATGTCATCATTCTGCAGTGTCTTGACTGCGTTGGCAAATGCCACCAGCCCTAAATCTTCGGCCGTGTGGCTGCTTACTAGGATTTCCGCCTCTCGGTCTATGACATGGAACGTCGTGTTGACTTCGTGGGTGTCGGACTTGACCTGTACCTTCAACTTTCCTTTGAAAGGTAACGGCTTCTGGCTTCAGTATGTTAGGATTTTCACGTTCGACGGGGTTAGTGCTGGTCTTGGCTTCAACTGTTTGTATTGTTGGCAGCCCATAACGTTTACTGATGCTCCGGTGTCAATGAGCGCTGTCACTGGTGTTCCTGCGATCTCAATGGCACATGTCGGCTGAGGTCTCCGCCGTCTCTTGAGATCGCTTGCAAATGATATCAGGTATGCTTCCGCCTCTTCATCACTGGATGAATCTTTGATATATTGCTTCCGACTGGCTGTTGCTTTCGTCGCTTTAGAGCTCTCTCCTTCCTCAAGCGACAGATGTCGTACTGCTTTGGACGGAGGACGTCTTCCGCGCGCTCCTCTGCTTTGGGCTCCTCCCCGACAAACACTGGCATAGTGATTTGGGATGCCGCATTTTGAGCATGTCCTTCCTTGTGCGGGGCATTCCTCTGGAGGGTATTCCTCATTCCCACAGTAGCCACAGCGTGTCCCTCGCGAGCTCTTGGTTGACCATCGTCCTCGGGTGCCTCTGGATGATGTCCGTAAGGCATCTGCTCTCGCCGTCTTGATTGTTACAGGTTTTTCTGCCTGTTGGGCAAGCGCCGCATCCATGACTGTTGCTCTAGCATCGAGCAGCTCGTGCGATCTTGCTAGGATAAGGATATCTTCTAGAGTGATTCCTGGCTTTCGCAATATGAGAGTCCGAAGATGTTGGTGCGGCATCCTTTGTTTGCTTGTGCTCTCACCTCTTTATTCTGGTCATCATCCGCGCATGTACTGGCCAGTTCCCGCAGGTGAGCGTGGAACGCGTCCATTGTTTCGACTTCCCTCTGACGCGCTTGATGGAGCTTGAAGCGCTCATAGGGGTTGAGTTGCGGGTCAAAATGGGCATTTAGTGCCCTGACAGCGGCGTCAGAATCCGTGGGAGGGCCTGTGTTCAGGAGGTGGGCAAAGAGTTTGTATATCTCCTCCCCGCCAAAATGGAGCAGTAGTGACCTCTTGACCTCGCCGTCCGTTTCGCGAGTCGCAGTGAAATAGTTGTTGAGTCTGCCGATCCACACCGTCCATCTGGGTGACGCCGTGGCAGGGTCAATTAGTTCGCTGAACGGGGCAGCGCCGTAATCTGGGAGTGTTGAGAGGTGGTCCACGCCACTTGTGGAGCGGGGGCCGCATTCTGTTGGGCTGCGGCTGCGTTACCTGGGTTCGACATGGTGGTGTCACAGGTGCGTCAGCTACATGGTACCTGTCAGCAAGGTGAGACCAAGTATGACTGGATGTGCTTTGCCCCTGGCAGTCAGACTTCTTTCTTCTGCCTTGAATGCTGGGGTGTTGGGGCCTGTTCTCCTGGCTTGCAGTGATTTTCCCAGTCAGACTTATTTCTTCTGCCTTGAATGCTGGGGTGTTGGGGCCTGTTCTCCTGGCTTGCAGTGATTTTCCCCCTCCAAAAGGCATCAAGACAGGTGTGCTCCCTTGTATGCACAAACCGGGCGATAGCAGGACCAAGGCTGTATTATACAAAACTGCAGCGTTGGGGGCATGCAGTACTGACCTTCCTCCAGCAGGTGGCGCTGCGCGGCACCCTGACGGAGCGATCAGGAGGCTCAATCGGCAGAGAAACACCGTCTCCAACAAGCGCGCGTGCGCTGAAGCGAGAAGTCAGGGACGGCTCAGGCTCACGGGGCAGGATGACGCCGCTGCAGGCCTCAGGCACCGCGACCTCCGCCCGTTTATTTATGCTCTCTGGCCACGCCTGGCCAGAGAGTGTTACATTGTGTGGTTTCCCTTCCGGGCTATAATTAATGTTGGGCTTAACAACTAGACCATTACAGCTACGTCATGATAATATTTCACACATGGTTGTAAAGATTAAGACCGGTACAGAATTCGAACTTTACGTCAAAAACTATGCGCATGAAATACGCCAGCGCCTAGCCTCACGACACGCACCGTTTGTAACTCCTGGGCAAATATCTAAAAGTCAACCAGTATAATGCTCTGAACAGATCTTTTTCGACCAATGCCAGTTAATGTGACTTTGGCAAGTGTACTAGACGTGACATAAATGGTAGCAGTAACCAATGCACCGCATCGGCTTTCAACCCTCGATCAGACTGCATCGAAGTTATGCGGTAGGCTGAACGCCGGGGCTGCTCAAAGACAACACCTAGTTTGCATTAGACAACCAAGAAGAACGATGTTCTTTCCCCCTATTTCTGTGGTCAATTAAATGCAATATTATGTTATCTCTCCTGTTTTGGATATGTATTCCTGACTTTTGAACTGTGTGAAATATAAGAGTTATCTGAAACAATATTGAAAATGTAAGAATTGATAATAACCATCTTAAAAGGTATTTGCCCGCATAATCATGCATATCGACTGTCCACACAAATGGGCTCATGGCACTAACTTACCTTTCTAATAAACACGGCCGTAAGACAGCTGTAATCCTCTTTCAAAAATATGTTTTTCTTACCTATTCATTTTGCACTATGAAAATAGAGCAGCCAAACATACAGAGTGTTATGCAGTGGTTTCTAAACTTTCTCAACCACTGCATATCACTTGGCACCCGCCCCTTATATACTCTGCAGTGATTACTTTTAATCACTGCAGAGTATGGAGGGCACCGGTGAGTGGGATATGCAGGGGTTTCTAAACTTTACAAACCGCTGCATAAATCACTCCGCGGCCTTAAAATACTCGACAGTGATTAAAAGTCAATTACTGTAGAGTATCGGAGGGTGCCAAATGTGCAGTGGGTTCTTCTGTGTTCAAAATAGTTTATCAAATTTTATAATAAACTGAGACAATACAAAAAAAAGAGTACTATAAAAAGTACCCAAGGAGGCTACATAGTTATGAAGAACAATAGTTATATATAAAACAGGTACAATGTAATATAGAATTAATAGTAATAAAAACAAAAGGGAAAGGAGAGGACCAAGCATAAATATATTACAAATAAATATTTGAGTAGAGCTATTATCAAATAGAGGTATGAGTCAGTTATGATATAAGTAAATAAGAAGAGAAGGATATATCTAAGAAGATAAATAATGATCAATAGGTTTCCTCAAAAATGTATAAGAGTTTCAGTTGTGAGTAATACCATCCAAAGATAAATGGGCACCTCTTCTAGTAAAAATAATCCATGACCACCAAACATGAACAGATAATAATGAAACATCTTTCCAACATGCTGTAATGAATTTTAAAGCAGCTGATAACAGAAAGGTAAGAGCAACATATTTACAAATCAACAATTGAAATGAGAGATCCTCTTGGATATTAAGTATTTTTTTATAATATCCCAAACTTCATTCCAAAATTTAAAAACAGATGTACAATCCAAAAGGATATGTTTTAATGAACCAACATGTAAGTTACAATGCCAACAATTTGAATTCGGAAGAAGTTTAGCTTGCAATAATCTTAAGGGAGACCATAAGCAGTTAGATAGAATATAAGAATTTGTTTGATAAAGTGATACAAGTAACCAACCTGAGATATTATTCAGCCACATTTTTTTCATGTATCATATGAGAAAGAGATTGAAAGTTCATTGTTCCAAAATGTTGAAATTTTATCAATGCAGGATATGTAATGTGATTTATTAAAAGTGACCGTGCTTTGTATTTACTTGTACCTCAACCAGCGGATCAACTGTATAACATGTAAAAGGCAATAAAGTTTGTTTAAAAAAAAAAGAAATGCATTCATTTTCTTATACAGAGGATACAGTTTGAATATAAATTAATAAATCTGACTTAGTATTTGAGGGAATATGATGAGGAAAGGAATCTAATATAGAGTTACATAAAGTTCATATTTGAGAAAATCAGAAGATGGTAAATTATTTTTTTCTGTAAAACATCAATGATATAAAAGTATTGTTATTGTAGACATCTTTGAGGTAAAAAAAATACCAGTCTTAATCGATGAATGCCAAAATCCAACAGTTCGAGAAAGTTTTAAGCGTGGATTATACCATAATGACATATCTACTGTGTTGGACATGGGTGATTGAAAAAAAGAGTCAAAATCGTTTAATATTAGTTTTGTGGATTTTAAAATAATGAATTTATGAAAAATTATTGATTTATTAGACATGGATAACAAGGTAGACAATGGAGACGGAGTTACCAGACTCCTTTCTATCAAAAGCCATGTAGGTGGATTAATCAGGTGAGAATGATTAAAGCAAAGGGAGCTTTGTTTTAAAATAAATGCTTTATGATAATTAAAAAAGTTTGGTAAACCAAATCCTCCATTACATCTAGTCATTTTTATTTTTTTATAACCAAAACGAGGGGCTTTATTGTTCAAAAGAAACTTAGAAAGGAGTTGATCAACAACTTTATAAAACTTCATAGGAAATTGACTAGGGCTCATGGCTAGGGAATAAAGAAAATTCGGTGCTATAATAATTCAATTCAATTCAATTGTTCTTTATTCGATGGTTAAAAATCATCATAAAAGAATACAGATATATACAATTAAGACAATATTAAATCAGTGTGCAGATCATTGAATGATTCTATATACAAACGAGTACTTCATTGTTCTTAAACTTCTTAAACAGTCCACATGGGTCACTTCCTGGGTGTAACACTTTTGCAAGTCTGAAGTTTGCGTGATTAATACTGTCCTCTAGAAACCCTAAGTCTAAATGCAAATTTCAAAAAACTAATCACTGCACATAATGTTAGAGGATCACTCGCCCTTTGTAAAAAGGTCAGTGCCTCCGTGGCTCGGGTATATCTTGCCTTTTTCAAGATGTCTTTTATAAATCTACGTCTAGGGATGGTATAAAGGGGACATAAAAGTACAAAATGAAGGGTGTCCTGCGGAGACTTATTGTCGCAGCCGCAGGCACCCTTCTGCTCAATTGATTTGCTAAAACCTGCTGGCTCAGCTAATAAATATGGTAAAAGATTGAGCCTAAAACGAGTCATTAAAAACCTCTCTTGAGCATTAAAAAGAACACAAAGGTACGGTTCCATCCCAGCGGTGGTTTCAAGCCTTCTATATGTGCTCACGGTGGATTTACTTCCTTCTAGAGTACTCCTGGCTAATGCTTTTGATTCCAAGAAAATTCTCTTTAATTTAAACTTGTCCTGAGCATTGATCAGTGAGGGATTTGAGTACAATTCATGGTGACCCAGACTTTCTAGAGTGGTCTTTACATAATGAATCCAGGGAATTTTCAGGTGTTTGTCTCTACCCAAACAGTCTTGTATGATCATCCTACTTAATGCCGCGTCAGGGTTTGACCAAATTCTGATCCAGGCTAGAATTGGTCGGAGGTTAATCAAGTCCTCTAGATAGGGTCTTCCAAGTTCTTTATGGGCAATGAAGGCTGATGTGCTGTTGGGGACTTTCAGTATTGACCGAAATATCTTATTTTCTTCAATTTGCAGTCCATCCATGTTTGTGAATCCCCATACTTCTGAGCCGTACGTGGTTTTTGGGCGGCACATTGAATCATACAAGTTCATGGAGCGGAGATTGACTAGGGCTCATGGCTAGGGAATAAAGAAAATTTGGTGCTATAATAAATTTTATTGAGTCAATTTTTCCCCACCATGAAAGATTAGACGAAGACCATGTAGATATTTTATCCTTAATGTAACTTGAAATAGAATCACAATTTAATGATATTGTTGTTTTTACAGAAGAGGAGAACAAAATACCAAGGTATTTGAATGTATCTCGTTGCCAAATTATCTGGGGTACAATGAATATTTAAAGGAAAAATTCAGTTTTATTGGGGTTTAACGTGTAACTAGAAATTTCGAAATATGATGAAATTATCTCGAATACAGGAGGTAGGGAGGATTCAGGGTTGCTAATAAATACAATTATATCATCTGCATATGCTAATGTTTTAATAATAACCTCATTAAGGTTTAATAACAAGAAGAAATAATAACGGGGAATGTGGACAACCTTGTCTGGTACCTCTAAATAGAAAAATCGATTTGAGGTTTGACCATGATAAAATAAACGAGCAGTAGGAGTAGAGTAAAGAGTAGATATCATATGGATAAATAAATCACCAAAATTAAATGTAGTTAAAGTACGAAATAAAAATTGCCAATGAACTTTTGTCAAAATCTTTCTCAGCATCCAATGCAAGTACTCCAGATGGTAGGGATAAAGTGGATCCCTGTTCTATAGCAAGTAATACAGTTCTTGTGTTATTGACAGAGTATCTATTTTTCATGAATCCAGACCGATAAGGATGGATAAGAGAATCTAAAATAGGGGTTAGTCTAGTTGCAAGTATTTTGGCATAAAGTTTACAATCCTGATTTATTAAGGAAATAGGGCGATGATTTAATACAAGTGTAGGGTCTTTATTAGATTTAGGTAACACAACAAGCAGAGCCTCAGTAAAAGAACCTGAAGTTGATCCCGCAGAACTAAAAAAGGTAAAGAGTTTCAATAAATGAGGAATACGTTGCAAATGAAATTCCTTAAAAAAATTCTGCTGGAATACCGTCAGGGCCTGGGGGATTTATTTTGTTTAACCCCTTGTCTGCCCATGACGAGCTGGACTCGTCATGGAGCACAGTCGCGCTGTGCCCATGACGAGTCCAGCTCGTCATGAGGCATACCCTAGGGAATCCCTCTGGTGCGGGCACCAGAGGGATTCCCTTTCGTGCAAAATAGCCTCGGGAGCTGGGGAAGTGCTTCCCCAGCACCTGAGGCCCCCCCCCCCTTTCACTGCAATGACGATCGGCGCGCACGTCGCGCCGACGTCATTACAGTGAAAGTGAAACTGAAATGAGCCAAGAGGCTCATTTCAGGTTTCACTTTGTACGTGCTCAGGGGGCTATCTCAGCCCCCTGAGCACGTACAAACACGGGAGAGGTATCGTTGGAAAGGGGAGAATCTCCCCTTTCCAATGGTACCCCTCCCCAGTGGATCCCTGCTTGGGGATCGCCACAGGAGGGCGATCCCCAAGCAGGGATGGGGGGAGCGGCCCCTTGGGCAAGGGCCTTTGCTCCCCCCTGTATATTTTGGCCATTTTAGTCTTTTTGCCCCCCCTGGGGGGCAGATGGGGGCATTAGCCCCCAATCTGCCCCCCCGGGGGGTAAAAAGCCCACTAGACACCAGGGAAGTTACATAAATAAATAAATAGGGGTGGGGGCTGCCCAAAACGGGCAGGCCCATGCCACCACCCCCCCCAATTACTACAGTCTTTCTGCCCCCCCCGGGCCCCCCAGGCCCCTAATCTGCCCCTCCGGGGGGGAAGAAAGCCCACTAAACACCAGGGATTAGTTTGTAGTTTTATTTTTAGGGTGGGGGCTGCCCGCAACAGGCAAGCCAATGCCCCCATCCAACACCATTACAGCCTTTCTGCCCCCCCTGGGTGGCAGATGGGGCATTGGCCCCTAATCTGCCCCTTCGGGGGGGGGGGGGCAGAAAGCCCACTAAACACCAGGGTTTTTTTGGCGCAATTGTTTTTAGGGTGTGGGCTGCCCGAAACGGGCACACCAATGCCCCCACTCTCCCCCCCACAAAAATGTCAGTCTTTCTGCCCCCCAGGAGGCAGATGGGAGCTGTAGCCCCCAATCTGGCCCCCCCTGGGGGCGCAGAATGCCGACTAGAAACCATGGATTTTTTTGTTTTATTTGTGTAGCGGTAGGGGCTCCCCAAAATGGGCATGACAATACCCCACCCCACCCCCAGAGAAATTCCAGTCTTTTTGCCCCCCGGGAGGACAGATGGTGGCAGTGGCCCCTGATCTGCCCCCTGGGGGGGCAGAAAGCCCAGTAGGCGCCAGCGAGTATGCAGGCTTTTTTTATGCGTGGGGTGGGGGCTACCCAAAATGGTCATACCAATGCCCCCACCCCCACAAAAAATAGCCACAGTCTTTCTGCCCCTTTAGGGGCATATCAGGATGAAACCCCCTTCCCCGATTCCCCCCCAGGGCGGCAGAAAGCCCACTGGGCTCCGATTTTTTTTTTTAGCAATGTGCATACCTGTGGATTTTGGGCCCTAGCGCAGTTGGCACGTAGGCAAACCTAGCAAAACTGTACATTCTTTAAAACTAGACACCGAGGGGAATCCAGGATGGGGTGACTTCACTGGCTCTCACCAGGTTCTGTTACCCAGAATCCATTGCAAACCTAAAAATGTGTTCAAAATAACACTTTTTCCTCACATTTCTTTGTCGGAAAGTTCTGGAATCTGCGTGGGTCCACAAAATTCCACCCACCCTGCATTCCCCAAAGTCTTCAGAGAAAAATGGTACCTCACTTGCGTGGGTAGGCACAGTGCCCGCGTCAGGCAAGGGCCCAAAACCTATTGAGGAGACATCAAAATTACCTATCACAAAACAACCTGGTTTTGCAAAGGGGGTCCTATGAGTTTTTGGCCCCGGGCTTGGCGGCTACCTAGGGAAACCTACCAAACCCACACATTTCTGAAAACTAGACACCCGGGGGATTCCAGGGAGGTATGGTTCGCGTGGATCCCCCAACGTTTCCTTACCTAGAATGCCCTGCAAACCTCAAATTTGGCTCAAAAAAACACCTTTTTCACACATTTTTGTGTGGGAAAGTTGTGGCATCACTGGGCTGACACAAATTTCCTACCACCCAGCGTTCCCCCGGGTCTCCCGATAAAAACGGTGCCTCACTCGTGTGGGAGGCCCAAGTACCCGTGACAGGCAAGGCCCCAAAACGTATTGAGGCGACATGAAAATTGCCTACCTCAAAACGACCTGGTTTTGCAAGGGGGGTCAACTGGGTTTTTGGCCCGGTGCTCGGCGGCCACCTTGGGGAACCCACCAAACCCACACATTTCTGAAAACTAGACACCCGGGGGATTCCAGGGAGGTATGGCTTGCGTGGATCCCCCAACGTTTCCTTACCCAGAATGCCCTGCAAACCTCAAATTTAGCTGAAAAAATCACCTTTTTCACACATTTTTGTGTGGGAAAGTTGTGGCATCACCGGGCTGACACAAATTTCCTACCACCCAGCGTTCCCCCGGGTCTCCCGATAAAAACGGTGCCTCACTCGTGTGGGAGGCCCAAGTACCCGCGACAGTCAAGGCCCCAAAACGTATTGAGGCGACATGAAAATTGCCTACCTCAAAACGACCTGGTTTTGCAAGGGGGGTCACCTGTGTTTTTGGCCCGGTGCTCGGCGGCCACCTAGGGGAACCTACCAAACCCACACATTTCTGAAAACTAGACACCCGGGGGATTCCAGGGAGGTATGGCTTGCGTGGATCCCCCAACGTTTCCTTACCCAGAATGCCCTGCAAACCTCAAATTTAGCTGAAAACATCACCTTTTTCACACATTTTTGTGTGGGAAAGTTGAGGCATCACCGGGCTGACACAAATTTCCTACCACCCAGCATTCCCCCGGGTCTCCCAATAAAAACGGTGCCTCACTCGTGTGGGAGGCCCAAGTACCCGCGACAGACAAGGCCCCAAAACGTATTGAGGCGACATGAAAATTGCCTACCTCAAAACGACCTGGTTTTGCAAGGGGGGTCACCTGGGTTTTTGGCCCGGTGCTCAGTGGCCACCTAGGGGAACCTACCAAACCCACACATTTCTGAAAACTAGACACCCGGGGGATTCCAGGGAGGTATGGCTTGCGTGGATCCCCCCACGTTTCCTTACCCAGAATGCCCTGCAAACCTCAAATTTAGCTGAAAAAATCAACTTTTTCACACATTTTTGTGTGGGAAAGTTGATGCATCACCGGGCTGACACAAATTTCCTACCACCTAGCATTCCCCCGGGTCTCCCGATAAAAACGGTGCCTCACTCGTGTGGGAGGCCCAAGTACCCGCGACAGGCAAGGCCCCAAAACGTATTGAGGCGACATGAAAATTGCCTACCTCAAAACAACCTGGTTTTGCAAGGGGGGTCACCTGGGTTTTTGGCCCGGTGCTCAGCGGCCACCTAGGGGAACCTACCAAACCCACACATTTCTGAAAACTAGACACCCGGGGGATTTCAGGGAGGTATGGCTTGCGTGGATCCCCCCACGTTTCCTTACCCAGAATGCCTTGCAAACCTCAAATTTAGCTGAAAAAATCACCTTTTTCACACATTTTTGTGTGGGAAAGTTGAGGCATCACCGGGCTGACACAAATTTCCTACCACCCAGCGTTCCCCCGGGTCTCCCGATAAAAACGGTGCCTCACTCGTGTGGGAGGCCCAAGTACCCGCGACAGGCAAGGCCCCAAAACGTATTGAGGCGACATGACAATTGCCTACCTCAAAACAACAGCAGAATTTAAGGAATTTAATCTGCAACGTATTCCTCATTTATTGAAACTCTTTACCTTTTTTAGTTCTGCGGGATCAACTTCAGGTTCTTTTACTGAGGCTCTGCTTGTTGTGTTACCTAAATCTAATAAAGACCCTACACTTGTATTAAATTATCGCCCTATTTCCTTAATAAATCAGGATTGTAAACTTTATGCCAAAATACTTGCAACTAGACTAACCCCTATTTTAGATTCTCTTATCCATCCTTATCGGTCTGGATTCATGAAAAATAGATACTCTGTCAATAACACAAGAACTGTATTACTTGCTATAGAACAGGGATCCACTTTATCCCTACCATCTGGAGTACTTGCATTGGATGCTGAGAAAGATTTTGACAAAAGTTCATTGGCAATTTTTATTTCGTACTTTAACTACATTTAATTTTGGTGATTTATTTATCCATATGATATCTACTCTTTACTCTACTCCAACTGCTCGTTTATTTTATCATGGTCAAACCTCGAATCGATTTTTCTATTTAGAGGTACCAGACAAGGTTGTCCACATTCCCCGTTATTATTTCTTCTTGTTATTAAACCTTAATGAGGTTATTATTAAAACATTAGCATATGCAGATGATATAATTGTATTTATTAGCAACCCTGAATCCTCCCTACCTCCTGTATTCGAGATAATTTCATCATATTTCGAAATTTCTAGTTACACGTTAAACCCCAATAAAACTGAATTTTTCCTTTAAATATTCACTGTACCCCAGATATGTTACCTATTAAGGAGATAATTTGGCAACGAGATACATTCAAATACCTTGGTATTTTGTTCTCCTCATCTGTAAAAACAACAATATCATTAAATTGTGATTCTATTTTAAGTTACATTAAGGATAAAATATCTCCATGGTCTTCGTCTAATCTTTCATGGTGGGGAAAAATTGACTCAATAAAATTTATTATAGCACCAAATTTTCTTTATTCCCTAGCCATGAGCCCTAGTCAATCTCCTATGAAGTTTTATAAAGTTGTTGATCAACTCCTTTCTAAGTTTCTTTTGAACAATAAAGCCCCTCGTATTGGTTATAAAAAAATAAAAATTACTAGATGTAATGGAGGATTTGGTTTACCAAACTTTTTTAATTATCATAAAGCATTTATTTTAAAACAAAGCTCCCTTTGCTTTAATTATTCTCACCTGATTAATCCACCTACATGGCTTTTGATAGAAAGGAGTCTGGTAACTCCGTCTCCATTGTCTACCTTGTTATCCATGTCTAATAAATCAATAATTTTTCATAAATTCATTATTTTAAAATCCACAAAACTAATATTAAACGATTTTGACTCTTTTTTTCAATCACCCATGTCCAACACAGTAGATATGTCATTATGGTATAATCCACGCTTAAAACTTTCTCGAACTGTTGGATTTTGGCATTCATCGATTAAGACTGGTATTTTTTTTACCTCAAAGATGTCTACAATAACAATACTTTTAAATCATTGATGTTTTACAGAAAAAAATAATTTACCATCTTCTGATTTTCTCAAATATGAACTTTATGTAACTCTATATTAGATTTCTTTCCTCATCATATTCCCTCAAATACTAAGTCAGATTTATTAATTTATATTCAAACTGTATCCTCTGTATAAGAAAATGAATGCATTTATTTATTTTTTAAACAAACTTTATTGCCTTTTACATGTTATACTGTTGATCCGCTGGTTGAGGTACAAGTAAATACAAAGCACGGTCACTTTTAATAAATCACATTACATATCCTGCATTGATAAAATTTCAACATTTTGGAACAATGAACTTTCAATCTCTTTCTCATATGATACATGAAAAAAATGTGGCTGAATAATATCTCAGGTTGGTTACCTGTATCACTTTATCAAACAAATTCTTATATTCTATCTAACTGCTTATGGTCTCCCTTAAGATTATTGCAAGCTAAACGTCTTCCGAATTCAAATTGTTGGCGTTGTAACTTACATGTTGGTTCATTAAAACATATCCTTTTTGATTGTACATCTGTTTTTAAATTTTGGAATGAAGTTTGGGATATTATAAAAAAATACTTAATATCCAAGAGGATCTCTCATTTCAATTGTTGATTTGTAAATATGTTGCTCTTACCTTTCTGTTATCAGCTGCTTTAAAATTCATTACAGCATGTTGGAAAGATGTTTCATTATTATCTGTTCATGTTTGGGGGTCATGGATTATTATTACTAGAAGAGGTGCCCATTTATCTTTGGATGGTATTACTCACAACTGTAACTCTTATACATTTTTGAGGAAACCTATTGATCATTATTTATCTTCTTAGATATATCCTTCTCTTCTTATTTACTTATATTATAACTGACTCATACCTCTATTTGATAATAGCTCTACTCAAATATTTATTTGTAATATATTTATACTTGTTCCTCTCCTTTCCCTTTTGTTTTTATTACTATTAATTCTATATTACATTGTACCTGTTTTATTTATAACTATTGTTATTCATAACTATGTAGCCTCCTTGGGTACTTTTTATAGTACTCTTTTTTTTGTATTGTCTCAGTTTATTATAAAATTTGATAAACTATTTTGAACACAGAAGAACCCACTGCACATTTGGCACCCTCCGATACTCTACAGTAATTGACTTTTAATCACTGTCGAGTATTTTAAGGCCGCGGAGTGATGTATGCAGTGGTTTGTAAAGTTTAGAAACCCCTGCATATCCCACTCACCGGTGCCCTCCATACTCTGCAGTGATTAAAAGTAATCACTGCAGAGTATATAAGGGGCGGGTGCCAAGTGATATGCAGTGGTTGAGAAAGTTTAGAAACCACTGCATAACACTCTGTATGTTTGGCTGCTCTATTTTCATAGTGCAAAATGAACCCTCACATCTTTATTTCGAGGTGAGGGTGCATTTAGAGCTATGAAAATAGGGCCAAATGCCCAGTTTGCCACACAGCAGAATTTTGTGGAATTTTAATGTATTTCTGCGTTATTCAGCAGAACGAAACTCTGCCAGTGTCGCCCACCCCTTCTCTGTATAATCTGCCTCCCAGATGATCACCACCCTGAAGACTGTTACCACTGCCAGAAGATGTCCAAGGGGACACTAAAGAACAGTCAGAAGATAGTGTGGCACTGGCTGCAGGAGAGACTTAGGTAACTTCAGGATTTTTCGGTGGGTGGGAGGGGGGTTAGGATAGTGATGATTTGGCATCTATTTCCACTCCATATTCATGCTCTAAGGACAGCCAGAGAAATCGATCGAAAGAGAGGCATGCATTTTCACCTGTAGATGATGTCAGTACTTTTAAATAAGTATTGGTAAGGAGTGAAGCTAAACTAGGTATGTGCATAGGGACTTCCACTACCACCACATTGGTTATTTTTAAGATATTTCATCTTAGAACATCTTCTTAACCTCTCTTGCCATTGACCTCTGCCCTTAAAGAACAGGTGAAACAGCTGTTCTTAATCCTGCCCTCTGCAAAGTCTGCTCCATCTAGACTGCAGGGGGGAAAAAAGTCAAAGGTGCCGATCACGATCCTGTAAAAACCGGGTACGAACCGTCGGACGGAGCATATTCTCCGTCCGACGCGTACCCGGTCGTCAAAATCTACCAACATGGAATTACGATTCGCACGGAAACACCATTTCCGTACGAATCGTACAAAACCCCGACCGACGAAAATAAACCTACAAATGCGACCCGGGAAAGCGCCGACCTGACGTCGGGACGCTCGCAGCCTGCCATTCACGAACCAGGAATTACGATTCGCATCGACGTCATCCCGCACGGTGAATATTTTCCGGCTGCCAAAAACTGCCGGGAAATCAGGACGACGCGAACAAGGAGTACCAGTACGCGACGGACAAACAGGACGACGCGAACAAGGAGTACCAGTACGCGACGGACAGACAGGACGACGCGAACAAGGAGTACCAGTACGCGACGGACAGACAGGACGACGCGAACAAGGAGTACCCGTACGCGACGGACAGACATGGACCCGAACCTACGTGTCATCCTGGCCCTCATAGCAGTCGACCTCCTCTACAGGTTACGACGCAGACGCCGCAGAAGGTCAGAACAACTAAGGGAGGGGGGAAAGGGGGGGAAAGGGAGGGGCAGGACCAGGGGCAGGCCACCAAACCCCCACCATAGTCACACAGCACACAAGCCCTGGACATACCTGACTCCCAGGCCCTGGTCACTACGAGGGGGTGGGGCCGTGTCCAGCCAAGCCAGCGACCGCCACAACGGAAGTCCTTGACGACGCGAACCTGCAACACAACCAGACAGTCGTACCACGCCCACACCTACGTCACCCCAACAATGGCGGGACGGCTCGTACCCACGTGGCAAAGGCCTGGGTACGGCCCGCACAAGCATCACATAGCGTGGGGACGGATATGTACGGACCGTACCCCCACCCCGTATGCATGGAGCGGACCCCCAACCCCAACAGTGCAAGTACGACACGTACCCCTCACCTCGAATGCATGGAGCGTACCCCCCACCCCAACAGTGTAAGTACGACCCGTACCCCCACCCGCGGACGTATGGAGCGTACCCCCACCCCAACAGTGTAAGTACGACCCGTACCCTCACCCGCGGACGTATGGAGCGTACCCCCACCCCAACAGTGTAAGTATGACCCGTACCCTCACCCGTGGACGTATGGAGCGTACCCCCCACCCCAACAGTGTAAGTACGACCCATACCCCCACCCGCGGACGTATGGAGCGTACCCCCACCCCAACAGTGTAAGTACGACCCGTACCCTCACCCGCGGACGTATGGAGCGTACCCCCCACCCCAACAGTGTAAGTACGACACGTACCCCCACCTCGAATGCATGGAGCGTACCCACATCCGTGTATGTAATGAGCGTACATATTGTGAAATAGGAGAGGTGTGTGCAGAGTCCTCCCAGCAGTGCCCAGAGACAGGAGGGGTGGGTGCCTATCACTCCCAGCAGTGCCCAGAGACAGGAGGGGTGGGTGCAGAGTCCTCCCAGCAGTGCCCAGAGACAGGAGGGGTGGGTGCAGAGTCCTCCCAGCAGTGCCCAGAGACAGGAGGGGTGGGTGCCTATCACTCCCAGCAGTGCCCAGAGACAGGAGGGGTGGGTGCAGAGTCCTCCCAGCAGTGCCCTGAGACAGGAGGGGTGTGTGCAGAGTCCTCCCAGCAGTGCCCTGAGACAGGAGAGGTGTGTGCAGAGTCCTCCCAGCAGTGCCCAGAGACAGGAGGGGTGGGTGCAGAGTCCTCCCAGCAGTGCCCAGAGACAGGAGGGGTGGGTGCCTATCACTCCCAGCAGTGCCCAGAGACAGGAGGGGTGGGTGCAGAGTCCTCCCAGCAGTGCCCAGAGACAGGAGGGGTGGGTGCAGAGTCCTTGCAGCAGTGCCCTGAGACAGGAGGGGTGGGTGCAGAGTCCTCCCAGCAGTGCCCTGAGACAGGAGAGGTGTGTGCAGAGTCCTCCCAGCAGTGCCCAGAGACAGGAGGGGTGGGTGCAGAGTCCTCCCAGCAGTGCCCTGAGACAGGAGGGGTGGGTGCCTATCACTCCCAGCAGTGCCCAGAGACAGGAGGGGTGGGTGCAGAGTCCTCCCAGCAGTGCCCTGAGACAGGAGGGGTGGGTGCAGAGTCCTCCCAGCAGTGCCCAGAGACAGGAGGGGTGGGTGCAGAGCCCTCCCAGCAGTGCCCTGAGACAGGAGGGGTGGGTGCAGAGTCCTCCCAGCAGTACCCAGAGACAGGAGAGGTGTGTGCAGAGTCCTCCCAGCAGTGCCCAGAGACAGGAGGGGTGGGTGCAGAGTCCTCCCAGCAGTGCCCTGAGACAGGAGGGGTGGGTGCCTATCACTCCCAGCAGTGCCCAGAGACAGGAGGGGTGGGTGCAGAGTCCTCCCAGCAGTGCCCTGAGACAGGAGGGGTGGGTGCAGAGTCCTCCCAGCAGTGCCCAGAGACAGGAGAGGTGTGTGCAGAGTCCTCCCAGCAGTGCCCAGAGACAGGAGGGGTGGGTGCCTATCACTCCCAGCAGTGCCCAGAGACAGGAGGGGTGGGTGCAGAGTCCTCCCAGCAGTGCCCTGAGACAGGAGGGGTGTGTGCAGAGTCCTCCCAGCAGTGCCCTGAGACAGGAGGGGTGGGTGCAGAGCCCTCCCAGCAGTGCCCTGAGACAGGAGGGGTGGGTGCAGAGTCCTCCCAGCAGTGCCCAGAGACAGGAGAGGTGTGTGCAGAGTCCTCCCAGCAGTGCCCAGAGACAGAAATGGTGGGTGCAGAGTCCTCCCAGCAGTGCCCTGAGACAGGAGGGGTGGGTGCCCATCACTCCCAGCAGTGCCCATGGAACGCAAAGGGTGGAGTAGCCACAGATACCATGCCCACAAATGTCAGTCAGGTGCACAAAGACCCTGCAGTACATGTACCACATGTGTGCGAGGCTGGGAGTATGCGCATGCATAGGGCCAAAAAGAAAACATGTCCACATGAAGTCATGTCAATAGTCCACAGACACAAGTACAATGACTACCAAGGATGCCACGAATGATGCAGGTGGAGAATGGCTCAGCATGCATGTGCAAAGGTGAAGGACTACGTCACACACCCAGCTAATGTACACACAGCTCTGCGCTAAAGTCAGGGGACACCCTGCAGGGAAGAAGTCAGGGTACACAGAGGAAGGAATACACCTTGGGACAATTGCAACATGCAGCAACTGCTTACATGAATGGAGAAAGGTAGCTAACACCGTGTGATGGCACACAGATCCCAGGGTCCCCCCTATGAGCAGCACACTACTACATTTCCCACACACCCAACACATGACCAACACCCACAACCATGTAGCAGCCCCACCAACAGCAATGCCAGCAAAGCAGGAGTGTTCCAAGGGCAAAAAATAAATAGCTTTATTCAGCATGAGCAAAAAACTAGTATGAAGTAAGTCCAATATTTACAAAGCCCATAGGGCAGTCCAGGAGTCACAGCTGGATGGGGGACACAGTGGGATGTGTGTCCCCTAGCTTGCCTGCACAGTTACAAGCCGTTGTCTTCCACAGGGGTGAGGGCATCATGTTGGGGGGAAGGAACAGGCACCGCAGGGACAAGAGGGCGAAGGTTAGGCGACGTGGGTGCAGGGATGGAGGACTCCACCACAGGGGGTGGGGCAGGGCCAAAGGTGGATTCTAGGAGCGCGCTGCACACCTCGGCAAGGTCCTCCAGGGACTCCCCTGCACCCGAAGGAACCACAGGCCCCAAGGAGGGGGGGGGTCAGAGGGATGGGTCGCAGCGCCACTGGGGGAGGGTGTGGACAGGGGGGGGGGACTCAAGCACCCTGACCGTGGACTTCCTTGACCGCTTGCGGGGTGGTGTCACTGTGGGGCTCAGGGACAGAGCGGCCATGAAGGAGTCTTTGGGGGAGATGTGGCCAGGAGAGCTGAGGGGAGGGGATTTGGAGGGAGTGGATTTGGTGGAATGCGGACTCCCACTCTGGCTGCGTGTCACACGTTTGCCCCCCGACCCAGTGGGTGTGCCTACTTCACCCTGTGTGTGCGTGTCAGGAGGTGTGCGGCGGACCTTCCCTGCTGGTGTGGTGCCTGTGTCTGTTGTGGTGGGTGCATGCTTACGTCTGGGTGTATGTGGGACAGGCATGGGAGTGGGAAGTGTGGAAGGGGCAGGGGTAGGGGGTGGGACGTAGCGCTGCAGGAGACCCACTGCTGCAGTCAGTGTGGAGTCTATGGACCTCAGCAAGTTGCGTTGGTCAGCCTGCGATGAATGAATGCCCTCCAAGTATGCCTCCATGTTGTTGAGGACCTGGCTGTGGGCATGGAGGACATTAAGGATCGCAGTCTGACCAATCTGCAACTGCCGCTGGATGTCCACAGACTCAGCATTGGCGGCAGCAGTGGAGACAGGGGCAGGGTGTGCGGTGCCTGGCAGGAAGGAGACATGTGGTGACCGGGCACGTTGGGAAGGGACACGAGCACGTGGGAGGCGGCTGATGCCAATGGAGGGGGCGGTGCGAGATGTAGGGCTGCTGTCAGATGGTGGTGCAGCCACCGCCCACTCGGAGAGATCATCCTCGGACCCGTCAGCTTCATACTCTGTTGTGCCAGTTGACAGGTCCCTGGGTTCACTCTCCTCCGCCTCAGTCCCACTCGAAGTGCCAGCCCCGATGTCACCGCTGGCACTGGTGCTCGGTCCCTCCGCGCCGTCTGTGTCCATGTCTCCCTCCGTGTCCCCCGACGATGCTGTGGGCAGGGTGAAGAGACAGAAATTAATCATACACCTGTATACATATGTCACATGAGTCCAATCTACTTAGGTTACAGTGCATAGCCTGAAACAAAGGAAGAGTTACAACTACAAAACAAGGTACATATGTAGGCCCTGCAAGACACAGTTGTGTGACCCACCATGCCATGGAAAAACTATGGAGAGCATGACACAATAGCAAATGAGATGACATGGAATTTTGACTGAGGAGCAAGGCCCTGGGGACAATACAGCACTGCATCTGCACCACACAGCGTGGCAGGAAATTGGGATGAGCAGGGACCATATCCAGAAACTAGAGGCACATGCAGCATAGGTAATACTGATAACATGCCCACCCTGACTGGCACACTGCACCTTGAGTGTATGTCCAGACAAACATCACACACTGGCCAGTCCTAGCAAGGAGATTACAGGTCTTGACATGTAGGCCATGCCCGCACCACCCACCCTCTACATGAGACAAATCTGTGGAGACACAGGAAGCACTTACATCTCTTAGTCTGGGTGAAATACACATGGGATGCAATAATTCAAGATTGCACACCAAATACCCAAGGTGCGCCTGTCCAAATAATCATGTACAAATGGGCATCATCAGATGATTGCAACAAGACACACAGGCAATGGCCACCGTGAGTATGTACTTGGAAAATCAGGTCAGGCTGGACAGTGGACACTTGTAATACATCTCACGTCAATAAACATGGTGCCAGGGGACAATGGCACAGAGCACAACCTATGCTGTAGACACAGAGATTGTCGACATTCTCGGATTACACACATGATACCTAGGAAAATATGCCCCTGGGGACAGTAGTGGCCACACAACTCCATGCTCCTGAATGGGAATGACTGCAACACACGCTAACATCCCTGCACTATGCGTAACGCACACTCATGCACATCATGTCACAGGCCACCACATGGGACATGCCTGCTGGAAGGCCTGGCACTCGAGAGATTAACTCCCATGTCTGGACTCAGCAAGAGTGCCAACTGACATGGAACCCACAAGTCCAGAACTGGACAGGGCACAGGCAAGGTCACAAAACCTGTTACACACCACCCCCACACATGATACTGCAGGCATTGTACACTTGTAGAAGGTGTCAGGCTACATAACCTTGTGATGGAGTGACTACACACAGACCAGGGAACACATTGCAAGGAGGGGAAGGGAGGCAGGAGAGCACTGCAATACTGTGGGGAACAGGATCTGCACAGCACCATAAACCCTGGAAGTGTATCCATGGAACAGTGCACTTACAAATGCTGGTGAAACACAACAAACACACACATGTACCTACCCCCTTCTGGCTGCTGCATCTCCTGTAGACGCCTGTCCAAGTCTGGAAAGACCACCGCCAGCACACGTTTCTGGATGTGGGAGAGACGGCGGCGCCCGCGGTTCTTATGGCACTCAGGTGAGTCCCCCAGCAGGACCCGTGCGATCCTCCGCGTCCAGCACCGGATATCCTGCCAGCGTTTCCTCACCTGGGACAGGTGCCGCCTCCGACCATCCGCACTCCTCACGGCGCTGACGGCGTCCAGCCATATCTGCTCCTTGGCAGAGGCGTCTACCTGTGAGGATGAACAAGTGACACTACATCAATACACCTGGCACATGTCACAGGGACACAGATTAGAACACATTTGCTGTTTACAACAAGGCATAGTGTGCATCCAACGCATTGCACCTTTGTCATAGGGACATGATCCTCTGGGGGAAGGCCAAAAGCAGTACGTGCCATTGAAAGGACACAGGTGGAATGAGGGCAACTACACAATCAATGAGCCAGGCTCACACTGTGCATCACACCCACCCCTCCTGTCTCTGGGCACTGCTGGGAGGACTCTGCACCCACCCCTCCTGTCTCTGGGCACTGCTAGGAGTGATAGGAACCCACCCCTCCTGTCTCAGGGCACTGCTGGGAGGACTCTGCACACACCCCTCCTGTCTCTGGGCACTGCTGGGAGGGATAGGAACCCACCCCTCCTGTCTCGTCTCAGGGCACTGCTGGGAGGACTCTGCACACACCCCTCCTGTCTCAGGGCACTGCTGGGAGTGATAGGCACCCACCCCTCCTGTCTCAGGGCACTGCTGGGAGACATCAGGCATTCCCCCCTGGGACCCCCCCTACAGTACATAGCATGTGTGTCACACCTGGACAAAATGGCAGAAGTCACAGTCACAAAAAAGGGACACAGTCTGTGCCAGTGGACACTGCACTCACCTGATAACCTGGTCGCCCATACAGCATGGGGTACCGTGGGAGGATCACATCCACCAAAGCCATGTTCTCCTCCAGGGTGAATGGCTGTGACCTCTCCACAGCCCTTGACATGGTTCCAGGGAATCAGTAGCAGCAGCTGGGTCGTGGAATACAGAGATGTGCAGGCAAGTGCTCCCTCATGGGACCTGGCTGCCTTATATCTGCCTTGCTGGCCCATCTCATGCACAGGAGTACAGAGTGATTGGTCACTCACATTTGCATCCTATGTTTCCTCCAATCCCTTCAAACCTAGCAGTCTGTGGGTTCTCAATCTGTTTTTTCTCCTGCATGATGTCAGCCCCACAAACACATTGCAACAAAGTAGATTCATTCCAACTGACTTCTGCTGTGCACCTTCCTGAACAAATTCAAAATTTGAACTTGGTCTCCATGACAACCAGCATGCATGTAGGCCTTAATACTTGTCCCTCATGTGTCCCCTATGTAATTTGGAGCTTCACACACAGGTACGGTGCGTTCCGGGGCCCTAGGGTACCCCAAATGCATAGCAACGGCCCGTACACGCGTGCCTACGTTCACTATCACTATGGGTGTCCTTGCGTATGCGTACTCGTAGTGGTACGGGCCGTACACACGCCTGTATGCTCCCTGTCACTATGGGTGTCCTCGCGTATGCGTACTCGTAGTGGTACGGGCCGTACACACGCCTGTACGCTCACTATCACTACGTGTACGCATACGCGAGGACACCCATAGTGAGAGGGAGCGTACAGGCGTGTGTACGGCCCGTACCACTACGAGTACGCATACGCGAGGACACCCATAGTGATAGGGAGCGTACAGGCGTGTGTGCGGCCCGTACCACTACGAGTACGCATACGCGAGGACACCCATAGTGATAGGGAGCGTACAGGCGTGTGTACGGCCCTACCACTATGGGTGTTCTTGCGTATGCGTACTCGTAGTGGTACGGACCGTACACATGCCTGTACGCTCGCCATCATGATGGGTACACATACGGCAGCACTCCCATAGTGATATGGGAACGTACACAGGCCCTCTTAGCAGCAGTACGGCGGTTTTCACACATCACAGTGGTGACAGGCAGCACACAGGAAGGAATAGGGCGGACATACTTGTCCATGGATGGACATACTTGTCCATGAATGGACATCAAGGCATTGTCTGTGCATTACTACATGTGTGGGGCACAGGTGTGACAGGCTGTGATGTGGAACATTACTCCTGAGTCGAGAAGGCACCAGATGTATGATGAGATGTGTACAGATGTAATGTGTGACGGTGCAATGTGTGCCAGGCATGCGCTTGACTCCTTGGACATGTGTGCATGTCGTACTGCACACTTGGGATGACCGACACTGGCATGGCATGGACACCAACACACGGAAGTGTCCCCTGATGCCCGGTACAGGGGTTACCACACCTGACTTGTCACTACCCACGGTGCATGATGTGACTATGTCATGTATGTGTGGGGGCTTCCCATTAGGTTGATGTTGGAGCACCCTCAAAAGCTGCAGCTGTTGCAGCAACCAACATGTGTCTGTGTGTAGACTGACATTGCACACTGTTCCGCACACCATGCCACATGTGGTTTCGGATGTGAGGTGCGCATGTATGCATGGGACACGGAGTAGCGTGACAAGGACATGTCTGCATCCTCTCAATGAATGTGTGGTGAGTCATGACATGTGCACCTTCATGGCAAGGTGTGTGGGCTGTCCTAGTGTAATGTCATGTGACCTGTGGCTCTAGTGTTCCGCTACCAGTCTCTGCAATCGGCGTCCTACTTCTGCTGATGTGTGGGTGTATGTCACTCCTGTCTTGCGTCTGGCTGTTCACTTGCACTGGGACACAGCTAATCCCATGGCATGGCATGGGGAGGTTCTCAATCTCCGTGTGTAGCTCGGTCTTGGTAGGAGTGTCACCTGGCAGCCATACGTGTCCAGGGCATGTGGCACATACCTCACTCCGTATGTAGCATATGTGTATAGACAGATTAACATGTGCTCAGTACAAATGATTTGTTGTTGTGGTGCACTCACTCTTCCTTGTCACTTCCAAATTACTGCAGAGCGCCGCCTCTTGCCCGACCAATTCCGGACTTGGCTGCCATGCGGGAGAATGATCGGATCCGGTGCTACCGCTTCCCACGACGGTTGATTCTGGAGTTGACGGCGAGACTGGCACCACACCTGCAACCGCTGCACAGGTATCCTACGGCACTGACACCCAAGCTGAAGGTAATGGCGGCCCTCCATTTTCTAGCCACGGGTACCTTTCAAAATACCATAGCTCATGTTGGTGGCATGTCCCAGAGCATGTTCTGCCGTGTGCTGCATGATTTCTTAGAGGCCATGTTGATTCACCTGGATGACTTCATCAAGTTCCCATCCCCTGAACAGTTGACTGGGGTCAAGCGTGGATTCTATGCCCTGGGAGGGATGCCCCATGTCATTGGGTCCATAGATGGGACACATGTAGCTTTGGTACCACCACACGCACGGGAGATAGCGTACTGCAATCGGAAGCACTACCACTCCATCAATGCCCTTATGGTGTGTCTGTCCAACATGGTGATTTCACATGTCTGTGCTCGTTTTCCAGGATCAGCACACGATGCCTACATCATGAGGCGTAGCAGGGTGCCTGAAATGATGATGCAGCTGCGCAACGAACGAGCATGTGTTGTTGGTGGGTACAGTCTGTCTGTCCTGTATTTTGCATAGCCTACCAGCACGACCGCTTCACCAGTTCTAACGATGTCCATGTGCTTCCCATGTAGGGGACGCTGGCTATCCCAACATGCCATGGCTGCTCACACCTCTCCGCAACCCCATCACGCCGGCCCAGCTCCGCTACAACACCGCCCATGGCCGGACAAGACGAGTGATAGAGAGGACGTTTGGCCTGCTGAAGAGCCGATTTCGGTGCCTCCACAAGACCGGCGGCGCGCTCCCATATGCCCCTGCGAAGCTCTGCAAAATCTTCATGGTCTGCTGCATGCTGCACAACATGGCAGTTGAGAAAGCTGTGCCACTCATCCTGGATCAACATGACGAGGACCATCCACCCGTGGAGGACGAAGGGCTTGGCAATGGGGCTAGTGATGTGGAGGATGTGGAGCCGCAAGAGGACATCCGGACTCGGCTCATACGCGACTTCTTTGCTTAGTGGTGAGTACCAGTGTCTGAGTGTGCACACATTGCTCCACGTGTGGCATGTGTTGTGATGTGTGTCTCCACCTGCATGTATGGCACGTGAGTCAGAGGTGTGTGTGGGTGTGTCACTGGAGTGATGGTGGCAGTGATGGTTGTATTTCCCCAGTCATAATTGTGACCTAGCATGTTGTCATCCATACATGTGTCGAGTACATGCACATGCAAGTGGCTGTGCTTTTTGTGGCTGACTTCTTGTGTGTCTCTCATCCCCAGGTACTTGCGCATGCCGTCTGCTGGTTGCATTGTTGTGGCACTGCTATTCCTCATGGACACGTCATCGTGTGCTGACTCAGCGTTACACGCACGGACAAGTTTGGAAGTCTCCTTAGGGTAAGGGATGCATCAGGGGTGTATTGGGTGTGGCAGTTGTTCACGATGTATGCACACTGCCCCTGTCGATGTTTGGTTCCTCTGCAGCCATGTAGCATCACCATGGGACACGACATGCAGCTGTGTACACCTGAATAGATGGTCTGACTGGTTGACAGTCATCAGTGATGGGATAGTGGATTGTGATGATGACATCAATGTGTGTAACACTGCCCTCTGACACATACGGTTTGCATTGGCTTGACATGGTGTGGGACTTCTACATCAGCGGAGCAATGGTGTATGGCAGTCTCTCCGTGAGCAGCTGTGGGTGTTTAGCTGTTGGCCGACAATTGTGTGCCAGTTCCATGGCTATCACGCATTTGTGCTGCAGAAGGGGGGTGCCAGTGTTGGACCCACATGTTACTCCACATGAAGTGTTCATGTGTACTTCAAGTTGCCTCTGCAATCCCGAAAACATGACTAATAAAGGTGTCCCTATGCCTCCAAGGTGCCTCTCCTCAGTCAATGCTGGTGTGTTGCCACGGTGCATCCAGCATGTCTGGCATGGTTTCCCCTGATAGTGGCTATGTGTCTATGTGTCGAGTAGCAAGATGCAAGCTGTGTGTGTGGGCTGAGACTGTGTATTATGCATGATGTCCATGACTGTGTGGGTATTGTGACATGTGCCATCCCCATGCATCCAACGTTGGACAGGCCACCATTCTCTGCATCCACCGGACTCAAGCTTGCAGGACATGGTTCTGCCACCTGTCTACACATACCTGGGTGCCCCCCAGGACACTGGACTGGATCCCTGACCTCTGCGCATGACTGTTGCTGTACTCAATGTGTCTGTCAGCACGGTTGTGCGGCCACCCCCTCAGCTGGTTGGGCCCATCACGGGTGTGTATGGTGCTCCATGTCTGTCTTGCCTAATACACTGTGGCCCGTGTGTCCTGTGCCAGACTCAGGCCCCAGGGTGTGGATGGTTGAAGTCAAAAGAGAACTCAGGCATGTTTAGACTTTACAAGACACATATAAGGTAATAATGCAACCAGCAGGCATCTTCTCTTAATGGTGTGAATTTTTATTTTTGTGGGGGGGTATGACGTGAGGGGCTTTCCGGGAGTTTGGAATCCAAAGTTCAGTAGGGGAGTTGGTGTCCTTTCATTGGAAATCCTCAGAGTCCATGCCACAGTCTTTGTCCACATTGGTCAGACAGTGACCAGCAAGGCCATGTGGCAGAGAATATCTCGTGATGCTGTGATGCTGTTGCCCCAGTGGGCCAGGTGCCAGGCCAGGTGTCCTGGGAGATGGTGATGTAGCGCCGGCCCTCACGGTCCTTTCCGTGGACGACCCGGCCTCCTGCGGGGACCCTCAGAAGCAGGCCGTGACGATGTTTGGGATGCTCCATCGGATGTTTCCTCCTCCTCCTGATCCCTCCCTGTGGGTGGTGATGTTCTACGCCTTCTGGCACAGGGAGGGTTGCCCATGTTGTCGGCCATCCGACGGAGTGTATCGTGAATCCCCTGGAATTTTGTCACTTGCTCAGCCTGTCTGTCCTCCATCCTCCGTTGGTGTTGCAGTAGACAGGCATGCTGCTGGGCCTGCTGGGTCTTTATCTCATCGAGGGTCCCCTTGATCTCATTGAGGGTGGACACAACCTGGGCCATGCCCGTGGTGTCCTGCCGGTATGAGTCCAGGATGTTACGGACATGGGAATATACCGGTTCCCCAGCCAACTGGTCAGGCTGGCGCCTCCGCCGTCCTCCACTCCCACCACCCCTGCCCACTTGCACCTGGCCTGCCCTTGTGGGCACATCGGATCTCCGGGACCCCTGAGGGGTGGCATTGGCGTTGTCGCCTGCCTCCTCCTGGGTGCCCGGGACACCGTGTCCCTCCTGGCCAGCCTGGCTGCTTTGTGGTGGTGGGGCAGGGATCCTGGGTGTCTCCTGGGATGTGGCAGGAGTGGGGGTGGTGGTTGGCCCCGTTGTACCTGACGCAGGTGCTGCAGGTGGTTGGACACCAGAGGTGCCAGGTTGGTCGGGGTCGTCCACAGAGTGGTGAGAGTCGTCGCTGCCGGTGGGATCGTGCTCCCGCAGATCCGGGTCCTGTGAGTCTTCCCCCCCAGTGTTGGGGGGTGAACCACGACGTTGACCTGTGTGTGAGAGAGACAATGTTAATTTTGGTCCATGCAACATCCATGTTTCATCAGTTTCAACGTTGGCACATTTCCTCTTGGAATTAGGATCTGTCTTGCATTCCACTCACAGTGCACTTGTGCATGGGTGTGTCCCTTGGGCACCACTTTGGCCCCTTTAACTATGTGTGGCACAGTCTTACTTGCTGCGTCAAGTGTGACTGCAGTCAGCAGTGGAGTGGGCAGGTGTGGCGAGCCATGCATTGGCGCCTTCCGTGTAGCACTGTACATGTGCACATGGAGTGGATCCACACACTTATATAATGCAGGTAGCTGTCGTTGTGCTCGTGAACAGGTTGTGACATGGCCCTGTGTTTTGCCATGGGGAAGAGGGGGGGTTCTGGCACTGGCCACCCTTGGCTACATGCACGCAGTCTACCTGCTGACGAGCAGACATTCCCACACACCACACGGCTGATTTGCTCTCCCTGTGTCTCCCTCCCTCTCTGTCCCCCTCTCCCTCCCTCCGTGTGTCAGCCTCCTCCTTCTGTCCGTCTCCCTGTGTCTCCCTCCCTCTCTGTCCCCCTCTCCCTCCCTCTCTGTCCCCCTCTCCCTCACTCTGTGTGTCAGCCTCCTCCCTCTGTCCGTGTCCCTGTGTCTCCCTCCCTCTCTGTCCCCCTCTCCCTCCCTCCGTGTGTCAGCCTCCTCCCTCTGTCCGTCTCCCTGTGTCTCCCTCCCTCTCTGTCCCCCTCTCCCTCCCTCCGTGTGTCAGCCTCCTCCCTCTGTCCGTCTCCCTGTGTCTCCCTCCCTCTCTGTCCCCCTCTCCCTCCCTCTCTGTCCCCCTCTCCCTCCCTCCGTGTGTCAGCCTCCTCCCTCTGTCCGTCTCCCTGTGTCTCCCTCCCTCTCTGTCCCCCTCTCCCTCCCTCTGTGTGTCACCCTCTGTCACCTCAGCCCTTGGCTTGTTGATGTGAGTTTGTTTCTGATCTCCAGGCACCCATTGGGTGTAGTGTCTGTCTCTGCGCTGCTGCTGTGGTGGTGTGTGCTGCCACTCTTTCACAATGTTGGCTGTTCATTAGCTGCTGTCATGTGCAAAACAGTGCCTTCACCCCCATGTGTTGATGCAAGGCGTCCGCCATTTGCTGGCGAGTCTTTCCTGTGTGGGGACACAGTGTTTGTATGGCTGTGACCTGGGCCATATGGGCAGAGGGCATTGTTGTCTGCTTCTGAGTTGCACTATGTGAATTTTGGGGCCCACCCTCCCGCCATCCGGGTTACCGTGTCATGTGTTGGTGTCTTCTGTGGCCTGTCACTTGACATTGTCCAGCTGGGTGCATGGGGCATGGTGGCGCCAGTGGCATGTGCGTGTTCATGGAGTGTGGTTGAGTCATGCGATAGCTTGGGGTGGTTGCGTGCCTGTTAGTGATTTTGGTTGTGGATGACGTTCCCCCCATGTGAGGTGCGTTGTTTGTGTACTCACCCGGGTCTCGGAGTCCTCCTAATCCTTCGACTGCCTCCACCGGCTGTATGGCCATCACCCTCTCCTCCCAGGGCTGGTAGTGTACGGGTCTGCGGGAGGGCCCTCCTCCAGTGGCGTTGGCCTGGTTGTGTTCCTCCAGCATCTTGGCTCGGACCCTCCTCCGCAGATCGTACCACCTGGCTTGGCATTCATGCCTGGTCCTTCTGGTGTCCGCAACAGCATTCACAGCATCGACGATGGTCTGCCACATGGCTGTTTTCGCTGCCATGCTGGTCCGTCTGACCAATGTTCCAAAGAGCTGTGGCTCGACTCTGAGGATTTCATCGACAAGGACCTCCAACTCTCGGTTACTGAACTTTGGATTCTTGTTAGTGGGCATGGTGAGGGGTGTGGGTGTGGATGGTGGGGGGGTGTGTGTGGATGGTTGTGGGTGTGTGGGTGTGGTTGTGCAGGTGTGTGTGTGTGTGAATGTGATGAGGGGGTGTTTGTGAAGGTGGTTGTGTGAAGGTGTGCAAGTGTAAGGTGTGGTGAAGCTTGTTGTATGGTGCTGTGGGTTGTCTGTGGTGTCTGGCAGCAGTGAGTCTGTTGCAAAGGCTCATGGTTTGTGTGTGTGGGCCCTTTTTATTGGTCCATTGGTGGGTGTGGCTGTGTTTGAAGTTTGGGTGGGTGTGTTATAAGGAGTGGTGGTGTTTTGGGCCTCTGTTTGTTTTTGGCAGTTGCAGGTCAGTGAATGTGTTTTTTTAGTGTTTGTTGGACATGTTTTGTGGCTTTGTGCCATTCGAATGGTGTATTCTTGTGTTGTTTTGGTTTGTCCTGGTTGTGTACGTGCGTTTTTAGCGTGTGTACGGTGTGTACATGGGCCATTTGGTTGTACGGTGCTGTCCTTGTGTGTGGCTTGGTACGACTCGTACATGCGGTTGTGATGTTGGGGCCTGGGGTGCGCTCCGTACTTAGGAGGTTGCGGTGGGGGTGCGAGTCTGACGTACACGGGTAGGACACGTACAGGGGTGGGGGTACGACTCGAACGTACTGGGGTGTACATACACGGGGGTACGACACGTACAGGGGTGTACATACACGGGGGTAGGACACGTACAGGGGTGGGGGTACGACTCGAATGTACTGGGGTGTACATACACGGGGTAGGACACGTACAGGGGTGGGGGTACGACTCGAACGTACAGGGGTGTACATACACGGGGGTACGACACGTACAGGGGTGTACATACACGGGGGTAGGACACGTACAGGGGTGGGGGTATGACTCGAACGTACAGGGGTGTACATACACAGGGGTAGGACACGTACAGGGGTGGGGGTATGACTCGAACGTACAGGGGTGTACATACACGGGGGTACGACACGTACAGGGGTGGGGGTACGACTCGAACGTACTGGGGTGTACATACACGGGGGTAGGACACGTACAGGGGTGGGGGTACGACTCGAACGTACAGGGGTGTACATACACGGGGGTACGACACGTACAGGGGTGTACATACACGGGGGTAGGACACGTACAGGGGTGGGGGTACGACTCGAACGTACAGGGGTGTACATACACGGGGGTAGGACACGTATAGGGGTGGGGGTACGACTCGAACGTACTGGGGTGTACATACACGGGTGTACGACACGTACAGGGGTGGGGGTACGACTCGAACGTACAGGGGTGTACATACACGGGGGTAGGACACGTACAGGGGTGGGGTATGACTCGAACGTACAGGGGTGTACATACACGGGGGTACGACACGTACAGGGGTGTACATACACGGGGGTAGGACACGTACAGGGGTGGGGGTACGACTCGAACGTACAGGGGTGTACATACACGGGGGTAGGACACGTACAGGGGTGGGGGTACGACTCGAACGTACTGGGGTGTACATACACGGGGGTACGACACGTACAGGGGTGGGGGTACGACTCGAACGTACAGGGGTGTACATACACGGGGGTAGGACATGTACAGGGGTGGGGGTACGACTCGAACGTACAGGGGTGTACATACACGGGGGTAGGACACGTACAGGGGTGGGGGTACGACTCGAACGTACTGGGGTGTACATACACGGGGGTACGACACGTACAGGGGTGTACATACACGGGGTAGGACACGTACAGGGGTGGGGGTACGACTCGAACGTACAGGGGTGTACATACACGGGGGTAGGACACGTACAGGGGTGGGGGTACGACTCGAACGTACAGGGGTGTACATACACGGGGGTACGACACGTACAGGGGTGTACATACACGGGGGTAGGACACGTACAGGGGTAGGGGTATGAATCGAACGTACAGGGGTGTACATACACGGGGGTAGGACACGTACAGGGGTGGGGGTACGACTCGAACGTACAGGGGTGTACATACACGGGGGTAGGACACGTACAGGGGTGGGGGTACGACTCGAACGTACAGGGGTGTACATACACGGGGGTACGACATGTACAGGGGTGTACATACACGGGTGTGGGACACGTACAGGGGTGGGGGTATGACTCGAACGTACAGGGGTGTACATACACGGGTGGGGGTTCGACACGTACACGGGTGTACATACAGGGGGGGGTGTACATTAACGGGGAGTACGACTCAAACGTATGGGTGCTGGGGGGAGTGTTGGGCGTGTATGCGGGCACATGTCTCCATGGTTGCAATGGGAGTTCGGTGCGGACGGTGTTTTTACCATACGGTTGTGAGATCGGACGCACGGGTTGGATCGTGATTCCTCGGTCGGACTTCAGTTTTCACATTTGTACGGTAAATCGTCCGAGGACGTGTCGGACACATTTTCCGACCCGAGGACGTGTGGGGAAATATTCCGAATGCGGTTCGTATGGACTTTTTACCATGCAAATCGTGATTGCCAGTTTGTACGGCACTTGTACGATTCGTACGGTAAAAAGACCGGATACGAGTCGTACGGGGAATTTTTTTGCCGGATCGTAATCGGCACCAAAGTGCCAGACCAAGATCTGTCTTTCAGAAGGATGGTTCCACCACCAGATTCTGTCATCATGTTGGCTGCTTGGAACTCATGTTGTTTCTCCTTAGCCACTTTTCCTTCTGACAAGGAAAGCAAAAGGATGGATTTGGTTGGATGAAGATGGGCTGCACTGCAGCTAAAGGCATGAAGACAAGTGCATAATTGAAAGTATGTAAGTGCCTCCTCCTCCTTTTTCAGTGTTAGTAAGAAGAGAGTGCTCTACGGCTTCTAGTGATGATTTTTTATTTTGCTTTTGTTCATAAATTTTAAGTTTTCATCATTTGATCGAGATGTTAGAAGGTACAGTTGGGAACTTTTAAAAGCTGACGCGTGTTTCACTCTTACAAGGTCATTCGGACCAGGGCTTCTCAAGGCTGCAATAGATTTAATAAAAAGTATATGATTCAATATTAAAGAGATCACTCATAGCTCCCACCAAGTAGTATGTGACAAAGGTAAAGATAGTTTTTGGTGATTATTGTGCCATGCGTTTTCAGTCTGAATGACCGCTAAAATGGTGTAGTGATATTGTGACCAAAGAAAAAATTTAGAAATGTATGAAAATTATTGAAAGAAAAATTCATAAAAGGATGGATGAAACGGGACTTAGCAAAAGTGTTGGCAACACGAATACAATTTAGGAACATGACCTAGTCCAGGCTTTTTTGATTGATAGTTCGTATCATGCCTTACGGTAGTATGTTAAAAAAGGTTGTTGTCAAAAGATTGATCTAACCAATTCATGCACTGTTGGTCAGTAATGTGTATTATGTTTTAAGGTGATAGGTAAGAAAAATGTATTTTTGAAAGAGGATTACAGCTGTCTTACGGCCGTGTTTATTAGAAAGGTAAGTTAGTGCCATGAGCCCATTTGTGTGGACAGTCGATATGCATGATTATGCGGGCAAATACCTTTTAAGATGGTTATTATCAATTCTTACATTTTCAATATTGTTTCAGATAACTCTTATATTTCACACAGTTCAAAAGTCAGGAATACATATCCAAAACAGGAGAGATAACATAATATTGCATTTAATTGACCACAGAAATAGGGGAAAAGAACATTGTTCTTCTTGGTTGTCTATTGCAAACTAGGTGTTGTCTTTGAGCAGCCCCGGCGTTCAGCCTACCGCATAACTTCGATGCAGTCTGATCGAGGGTTGAAAGCCGATGCGGTGCATTGGTTACTGCTACCATTTATGTCACGTCTAGTACACTTGCCAAAGTCACATTAACTGGCATTGGTCGAAAAAGATCTGTTCAGAGCATTATACTGGTTGACTTTTAGATATTTGCCCAGGAGTTACAAACGGTGCGTGTCGTGAGGCTAGGCGCTGGCGTATTTCATGCGCATAGTTTTTGACGTAAAGTTCGAATTCTGTACCGGTCTTAATCTTTACAACCATGTGTGAAATATTATCATGACGTAGCTGTAACGGTCTAGTTGTTAAGCCCAACAATAATTATAGCCCGGAAGGGAAACCACACAATGTAACACTCTCTGGCCAGGCGTGGCCAGAGAGCATGAATAAATGGGCGGAGGTCGCACGGGACTTCCGCCCCAACTAAGAATTGTGGTGTAAGCCTCGTCATTGCAAGCAGCGCTTTACAAACACTTGTGAACCCCCCCTACCTTGTAGGCACATTTACACTGGCGACGAAGGGTGGGCGCCATCTGTGAGGAGATTCCGAGGTGCACCCGTCGTGTGCCCCGGTCCTGGCTGCGACCTTTCACTACATTTCCCTGTGGTGCTGTGCCTCCAGGAGCCGGCGCGCTCCGGACGAAGCCTGCGGCCGCATGTCATCAGCAGCGATAAATCTCCGTGTGGGTCGCGGTGCCTGAGGCCTGCAGCGGCGTCATCCTGCCCCGTGAGCCTGAGCCGTCCCTGACTTCTCGCTTCAGCGCACGCGCGCTTGTTGGAGACGGTGTTTCTCTGCCGATTGAGCCTCCTGATCGCTCCGTCAGGGTGCCGCGCAGCGCCACCTGCTGGAGAACGGTCAGTACTGCATGCCCCCAACGCTGCAGTTTTGTATAATACAGCCTTGGTCCTGCTATCGCCCGGTTTGTGCATACAAGGGAGCACACCTGTCTTGATGCCTTTTGGAGGGGGAAAATCACTGCAAGCCAAGAGAACAGGCCCCAACACCCCAGCATTCAAGGCAGAAGAAATAAGTCTGACTGGGAAAATCACTGCAAGCCAGGAGAACAGGCCCCAACACCCCAGCATTCAAGGCAGAAGAAAGAAGTCTGACTGCCAGGGGCAAAGCACATCCAGTCATACTTGGTCTCACCTTGCTGACAGGTACCACGTAGCTGACGCACCTGTGACACCACCATGTCAAACCCAGGTAACGCAGCCGCAGCCCAACAGACTGCGGCCCCCGCTCCACAAGTGGCGTGGACCACCTCACAACACTCCCAGATTACGGCGCTGCCCCGTTCAGCGAACTAATTGACCCTGCCACGGCGTCACCCAGATGGACGGTGTGGATCGGCAGACTCAACAACTATTTCACTGCGACTCGCGAAACGGACGGCGAGGTCAAGAGGTCACTACTGCTCCATTTTGGCGGGGAGGAGATATACAAACTCTTTGCCCACCTCCTGAACACAGGCCCTCCCACGGTTTCTGACGCCGCTGTCAGGGCACTAAATGCCCATTTTGACCCGCAACTCAACCCCGACTATGAGCGCTTCAAGCTCCATCAAGCGCGTCAGAGGGAAGTCGAAACAATGGACGCGTTCCACGCTCACCTGCGGGAACTGGCCAGTACATGCGCGGATGATGACCAGAATAAAGAGGTGAGAGCACAAGCAATCAAAGGATGCCGCATCAAACATCTTCGGACTCTCATATTGCGACAGCCAGGAATCACTCTAGAAGATATCCTTATCCTAGCAAGATCGCACGAGCTGTTCGATGCTAGAGCAACAGTCATGGATGCGGCGCTTGCCCAACAGGCAGAAAAACCTGTAACAATCAAGACGGAGAGAGCAGATGCCTTACGGACATCATCCAGAGGCACCCGAGGACGATGGTCAACCAAGAGCTCGCGAGGGACACGCTGTGGCTACTGTGGGAATGAGGAATACCCTCCAGAGGAATGCCCCGCACAAGGAAGGACATGCTCAAAATGCGGCATCCCAAATCACTATGCAAGTGTTTGTCGGGGAGGAGCCCAAAGCAGAGGAGCGCGCGGAAGACGACCTCCGTCCAAAGCAGTACGACATCTGTCGCTTGAGGAAGGAGAGAGCTCTAAAGCGACGAAAGCAACAGCCAGTCGGAAGCAATATATCGAAGATTCATCCAGTGATGAAGAGGCGGAAGCATACCTGATATCATTTGCAAGCGATCTCAAGAGACGGCAGAGACCTCAGCCGACATGTGCCATTGAGATCGCAGGAACACCAGTGACAGCGCTCATTGACAACGGAGCGTCAGTAAACGTTATGGGCTGCCAACAATACAAACAGTTGAAGCCAAGACCTGCACTAACCCCGTCGGACGTGAAAATCCTAACATACGGAAGCCAGAAGCCGTTACCTTTCAAAGGAAAGTTGAAGGTACAGGTCAAGTCCGACACCCACGAAGTCAACACGACATTCCATGTCATAGACCGAGAGGCGGAAATCCTAGTAAGCAGCCACACGGCTGAAGATTTAGGGCTGGTAGCATTTGCCAACGCAGTCAAGACACTGCGGAATGATGACATCATGGAGCTGTTCCCACAACTCTTTAAAGGCCTCGGATGCATGAAGAGGCCTCCGGTGAAATTACATATCGACCAAGCCGTGAAACCAATTGCCTTACGACACAGTCGTTTACCGTTTCACCTCCGGCCTCTCGTCGAGCAAGAGCTGCTGAGTCTAGAGCAGCAAGGAGTGATTGAGAAGGTCACGGGACCAACGCCATGGGTGTCGCCAATGGTCATCGCAGAAAAACAAAAGCAGCCCGGAAAGATCCGCCTCTGCATCGACATGCACATGCCAAATCAAGCAATCAAGCGTGGACACCATCTCATCCCAACAGTTGATAATATCCTAGCTGATCTCAACGGCTCTAGGTGGTTTTCAAAACTCGACCTCAACACCGGCAATCACCAGTTGAAGCTGGCGGAAGAAAGTAGATTCACAACTTTCTCAACTCATCTAGGGCTACGACGCTATAATAGGTTGTACTTTGGCATTTCTTCAGCAGTGGAGATATTCCAAAATGCGGCCAGGGAAATGTTATCAGGACTAAAGGGCTCCTCAACGTCAGTGATGACATTCTCATACATTCGGCAACACTCGAAGAACATCACCGGCTTCTCCAAGCCACCCTACGATGCCTAGTCGACCATGGAGTAACAGTCCACCGGGACAAGTGTCAGTTCTTTCAAAAATCAATTGAATTCTTTGGCTACGTATTTAGTCAAGATGGCGTGCAAGTAGATCCCAAGAAATCACAAGCTATTCAGCAGGCGCCGGCCCCTACCACAGCATCGGAGGTCCGGAGTTTCATGGGTATGGCCACATATTGTAGTCGGTTCATACCCAACCTTGCAACCATAGCCGAACCCCCTAAGAGCCCTGACCAAGAATGATGTGGAATGGAAGTGGGGACAACAGGAGGACGAAGTGTTCCAGAAAGTGAAGTCGACTATGTTGAGCAAGACCACGATGGCGCACTTCGACACTGCGCGACGGACGGAGGTTATCGTGGACGCCAGCCCCGTAGGGTTGGGAGCGCTCCTGGCCCAGGAGACAGAACCCAGAAAATGGGCACCGCTAGCGTTTGCGAGCAAATCATTCACACCCACTGAAGCACGCTACTCCCAAATCGAACGGGAAGCACTCGCCATCAAGTGGGCGTGTAACCACTTTCATCTGTACATTAGTGGACACCCGTTTAAAATGGTAACCGATCACCAACCATTGCTCCCTCTGTTCAGTGGCACTGCTCCGCACCCACCCCCAAGGATTGAAAGGTGGGCAATCCAACTACAACATTACCAAATGGAAATAGAATACCGACCAGGAGCCAAGAATCCGGCTGACTTTCTGTCACGACACCCACTAGCAGAGGGCGCAGAACAAAATGAACAAGAACAGTGTACCGAAGAGTACGTGCGCATGTTATCTCAATGGGCCTGTCCACGAGCTCTCACTATAGAGGAAATCAAAGCAGAAACATACAAAGACGCAGTGCTACAGAAAGTACTGGAAGCTCTACGCCAGGGATCGTGGGAAGGATTCCTCCAGGGCATCACCGGATGGAACGAAGACGACCGAGCCCGGCTGGGGAGAATGTGGAGAGTCCATGATGAATTATGCGCGGCTGACGATAACATGGTGCTTCGTGGGCCACGGATTATCATCCCGATAGGCCTACAGGAACAAGCGACAGTTCTGGCGAATGAAGGCCATCAAGGCACCGTGAGGATGAAATCGCACATGAGGGAGAAAAGAATGGTTCCCCGGGCTACAAGCAGCCGTGGACACAGTCGTGAGAAACTGCCACGCCTGTCAACTCACAAGCAGCCCTGAAGCACCAGCGCCTATGATAAGAGGATCCTGCACCCTCCCCGTGGTCATGGGTGAGCCTAGACTTCGGGAGTTTCCCTGACGGACGAGTGACCGCTGTCTTGGTAGACAGTTACACGAAATACCCTCTCGTGGAAGTCATACCATCCACGTCCTTCAACTATTTACAACCGTACTGGAAAAGGCGTTCGCCCTGTTTGGCTTGCCCCAGGTAGTCAAGACCGACAACGGACTACCGTTCCAGGGAGGGGAATTCCAGGCACTGCTATCACACCTAGGGGTCAAACACCATTGCATCACCCCGCAATGGCCGCAAGCAAATAGTGAAGCAGAACGCTTCATGCGAACACTCAATAAAATACTTCGGATAGCAGTAGCAGAACAGTCGGACCCTGAAGTAGCTCTTCACCGTTTTCTAAGAGAATACCGAAGTACCCCTCATTGCACCACACAACGGTCGCCGTGGGTGCTGATTCTGGCTGGGCCCCAACAAGACACTATTCCGGTGGCAGATGGCTGGGCGCCAGAGCCATACAATCCCGAGGAAGCCCAAAGCCGACGGACTATGACCAACGACAAAGCGAGCTGCCGAAGGAGGGCACGATCCCGAGTCATGGCACCAGGGTGCACTGTCCTAGTGCGTCACCGTCGCCAAGGAGGAAAGTTTCGCACACTGTACGAGCCAGGCCTGTTGACCGTGCGGAACGTCAATGGGACAGCCGTCACGGCTACGAAAGGAGGAGAGACCATCACCTGTAATATATCCTGGTTTAAGCAAGTACAGCCAGACATTGGGGTGCTGCAGCATCCCAGTGACCCCAACGATGACTACCCCACCAATGACAGTTTGCCATCGCGTACAGAAAGTATCCCAAACAGACTCCACGAACCTGACACGTCATCCGCAGAATGTGGACAAGACAACACCAGAGAAGCCGCATCAGCAGCCAGCCCAGGGACAAGTCAACAGGACACGCAACACCGATACAACCTGAGGCCCAATCCCAGACCGAGTCAGAGACTGGCAGATTTCGCATGTTGGCATTCTGAAAGAACACTAACTTGGGATGGGATGTAACGGTCTAGTTGTTAAGCCCAACAATAATCATAGCCCGGAAGGGCAACCACACAATGTAACACACTCTGGCCAGGCGTGGCCAGAGAGCATAAATAAATGGGCGGAGGTCGCACGGGACTTCCAGCCCAAATAAGAATTGTGGTGTAAGCCTCATCATTGCAAGCAGCGCTTTACAAACACTCGTGAACCCTCCCCCCCTTACCTTGTAGGCACCTTTACAATAGCAGCGAGTGCATGCTGGCTGTGGGGCCTCGGTGGGGGTGCGGGCGTTTAGAGTAGCTAAATTACAACGCTTTACAAAATATAATAAAGAACCTCAAACGCTGCGGAATCAGGTTGCAAGTGAAAATCGAAAGCCAAATGCTGTGAGGCCGGGTCATATTGCTAGCGATTTAAGCTAATTGCTCGAAAAAAATATTATTGAGGGGTGTAAATCCTTATCTACTTACTTGATTATAGTCTGTGCGACACCATCTTTCTGGGTATAATCCCGAACCACAAATGGTGTATTCGCGTGGTATGCGGACGCCATTGTAAGCAGGACATCCTGCTTATGCCTTCCTTTATGGAGCATTAGTAGACCACCATGACAGGTCACTCTGGTGGTCTTTGCAGAGGTTCACTGACAAATGGCCAAGAAAGCACAGGAAAGATTTTTAGGAAATACATCTGCATGACAAGCTTGTTTCAAATCAGGTCTTAAGCCAACAGTGGATTGTTGACTTTACATTTCCTTTCAAATGACTCTTTCCTTCCTCTGCTTGCCTCTATCTGTGCACGGCTTACTCAAAATCCCATGTATGTTTGCATGAGTTCTTATTATTGTATCTGTGCAAACTGGTAGCTCATCTATTAAAACCGCCAACCAGTGCATGAATTCACATACCCTGCCTCTCCATTGAAGATCACAGCTAACTACTATTTATTTAATCTACCACCTAGAAACTGGTGTAAATGCATGGCATGGCTTCCTTAAAAAAATCAAGACTAAACCCAATAGCCAACAATAACAAAGCAAAGCTACTAACCCTCTGTTCCGGAGCCGCGTGCACATGGGTAGTTAATGCTATGTTAATGCAATTACAATACAAAAACAATGTACAGCCCACACTAAACTAATTCCATAACACGCTGCAGATGGGCAGTCATAGTCTATACAAGCACATAATTTGACGCACACATGCAACGCAACTGCTAAGGGAAATGTCCATAATCCAGTACTGCACCAGTCAACAGCAAATAAACCCTCCATCACCAACTGATTAGGCATGGAATATCTGCCAGATGCTACAGGCCAACAACGGATTTTAGTTTAGTCCACGACTGCAGGTCCCAAGTAGCTACACACATGACCTCTTCCTGGCACTTGACAATGACAATCAGATATAGGTTAATTTTAACAAAGGCCATGCCAGCATATCTCTACCTATGCCTGCTACGGACCATAAACTTTAAATAAAATATCTCAGATTGGGCAACCCTGTACAGTAACTAACTAAGTGGACTATGAATATAAGAAATTCCATAACGGGATCTGAAGAGCTGATAGCTCCCTGAAAATCATGAACTGTGCACAAGACCCTTACACTTCTTCCATCACAGTCCTCAGAGCTGTGTCCCATAAGATGATAACTGCACCCTGCTGGTGCTTTCGCATGACATGGAAACATTTTCCTTGTAGGATCAAAGCAAAGAAAACACTTCCAACCTTCACCCTACAAGGTGTAACGTGCTACTCATGTAGGCAAGCATTTCTCAAAGCCCCACATAGGGGGTAGTAAGCGCTATGTAAATATTGTAGTACAGTACAATTAGGTGCTCCATCAGCGTTTTATCTCGGACTCAGATCAAAGTCAACCACCACTTGGAGATGACAATGGAGATGAAGGGGGGATTTCTCCCCCACATTATGACAACAACAACCTATTTATGGACATACAAGAGGCTAGTGGGCTCGATAGTTGCCTGATACTGGAATGATGCCTCCACCAACACCCATCAGAAGAAAGTGCATATTTTGCTGTGGCAATTAGATTTTCAGCTAGACCTACTCCTCTCCTCTCTAAAAGTTAAAACTAATGTACTTAGAGAAGTGTTGTAGGTTGGGCAGGCCCCATCTGAGCCCTAATGAAGTTTAATGCAGCCCTAACTGATGTGTTATTTCAGTCCTGCAGGGCATTTTGGTCTGAGTCCATTCCGCAAACCCTCCACCTTGGGAGTTACTGCTTTTCGTATCTATTCTAAAGGTGAGGAATCTGTGGTTAGAAGTTTCCATCAGAAAAACAAGTTACTTACCCTGGGTAATCCTCCTCCTTGTATCAAACCGCAGATTCCAAATGGGAGAAAGGCTCTTATGCCATTAAACAAACGTGACCTGGTTTCTCTTGCATGATATATTTACTTATAAACCCATTTATAGTGTGAACAAAACCCCGACGTGATAGAGAAAAAATGTTGGAAGGTATTAAAATGTATTGCAAAGGATTTATTCCCCAATAAAATTCACACAATAAGTGAAAATAGTACAACACTAGAATCATCTCTACACCATATGAAAAACGAGTCCCTCAGTGAAAATATGGGGTACAGATTTGGAATTATCCAGGTTTCAGGCAAGTGTGGTGATGAGAATTCATTCAGTAGTCTTTCCTTGTCCCCACTTTTGACCATCCTCAGGCGCAACATTAGGCGTGGCAGCTCAGAGGCAGCTACGTTGCAACCAGAATACTAGTAAAATTGTTAATAAAATTCCCCGTCACTGGATGTATCATTTTTAATCTACAGCACAGCACCCCGGAAAGCAAACCCATATAGCAAAAGCAATAACCAACCAATTAATAGGTAGGACAAAGTCAAACAACGCTTGCAGATAGAAATCCTCAACCGAGCAACTGAAGTCTCACAATGGAACATTACATAAACAGATTATCTGCAGTAGATTATTTGAACATCACCAAGGAGCCTTCAGAGCTCTGTTCATACAGAACTCTGTGCAGCCATATAGCCTTCTTCTAAAAACATGTGAATGATAATGTAAAATTAAGGTTTTCTAAAAATGCATTGAAGTTCTCTGGTACGATACCAACAACTTGCCTTTATACAGAGCATCTGATAGAGACTTCTAGCTGTAGATTCCTTAACTTTCAATTCCCCGGGCATCAGGCTGGATCCAGAAACATTTGCATGAGCAGTAACCCTTGTGCTCGCCATCGGGTGGCTCCACTTGGCTCCACGTGCGGTCTTAGGCGTTGTTAGCCTTGGTTATGATGTCGCGGTCACCTATATAGGTGCCACCCAGCCATGCGGATGTCGTGCTTTTCACTTTTCCACGCCAGAAGCGCAGAGTCATAAAATGACAGACTTGGTTGTGTGTCATAACTAGGGCCCTGAAAATGAAGCAACCCTAGCCCTAACAATGAGTCCGCAGTGCGGGGAGGCATGGGTGGGTCTGTAAGGAATCTGCAGCTAGATATTGTGTCTACCAGATAATGCATTACCAAAGGTAAGTAACTTGTTCATCTGATAGACTTCTAGCTGCAGATTCCTTACCTTTGAATAGATACCCTTACTTACTTACTTTTAACTTTATTTCGATTGAATTTACAATCATAAAAAGTACATTTAAAACAGTACAACATTATAAAAATCAGTTTGCTCATTGACTGCTAAGAAAGGCAGGCATTTTACATATAAGCACTAACACTCTAAATACAAAAATAATAACACAGTAGTCAATAAAAATTCGATTTGCTCAGTGGCTGTTAAGGAAAGCAGGCATTTAGAAGTAAACGCTAACACTCTATGTGCAAGAATAATAACAGAATAGTCGATAAAATCTTAGGAAACAGTTGCCAATAATTGGGAATGAGTTTTCAAGCAAGCTTTGAGAAAGCAGGCTACGGTTTTGGCAACGTACGGGGTGTCTAGATATTGAAGTGCCAAAAGAGCCGGTCTGCATCTTCTCAGTCCTAAGTGTCGGAGCAATGGAACCAGCCATCGTTTCCGCGGGGACTTATAGAAACCGCAGAAAAAGGTTACGTGCAGAGTTGACTGGCGAGTGAGACCGTCACAGGGACAGTTTGTTAGTTCCCGTGACCAGTCTAAGGGCACAGGCAGTGAGACAAGGCGATAAAATACATCAAACCGAAATCTGGTTAAAACATACCTCTCATAATTTGACAGAAAAAATGACAAATAAAGTTGAATGCCATGAGGAGATTGGACCATCGTTAAATGAACATTTGACTTTTTGACGAGTTCAGAACACGAACGAAGATCGCTTAAGTGGTCAGCACATAGCTTTTTCAAAGATTTTCTAGATATATCCGATAAGGATTCAGGGTCAGTGAAATATGCAGAGTGATTCAAATCTGTCAAAAATCTTGAAACATATAGCAGCCAAGGAATCTTTTTCCAATGGGACAAAGTGAGACAGTCAGATATTAGTGACCTAGTTAGATGACATTGCTCCTGAGTCCATATACGGTGCCATAGTAGAATCGGCTGGTAACTAATGATATCAGTCAGATACTCCCGACCGAGTTCCACATGGGTGCCGAAAGTAGGAGCACTACGGGGGAGGGCTAATATGTATTTCAGAAAGTAGTTTTCTATAATTTGTAGCTCGTCTGTGGACACATAGCCCCAGACTCCGGCGCCATATGTAGCCACACTCATGCATTTGGCTTGGTAGATCTTCAAAAGCACAGTAGGAGCGGGCTTACCCAGTTTCCTAGAGAACGAAGTCAGTGCAGATGTTGTGCGTTGAAACTGCAGTTTTTTGCTGGATATGGCAGATTTCCAGGACAGATGGTTATCAATAAGGATACCTAGATAGGGGTAGGTAGTGGCAGTTTCTAGTCTGGTCTTCTCAATAAAGAGAGATTTACATTTTTGGGCTCTCTTCCCGATATTCATTACGAAAGTCTTGGATTTATTGACTTTAAGACCAAGAGAAGACATAAATTCGCAGTATTTTTCTAGTTGGGTCTGAAGTTGATTGGGTGTCCTTGCTAGGATAACTGAATCGTCTGCATACAGTAATGCAGGGATAGGGCGGGAGCTTATGCAGGGTAGATCTTTGCTATCAACCAACATCGCTTGCTCCAGTCCGTTAGTATAGATGTTGAATAGGAATGGAGCAAGGACGCATCCCTGCCTTACGCCTTTTTCGATATTAAAGGATTCAGTAAGCTCCCCTTTGATACCGTATCTCACACAAGCTTTTGCATCCGAGTATAGCTCTCGGAGAAAATTCAGCAGTGCGAGATCTATGCCCAGATTTTTCAAAATCGCCCATAGCTTGGAATGGATTACGCAATCGAATGCGGAACTCAAATCCACATAGACTAGATGAAGTTTACCGCCTTTGGCCCCAACGTATTTGCCTATGAGTAAAGTCAGGTTTAAGGCCTGTTCCACGGTGCCCAGGCCCTCCTGAAACCCAAACTGTAAGTCAGTTAAGATCTTATTCTCTGTAGCCCAGTCCCTTAATCGCTCCAGAATTAGTCTGCCAGCTACCTTGCCTAGGGAATCCAAAAGGGAGATGGGCCTGTAGCAGGCTGGATTGTCCCGATCTCCCTTTTTGAAAATGGGCAGGAGCACAGAAGTAGACCAAGAATCAATAAGGCCGATCTGGGTAACTGCAGACATGACCTGTGTGACAATTGGAGACCAAAGATCTATATTGCTCACAAATATGTCTAAGGGGACCCCGTCTGGACCGGGCGCCTTACCGGTCTTTGAGGCAGTCAGTGCTGTGATTATCTCCTCTAGATCGAAGTGGAGGTCAATGGGGAAGATGTTATTACTAGTAGGAGCTTCCGCATCTGGTCTGGGAGCCTCCGTTGTCAAAGGATTATCCGCGAAGATCTGCGAGTAGTGTGCTACCCATTTATCAGCAGGTACAGCCACATCTAGATGCTGTATCGCAGTTTCATCAGCTAGGAAAGGGGCCCTAACTGTTCTCCAAAACATAGTGGAGTCCTTGGTTAGAGTACTCTGGTGTAGTTGGGCCCAGAGATTATTTTTTATTTCCCGTTTACGGGATTGCTGTGCCATCTTATAGTTTTTCCTCAAGGAGGCAATTTGGGGTTGGTCCCTAGTCTGTTTGTGTAGAGCATTTTTCAATGCACGCTGCGCTTTACGGCAACGGAAATCAAACCACCCTCTTGAGTCCTTATCATTGTCATGAGTCCTATAGGGACGGGTGAGCTCTTGTCTGATGACTTCTAATATCTTGATGAAGCTGGAGAGGATCAGCTTGGGGGAAGATGACGTCTCCAAACAGTGGTGGATAAAAGGAAGGGTTTTTTGGATGATCTTACTAGTGATCTCTGTGGGATTGGTCATCGTCCACTTGACAGTATAACCGTTAATTTTATTCATCTCCAGAGAGTGCTGCGCTAAGAGGCTTGTTTTTGGGCAGGCTGAGGATGGAGTATTTAATGCTATTGTTATGCTATTTGAGTAGTGGTCGCTTGAGGGGTCGGTGCCAGTTGTAAATTGCTTCAATCGGTTTTTTAAGGATTGAGAGCATAAGATAAAATCGATGGTTGTGGTAGCACCTCTACCATGAAAAGTCGTCTTGAACTCTACAGCAGGACATACTAAAATGTTCGCGAATTCAAGTTCTAGTGCGAAAATACAGGTGTTTAGTGCGTGACCCACTGTACTGTGGGTGAAGTGGGCTAGGGGGACATCATGCTCGTCTAAAAGCCCACAAATACCTTTGCCATGATTGTTACACAAATACACATTGAAATCCCCACCCCACACAATATGACAATTTAACTCTTGACTCGTAGCTTTTTGGTCTTGTAAATACAAAGTAATTTCCGACAGAGATTTTACACAGTCGCTGGGTGAAGAGTTATTATACATATTGATGAGATAATAACAGGAGTTATTGTCTGGAACTATTTTAAGGATTTGAAAAATTGACGAGACTAACGGAACTTCCGTGATCGTAAAGGGAATTAAATTGGAAACATAGATGGCTAAGCCGCCCTTAGGTCTACCATGAGTGGACGGTAAGGAAGGAAGGTGAAATGTTTTAAAACCCTGAATATGAATAGGGTCAATTGCCCAAGTTTCTTCTAGGCAGATTAACTTAAATTTGTTAGTTACTTCCACCCAAGACTGAAGATGGATTTTCGATCTTAAGCCAGCTACGTTCCAGAATATAATTGGAAGGTCCTGGGTTGATAAAAAAGTAGAATTTGGAGGCTGAGGTTCGGCAGAGGAATGTGGGAGTTGGGACAGGGACTGAGTGGTTATAGCAGAAAGAGGAGGGTTGGGTTTAGACTCACTGGGTTGGG